>NC_057738.1:37234983-37276514 GCF_004010195.1 Chiloscyllium plagiosum
CACACCCACCCACCCCGACAGCAACCTCCCCCGCCCCCCCCACCCCCAGTGAGGGATGGGCCGGAGGAGACCGGGCTCTCCCTCACCCACCGACGCTGAAGGACGGGCACCTCCAAAGTGGGGAAACCAGCAGCCAGCCCGGCTCCCACAGTGATCCTGAGGGCGGAGGCGAACTCTTGACTACTTTTACGTATTTTAAAATAGCCTTTTCTCTCAACACCCTCCACCACTCCGAGAGGCTCTGACAGCGGCTCTTTCCCCTTCTCATACTCACTCACTTTCTCTTACTCACTCCTGCTCCGTCTCCCGTTCTCCAACCGCCGCCGCCGCCAGCGACTCCGACCAAAATGGCGACCGGCAGCAATGCCTCCTTATAAAGAGGCAGCGACACGGCGAGTGCCCCTCCGCCTGCGGAACGTAGTGCGTAACTTTCCAACCCACACCTGGCAGAAGGAAGAAGGAAATGGGGGTGTTCGGAACATAACTAACGACAAATTAACCTTTCTTCAGACTTTATCATGCACAGACCATGCATAAACCTCTTTAAAAATCATTATTTTATAGCACAGTCTCGAGTTGGGTTATGTTGATCTGTTTCTTGTTCGCTGATAGATTCTATTTTCCCCAATCCACACCCCTACCTCTTTTCTACTGCCCCTTTGCCCAGGCCCGGAGTCTGCGGAGGGATACTGTCTAGGCACTGTGGCCACAACACCTTGTGGTCAGGGAGCGCTAGAATCACACAGGCTGCAAGTAGCAGCTCAGCGGAACAAGTTTGCAACTGAAGCTCGTGTGAGACTATAAACCATATGCATAACATCCTTTCATTTATTTGGACTTCGTTCGCGAATTTCACATAAGTTTCTGCACTGAAAAAATAAATTGCAAAAATTGTTTTCTCTTGCAACCCCTCCCCTTTCCCAACAAACTTGCATTCTTTGCAATTAAGTTTTAAACTTTCGAAACACTCAACTTCAAAGACTTTGCAAACACAAAAGACGATGCATGAGGATAAAATGAAACCCGCACCATTTTTTTTCGGGGAGGAGAGTGAACTTGACAGTTTCGTGGTTGTTAAATGTATAAGTTCTGCCTTTCAAAAAGCAATGAACTCACCCAGAAGTCACTTCAATTGACGGAAGTAGAGATGTACAAAGTTCGCTGCTGGGCATCCCACACAAAGGAAAAATGCGGCAGCATTAGAGGAAAAAGAGTTCCAGTGTGCAAAAATACTTAGTTTACAGCCTGGTTGGATTCCGGGAAGCAAAACTGATTTTAAAAAAAGACTAGAACAATGTGATCTTTTATTTACAAAATTAAATTTCTACTACCCTGAACTTTCCACATGAAACTTCTTGGCTCAACCTAACGAAAACAAAGCTAAAGCAATTCTGACCTCTTGCTTTTGGTACTGCAGCATTTATTCGTAAACGTTAAAGTTACCACACAATCCATGAAATGGGAGCCCATATGTTGTATTTAAACTCTGATTTGTAATCGCTTTGGCGAAGATGGCATCCTGCGCATTATTAGCGAAAAATGTGACATATAATATGTAATTATATTTTTACGTTCAGAAGGAGAGGCTTTTACGCTCAAGACATCAAAAATTTCACAGCCAATGAATACTTTTGAAATAAATTCCGTTGTGGAAGAGTCACAGCCAATTTGTACACAGGAAGCTTCTCCAAACAAAATTTTATTTATTTAAATTCACAAACTATTTTGGAAATGCAGTTAAGATGTATTAATTCAGTGAAAGAAAAAAGGGCTGAGTTAAAGTAATGGTCAAAGTATTAAGAAGTTAATTTTAAGAGTTTAAAAACAAATTAAGCAAACTTTTGAACATGGATAAAAACAAAATTCCTATTTCTGATGAAGGGCTTTTGCCCGAAACGTCGAATTTCCTGCTTCTCGGATGCTGCCTGACCTGCTGTGCTTTTCCAGCACCACACTAATCGAAACTTTTGAACATATACCGGTTGCTGAAGAAAAATAAGTCCACATGGCTGTCAATCAATAAAGCAGTCAAAATTGTGTCATGATTGTGTTGTATGTACTATGGTGATCCTACAAAGCGATATGGATAGGTTAAGTGAGTCGGCAAAGAACTGGCATAGAGTAATAATGTGGGAAAATAGGAAATTACCCATTTTGGCAGAAAGAGCAAAATAAAAGCAAATTATCTAACTGGTGAGAGGCTGCAGAGCACTGAGATGCAGAGAGTGGTGCCTTGTGCATGAATCACAGAGGGTTAGTGCACAGGTACAGCAAGTGATCAGGAAAGCAAATAGAATGGTATGTTTCATTGCAAGGGAAGTTTAATGCAAGATGAGGGAGGTTATGCTTCAATTACAGAGGACTTAAGTGAGATTGCATCTGGATTATGGTATACAGTACTGGTCAGCACTTATAGGCGGATGTTAATGCATTGAAAGCTATTCAGAGAATGTTTTCGAGACTAATACCTGGATTGAGCAGATAGCCTTAGGAGGAAATGCTAGGCTGGTATCCTCAAGATTTTAAAAGAGTCAGAGGGACTTCACTGAACTACATGAAATCCTGTTGAGTGGATTTGAGCAGGTGGATGTCTTGTGAATCTCTTGTGAGAGAATCTAGAATGAGGAGATATAGTTTAAAAATAAGGGGTCACCCATTTAAATCAGAAATGTGGAAAAGAATTCTCCCAGAGAGATATGAGTCTTTAGAATTTCCATCCTCAAAAGACAGAGGATGCAGAATGTTTATATATTTTTAAAGCAGAGGTAGATAGATTCTTGAATACTAGGAGGATCAAAAATTATCAGGTGGATATGTCGGAATATAGAGTTGAGCTTAAAATCAGATCAGCCATGATCTTATTGAATAGGGTAGCAAGCTCAAAGGGCCACCCGCCCTACTCTTCTTCCTCGTTCGTTTGTTCATATTCCTACACCCCAAGGAGAGCAACAGCTCATGAAGGCAACACACTAACACCTTTTTCATGACAACTAGGAATGTGGCCATATGCTGACCTAACCAAAGGCTCCCCCATGAGTTGTTGAACAAATTTCAAAAAATGGCTGACCAATATTAAAATGTATTCTCAGCTTTTTTTTACATATCAAATTTAACTGTATACTTTGATAATTAATCATTCCCTAGGTAACTACAGAATCATCTAACAGTCTCCCATCACATTTGAGTGTCATTGTGCAGCAACTGACTGAATGGTCAGCTGCAGTTTATGTTGCAGTAATTCAACTTAGACATGACTTTATGGGAGTGACCACCTGATCCTGTGCCCCCCACAACATCTTGAACTTGAAGAGCATATGGGACAAAGACAGAGGTAGTAACAATAAATATCTGAGGCATGACACCAATCAAACACAGCTCGCCAGTGGGATGATGTGGAGGTGCCGGTGTTGGACTGGGATGGACCAAGGTAGAAATCACACGACATCAGGTTATAGTCCAACAGGTCTATATGAAAGCACAAGCTTTTGGAGTGCTGTTCCTTCATCAGTGGGAGTGTATGGGATTGCGATACAAAGTCTGATAAGGATGACATTCTGGAATCCTGTGGCACATGTCTTATTATTGTATCCTTGTTTTTATGACCCCTTTCCCCTTTATCTGCCCCATGTTCTTTCACACCTATCTTTGCATGTTCTCAATATCTGTTTGCTGGCTGTTTCCAATACCACCTTCTTTCCAGGCATTAGAATGTGGTTGATACCTGCACAATATAACTAGCTCTCTGGTACTTCATTTCAGATGGAATTACTTTGATCTATGTGATACTGCTGAAAATGTGTTGCTGGAGAAGCGCAGCAGGTCAGGCAGCATCCAGGGAACAGGAGAATCGACGTTTGCCCAATGGAAGCATTATTAAGGCCTGCAACTCCACACAAGTAATATTCAAGGCAGGGTGCTTCTGTCAACTAGTATTTGATATTTTCTACACATAAACATGAATTTAATTCTTTTGATTGCAGCCTGCTCACTGGATATTATGTGTTAGTGTCTTATGGTACAGATTTCATTGGTGTCCTGGCCTCTTGAGAATTTCAAATTTAAATGATTCACCCATGGGTAGCTGTGCCTTCAACTACAAAGATCTGGAATTCCTTCCTAAAACCTTTATCTCTCTTCCTCTTTTTCTCTTCTTCAAGATGCTCCTCAAAATCCTACTTCTTTGACAATCTTTTTGTCATCTTGCCTAAGCCTGCAATCAAATGAGCCGTGATCTTATTGAATGGTGGTATAGGTTCAATCCGCTGAATTGCATACTCCCACTCCTATTTCTTATTTTCTTGGGATTTGCGTGACTTGCTGTTAAATCTTATTCCTGTATTGCTCCTGTAAAATATGTTAAGGCGTTCCACTGCTTGAGAGGTGTTTTATAAATATATAATGGGGGAGGGAATTAATCCAGACACCCAGGCAACGTTTTGGGATCTGCATTCAAATTCCTTCATGCCAGATGGAATCCAGAGTCTAATGATGAGCAAGAAGCCATTGTCAATTGTTGGAAAAACCCATCTGGTTCACTAATGTCCTTTAGAGAAGGAAACTGTCATCCTTACCTAGTATTCCCTACATGTGGTTGACTTTTAGGGATGGGTAATAAATGCTAGTTTAGCCAGAAACATCCACACCCCTCAAATGAATTTTTTGATTCTTGGATTTGAGCAGTATAAGAACTTATGATCAGAAATAAACGGAGCTAGACATGCCACACAATTGGTCGTAATGGTCATTGGAAAGACTTCATGAAGAAACTGTGCAATGGTAGTCAAAGTGCAAACCCCAGACTTCTCACAGTCTAACACACACTGCAACATGAAAAGGTAGGAATGGATGAAAGAAGGAATCATTAATCACTTGATATTGTACCAATGATTATTCCTGTTAGACTATTGATAGTTATCATCAACTAGGAGAAAGTGAGGACTGCAGATGCTGGAGATCAGAGCTGAAAAATGTGTTGCTGGAAAAGCGCAGCAGATCAGGCAGCATCAAAGGAGCAGGAGAATCGACATTTCGGGCATAAGCCCTTCATTCCTGAAGAAGGGTTCATGCCCGAAACATCGATTCTCCTGCTCCTTTGATGCTGCCTGACCTGTTGCGCTTTTCCAATAACACATTTTTCAGCTATTGATAATTATCAAACTGTATGTGTGTGAATGAAACAAGCACAACAAATCAGAGTCAAAATAATTTCATAATAAGTAAGAATTCTGGAACTAAAGCTGTGAATTGATAGTGATTTTTGTGCCAAGATACTCCCACATTATTATGAGGGAGTTGCATCAACAATGAAATAAACTGACAATTCTAAAATTATAATTACAAGCATTCTGTTTTCTGACAGTGGGGTCGTCTGACTCAGAGTAACATAGCTTACCAGGAAATAGAATTATCGATTCATTAGGAATTTCAACAGTTTGTGTCCTGACCAGGCTTAATTTCAAATATAAACTAATGGAAATACATATGTATACAATGCCCTTATATAGAATTTTCATTCATAGAATGTGTAAGTTCCCTCAAAATTTATCAATGTTCAAAGTTACATGATGGCATTTTAGAGCTTTGTAAGCAATTTAGGAGGACATTTTGGCCGACACAATGTGTAGTGTGTCCCTGCCTCTGAGCCAGAAGCTCCAGATTTGAGTCTCACGCCAGGATGGGTATGTGAATAGGAAAGGTTTAGAGGGGTATGGGCTAAATTCTGGCAAATGGGACTAAATTAATTTAGGATACCTGGTCAGCATTGATGAGTTGGACCAAAGGGTCTGTTTCCATGCTGCACAACTCTACGATTCTATGATTGTATTTGAGGCCAAGGTAGATGCTATTTATAATGCAGGTACACAGATTGGTCATCAACCTGAAAATTCTTTCAACACACAGCAATGGAAAGCAATGAAAGCGGGAGAGATTCCAAGCCAATAATTTTGTGGAAAGAATGTTGGAGCCTGTACCATCCCAGTCCAGAGCTCTACACTAAAACACACATGTAAAAATGTATGTTGCCACAGCAACATGGACTCCCTGTATGGACAATAGTTCCCAACCACCAAGTCTATGTTACATTCCTTTGTTGTGAAAGCAAACACAAAATTATAATTCATGTAATCATAACCTTTCACTGTAAGAAATTTGCTTATAACTCTTTTTACTAGAGACAAGCTGAATAGTAACATACCCGACTATGCACTACTTCTTTCATGGCTCCCAAGGGAAGGTTTTATTTTATATTCAGATATTGTATCATTCAATCAAATTTATTACCCTGTGTACTAATTATTTTAGGTGAAATGGCTTGTATTGGAATTTCTGACCTACAATTTCCCAAAATTTTGAAATATTGAATTTTGATTATTACTAAACTGATAATTTCTGTTCAAGTATAGTGAATCAAAATAATTAGCCATAACTCGATTGGTTTTTAACTCAATTTTGTACTGTTGATTCAGGTAATACCATACACATTTTAAAATAATTCAGTTATTAATTCTTTTTATCACAAAATGTATCAATGATTGTCATTACTATATATTAACTGTTAAAATTTTGGGTTGTTCATTATACAGAAATACATTTGCGTGACTTTTTTAGGAGAATGCTAGTTAAAATCCTCAAAGTTAAATACATTTGTGCTCTGATATTTGTAATTTACTCTTAAATACGTTTTATGTGATTTCTCTACAAATAGCACAATGAAGAGATTTTACTCTCAACTTGAAAACAAGTCATGTTTTGTAGCTAATGTTGGTATTACTAATACTCTATTAATAAATACTGATTTTGGATATCACACACTTCTGTCTTCGTTAAAATCAAAAACTATTAGCTCACTATTAACATTACAACCGTACCCCTATTGCAGCGTTAAGGAAATCTCTAAGGACACTAATATTATTTTAGTTAAATAGCTTTGCTTTCAAACATTTAAGTCTTTCTTAGACCACTGCATTATAAAATGAATACATAACCCACATAAAGGATAATCTTACCTCTCTGAACCTGCCTTTGCTCTATTCAAGCTACCTTCCTGTTCTATTTTTCATGCAAAAAAAGGTTCAAAGTGATATTAGCCTTGTCATTAAATATTTTAAAACTTAATTTTTGTGCATATTTGTAAAGAAAAATTACACAATGCCTTTGTAACATAAATAAAGTAAATGCAATAAGTATTTTTATGCAGACAAATATTTTAAATTAAGATTTGGAGCTTGCATTATTTAGGTCCAATTATAAGCAACAACTGAATTGTAAATACACTCACAGAGACTTGCAAGAAAGATAAAGCCACTTTAGATTAATGAAATGTATTAAAATATGTTGGTATGGGCAAGAGATAAAAATAACAGCTAACATACTTATTCAAAATGAACATATTTTCATTCCATTAATGTAGAAAGTTGGAAAGAAAAAAACAGCTTATGTTATGTAATTAAACTGGGTTGGATATTAATAGTTTAGCAGTGCTTAATGTTGCTTCGGATAAAATAGATTTTCTCCATCTCTGTTTAATCTTTTGAAGTGAATACACACTCAGCATGATAGCAAGCACACAGAGTTGGCATTACTAATATTCTATTCACAAATATTGCTTTTTAACATCTCGTGCTTTGGTTTTAGTTCTTACCAAATATTGTATTTCTGCATTAGTTGACCATTAACATTGCAACCCCACCCCTACTGCAGTGGTAAGGAAATCTCCATTATATATATATATACACATTAACCATAATAATCTATAGAAATACTTTCAACCTGCTTAAATAAATGACCTCCATTCATGCAGTATGTCCATAATGCATTGATAAATACATATATGTGTTCACCCCTACATGTCCAGTAATTGCTATTAGGTGTTCACAGCTACAACTGAATACAAATCGTGAATGAAAAATCAAAGACCATTCACGAATTACTGGATGGCTACACAAGCTGTACTGACACAGGCAAACGCGAAATATTATGTATTTCCTATGCCATAAAAAGTGAAACTTAGTGCTGTATAAAAATCCTTTATTCCTGAAAAGCACAAATCATACATTTATTCAGATTATCCTTTCTCCTGCAAAACAACTTCCTTCATTTCATGCGCAAAGACAGTTTATTTCATTAAGTATTTTTAAGTACGATATGATTTCTACCATTTTCCCTGAGAACTCGCGGTGTATAAATGTTTGTAGAAAGTCTTTGAATTGCCAATGTTTTGGCCTTCACATTAAAATGATTAATAAAATCTGGCCAGCACCGAACTTAACTCTTTATGCCTGGTAGTATTATTCTGTGGCAACACGGCAAAAATACAATGCAGATTTTGCTTTGCTCCAATAAGGCGTTGTTTGGATAAAACTAACTGAGTGGTTTTAGACTTCAACGATATCATATTAAATATTGCAAATTTACGCAGGGTTCGAACGTTGCGCAAAATGGAACTTGCAAATCTTGAAAGTATTCACCTTTGCACAAAGAAGGTGACTGCAGTAGATGACCAAAGTCTTTATTTAGATCATCCAAGAACTGTTTTGGAAAAGGCATTGCAAGCATATATAATGTTTTAAAACTACTTACAGGCTATTGCACGCGATTAGAACATTGTGCTGCGACATTTGAAATAAAACAAAAAAATAGCGTATCAAGTGAGTTGACAAAGCAAAATAATAAGGGGTAGGGGGTGGTAATGCGTCTTTGTACAAGTAACAGAAGAAAAGCGGGCAGCTTTCACCCTCCATCGCCTTTAAAAATACTTATTTTTCCAAATTATCAACAAATACAAAATGAAATGCTATAATTTATAAGTTGTTAATGTCCGTCTCCCATATTTTGAAACGGTTTGAATCTTTAATCCTCAAAAAGATTGAAAACGTTCAAGACATTGAAGGCAAGATTAGATCCACAAAGGATTCTGGGACTGCAGATGTGGACTGCGACAAAAAACTTCAATAATCATCAGAACGAATATTTTGGGTCACAAAATGTAGGGAGGTAGAAAAAAGGAAAATCACCTGGAACGCAACATGCAACCACACCATTTATTGGTTTTGCAAAACTTGTCAGTTGTGTTTTTCAGGTCCAAATTTAAAGCTCACTTACATATCCAAAGCACGCAGTTGCATGAAATCGATAATTTTTGATCTCCTGGTCAGCAGGCAACGTGGTGAGCTATTGCGGAGACTGCAGGCAGTAGACACGTCCTTGTCAATCACTAAAATGCATTTTGAACAACGAAGGTACCCAGCATTTTCTCAAGCAAGTGAAATAGTAATAAATGCGTATTTATAAATCCCCGGTAATGAAAATGTGCGATTCATTCATCGATTCAAATTATAACACTTTCGTACCGAGAGAACGGCTGATCTGAATATAATCACATCTCACTGGGTGTGTGGCTTCTATTTAGAGAAATTACGCAGAGGGCAAGTTCTTAAGAACATCCCTGCTGTGCAGAGTGAAAACCATGAACAAACGAAAGACAGAATTCATCTGTGTATATGTATTATCAACAATGAAAACCAAGCCTTGTATGCCTTTTTCCATTATATTGTGAAAACTGAACCATTCTTTCCCCACTCTCCCCCCCCTCCCAAAATCTTCGCCATTTTCCCTCTGCGCATATTAGAATAACATTCGCTCGTATAAATTCAACCTGCGCCATCTTTGTTTGAATGTTCTTTCACACTCACTGTTGAAATCAGCAAAAGAAAACACATATATCGAATAAAGGGGATTTAAATGCTGGGCCACTTTACTGCCGGCCTCTTTGAGTGAACACATACTTTGTGTGTCTGTCCATATAAATTGAAACCAAAGGAGAACCAAAAAAAAAACAAACATTAGAAATTTATCCTCTGGAAAATATAACCTGGTGCAGACAGTGCAGATTTAATACCGGTATGTACTATTTGGAGTGAATGATCCTGCAGCTACAATCCCAGAGAGGAGTAATAAGCTAATTAAAGTGGTAAAATAAATTAATGCAGTGCTCTTTGAACCCCCACAACCCGATATTGATTGTGACTCAATATCATTGTAGTTTTATTAATGATGTATCGCAGCCAAATTTCTGGTACGCTGTTTTATTTTAAGTTCCTTCTCAGTAGTTACAAAGCAGCAGCTCAATAGCCGAGGTGAATTTTAGAAGATTAATATCGGAGAGTCATGGCTAATTGTGCTGTGTCCACCCGAAAGCAGATCTGATGCCCCTTTAGGTATGGTGTGACGCTCTGACACAAAAATGGAAGTAATAGGGGTGATAAAACTCCCACAAGAGATTTAGAGAAAGATGAATGGTACTAAGCACACATAAAGACCATGAAATCATATCATTAAAAAACAATCAGCAAGCTGGTGAAATTAGGTTTCAACATTGTTGCTGTAATGTTTGTTTTAAAGCATTTCTTTGTCACTTAACATTTTGTGGAATGAAGTGTAGTACAATTGAATTCTTCGAAAATGCTTTCTACCAGTAGGCAACTCGTGGTATTTTCCGGGACGTTGTTTCATGCTATTATCAGAAGATTAAGATCTTGGATGTGGGGTGGTGGGGTGGGGGTGGGGGTAATGCTTGTGGAATCGTGCAGACTTGTCTCAGCAGGAACAGATTTAGGCGCAGTTTGTCTGCCCTGAGTGAGAATACATGAAAGAGTTCGGCTCATGACGGGAGAAAGCTGGACTGGGGAGAGTCCCTGCTGCTCTCCTGCTTGATATAAAGGAAGCCCAGCAGCTTGCTTCCTTAAGTTTTAGTGATATGCTCTCTTCCCTTCCCCCATGACATGTAGGAAAATACAGTGTCACATCAAAATCAAGCTCACGGGAATATAGCTCAAACGGAACTCGAACTTGTGGCATGTGGCTGCTAGCTTTATAATGTTGCATCATCTGCATTTACCAAGAGTCAAGTTTAATTGTTGCTTCAAACTATATTTTTAAAAACTAAGTTATTTTTCAATGCGGTTGTGATTCTTCCCTTTCCTGTATTGTTTTACTTCATAACAACCCCAATCGATGATCCACCTTGAACTCCTTCCTTTGCTCAAGTAGATGAAAATAAATCCATGATCGTCTTATCTCCATCCTGAATGGAAAATGTTGTAAACGGGACTAAAATTTTCAGTAGTGCAACAGGCCAAAATCTTCCCCCTTGTACATGGAGCCTCTACGTGCTGACAATCTTGAGCCCTGCAATGCGGGATGCTGTGCAAGCCAATTTAGGCGCAAAACGTCAAATACGTGGGTGAGGTCCTGCATAGCATTGCATTTCAACAAAAGACTGCGCCCTCAAAAGAGCAGAAGAGGAAAGAGGTGAGAATTGGAATTTATTACAATTGTGAGGTTCATATTTTAAAACACTTTGGGATACAGTATTCATTTGACATGTTTTTAAGCTGATAATAAGCTTGGATAGTTTGATTGCCAGAAATCAAAATAAGGCTCATATTATCTTATTAGGAAGAAAGTGCAAGGGATTCATACTTGCAGACAACATCGTAGTCTCCAAGGTTATAATGAGAAGTCTCTGAGTATCCCAAAGTACCAGAAAGTTGTTGGTATTGAGTTGCATTTCTTTGTAAGGTGAAAGAAATTCGGATCAAGGAAATCTAATTAGCATTTCTACCAGGATGCAAGATTAACATTTCACATTTTCATAGGAAGAGGGCAGAGGAAGCTATTTTTGACATCAGGCTACAGGCTTCCCTGCAAACCAATAATATCACAGATGGGCAACAGAGGTTATGTGTGTTCAACAGAGAGAAAAGGTTCCTTGACTTTGCAAGTTACTGCAGCCAGATGGAGGATTAAGATAGTCTTAGCCTAAGAGATGCATCCCGAACTAGGGTCTAGAATTCTGGAAGATTCTGGGGAGGTGATGGCCTAGTGGTTTTATTGCTATACAATTAATCCAGAAACCCAGCTAACGTTCTGAGAACCTGGGTTTGAATCCCATCACTGCAGATGCTAAAAAATAAAATAAAATAAAAAAAGTCTTGAATTAAGATTCACATAACACCAGATTATAGTCCAACAGAACTGTAGGATAATAATCCGGTGTTGTGTGATTTTTAACTTTGTCCATGTCCATGAGGCCCAACAGACTTTGAACAGTTCTAGCAAGTCAAACCTGGACACCCATGAGGCACTGTGGGCCATCAACAGCAGAATTATAGTCCAGCACAATCTGTAACCTCATGACCCGGCATGGTGGGGTAGTGGGGCAAACCCTGGGGCCCTGGTCAGGAGCAGCAACAGGGCCCATGATTTCTGACCTTGCCCTTGCTCAGTCATTTGTCATCGTAAAATTTTGGGAATGTAAAATCTTGGTGTGTTGTTCTTCTGGCTATCAACTGAAAGTTCATGACTCTTTAAAATGATTAGTCACTGGAGAGATCATAACAAAATATATAAATATTCTGCTTGAATTTCAATGTCGATTTCCATCATTGTCCTTTATGCAACATTCTTTGTGCAGTAATGGAAAATATTATGTGTAAGTGCCTGATTAATTTTCTTTACTGTATCACCGTATCTCACCAACACTCTTTACTGATCCTGTTCTTCATCTTCTCTTTCATAGCAGTAGATTCTTTTTTGACAATGACCAACAGGAAATCATTTGTAATGATGGAGTCATTGACTTTTCTCAATCAACTCTAAAGCCAGCTTAAACCTTCACAACCCAGAACATCTTATGGTTCTTCCCTAGTCTCTTCAAACAACTGTTCATATTCAAACTCTTACATCACTGCAAACAGTCTGAGAAATATCCTCAGCATTCTCTCAAAGAGCCTCGTCCTCCCATTTGCAAGTCACAAGGGCATAGCCAGTCTGTTCAGCTCTGGGAGGCTTCACAGTTCAGCTAATTCCTAGCTGACTGCCCAGTCCTCTTGCCACTACATGTCTTCTGAGCACTGAGTCATAGAGTCATACAACACAAAAACAGACCCTTCAGCCCAACCAGTGCATGCCAACCGTAAATCCCAAACTAAACCAGTCCCACCTGATTGCATTTGGCTCATATTCGTCCAATCATTCAAAACTGCTTCATTGATTGAAAAGCTTTTTGAAACGTACTGAGGTGGTGCAAGATGCTACATAAATGCAGGTCTTTCTTTCTATCTCTATTGTCATTTAAACCCTACTCATTAGATCAAGAACCAGAGAGCATAGATTTAAGGTAATTGTCAAAAGGAGTAATGGCAACAGGTTAATGTCATACAGTGGTGAGGATCTGGAAGCATTGCTTGAGAGTCTGGTGGAGGTGGATTCAATCAAGACACTCAAGTTGGAATTGAATTTTGATCTGAAAAAAGCAGAGTGTGCGAGATCATGATGGAAAGACAGTAGGTGAAGTGCTCATTCAGACATGTTGTGGTGAATGGCTTACCTCTGGGCGTAACAATTCCATGATTCTGTAATTCTGAGTTAAACACATAATCTCTTATGAGTTGGAGGCTCAAGGCCGCTAAAGCAGAAATCTAAGCATTTGTGTGTGAAATTACTATTCAAAAGATATCAATGTGTACAGCTGTGGGAATAGGCGGGGAATGGGACCAATTGGATTGCTCTACGAAGATCAGGCAAGGAGTCAATGGGCTGAATGGCCTTTAGCAGTGACATTTTGACTCTATGACTACTCTATGATTGATGATTCAGGTATCTGCCCGTCAGGTTCCAATACATACATCCTGTGAGTCATCGTGTGCTTTAGGGAGGACTTCATACCTGAGAAAACCTTTCACACAAATGCACAGATATAACCATTCAGAGAGCTGGCATAGACATGATGGGCCAAATGGTCTTATTTTGTACAGTTTTGTAATTGTGATTCTAGAAGACCTCCTGCTGGGTCTTCCTGTTCCAGCTATTGACTTGCCATCCTTAATTTGACATTTCAGGAAAAATTACAGACCCTTTCCTCATCATTTGACCCTGATGTCAGGGGAAATCTGTCCTTTACCTTAAAATGTCCTGCAGGACAAACCACTAGGGTCAGGAGCATCAACAGGGGTGAGCTGCACTGCTTTGGGAACTGGAGATTCTATATTCATTCACTGGCCAGGCAGCATTTATTGTTCACCCCTAATTGCCCAGAGGGCAGTTAAGAGTCAACTACATTGCATGAGTCTAGAGTCACTTGTAGACTAGACTGGGTTAGGATGGCAGCTTCCTTCCCTAAAGGGCATCAGTGAACCAGATGAGTTTTTCCAACAATCAACAATCGATTCATGATCATCATTAGACTCTTAATTCCAGATTTTTATTGAAGTCAAATTCCACCATCTGCTGTGGCGGCATTCAAACCCTAGTCCCCAGAATATTACCTGGGTCTCTGGGTTAACAGTCCAGCGATAATACCACTTGGAGGAAGAAATGAAGGCACTTAATTTAAATTACTCATGACTTTTCCAGGGCCACAATTACTAGTTTCTGTTTTGCACGAGCCTTTCTTGAAATCTCCTGAGACGCTTACAATTATGAGGTGAGTTAATCGGAATGTGAAGAAGTGTTGGTTAAAGGAATGCTGGAAACAGCTCACAATAAGGTAGTGAGTAAACTGATGACATATTAAACATCTGAAATCTCCCAATAATCTCACATGGAGGACCATTGAGCTCTCTGATTGGATTGCAGCCTTGAAGGACTGTGTTAGATTCTCCACTACTGACCTTGAAAGCTGTGAACCTACAAGAGGATAGGCTCAGTATGCTGCCCTCTTTAGGGGGGCCTACAATAGGAGTTTGAGATAACATGCTGGGGCCCACATTTAGAGAAAAATTATGTTGTTTTTCAGCACTGTTAAATGAAGAGATGGATCAACTAGCACGATGGATTGAAAATATGTAGTAACACTAGTAGTGGTGTGCATTCTATGATAAATCTCACTGCTCAATTCATGACTTGACGTGGTCTGGCAAAAGTGGTGCAAAGGCACCTTAAACTGAGATTGTGGGAAGTGTTGGATTTGAGGTAAAATGATGTGTATTTGAAGTGCAAGCCTCTTCTCATGAGGCCTGAAGGTCTTTAGAGCAACTCCACCAGTGGAAATGTGGCAGAGTGCACACAGGTGCCTTGCATTCCCATCCCACTGGTCAGGTACAGAGTCACTTAGTGAATAGTCACTTTGAAGAAGGGGTATTCTAATGACATCTTCCTATTACTTTGGCCCAGCGTCCCTGATGGTACGGCTTCCTAACTTTTTCTTATCCCTGCCTGGGTGCTAGGAATTCAAGGACTCAGGGGATGAAGAGGGACATTAGGGTGGAAAGAGACTTAATCAAAGTGAAGGACAGTGTTCATGCTCTGAAGTTGTTGAACTGAATCTTGAGTCCTGAAAATCATAAAGTTCCTAAGCAGAAAAAGAGATATTTTTTATCCAGCTTGGATTGGGCTTTACTAGAGTATTGCAGCATGCCTAGCCGAGAAATGTTAACATGACAGCAAGATGGTGCATTAAAATGTCAAGAGGGAAAAGATTTGAAAGAGACCTAAGGGGCAATTATTTCATGTCAAGGATGGTGCGTGTATTGAACAAGCTGCCAGAGGAAGTGGTGGAGGCTGGTACAATCACAACATTTAAAAGAAATCTGGATAGGTATATGAATAGGAAGGGTTTAGAAGGATATGGGCCAAGTGCTGGCACTTGGAACTAGATTAGTTTAGGATATTTGGTCGGCATGGATGAGTTGGAATGAAGGGTCTATTTCCATGTTGTACATCTCTGACTCTAAAAGACGAGCGTTGGGGCTCCATGCAGCATAATCAGGCCCTGGTGCCAAGACATGCAAAATCTCACCATTGCGAGTAGTAGGAAACAGAAACTTGGCCAAGCTCCTTCTCTCCCTCTATCCCAAGACCACTGCACCCAAATGCAGTACTCCCCCTTCTCTGATCTAGTTGAATGATAGAGCAGGTTCATTTCACTGAAATGGCCTACTTGTGCTCCTACCTCATATACAAATGCTCAGCTTAGGAGCAGGATTAGGCAACTCAGCCCCACAGACCTGCTGCACCACCCAACAAGATCACAATGTGGAGAGACTGGTGTTGGATTAGGGTGGACAAAGTCAGAAGTCACACGACACCAGATTATAGTCCAACAGGTTCATTTGAAATCGCAAGCTTTCAGAGCGCTGCTCCTTCATTAGGTGGTAAAGGTCAGGTCACTTCACCTGATGAACAGACTCGATGAGCTGATTGGCCTAATCCTCTTCCTACATCTTATGATCTTATTGATGATGTTTGAACATGGGATCTTTCTTTTGTGTGTGCTTATTTTGCCATGAGTATCATATTGAGGAACTCCGTTCTAAGGTCTTTAAAGTTCAATAAGGTCAAACATGTCCCAGAAATGATCTAAAACATCATGTGAATGGGGATCTTGGCACTGTCAGCTAAATCAGAGGTGGATTTTCAAACTTGTCTTCTACAATCATTGCCATAATCAAACCTACCACAGTCCTTTCGAAAGTGATCATGTGAAGTTTATTACATGAAAAAACCAAAGTGCATGTGTTCACATAGAATGTTTTAATTTCCCTCTCTTATTTTCTTCCTTTCACTCATTTCATTCTGTTTTAAATTTGTTCTTGGGATGTGAACAGTCGACATCCTCTAATTGCCCCTGAACCATGTGGCTTACTGGACTATTTCAGAGGGCAATAAAGAGTCAATCGAATTGCCACATATAGCCCAGATCAGGTACGAATGGCAATTCCTCGTTACTAAAGGACAGTAGTGAACCAGATGTGTTTTTACAACAGTTTGGTTGGGTCATGACCATGATCAATATAATTTGCTGAAAGTGCCGGGGTCAGGGAGGGAGAAGTTGTCTTAGATTCTTCCTGTTGATTATGATTTTGCTGCAGTTGCATTTTAATCGATAATTAAGCTTGCCACATATTTAACAATACAAACAAGTTCCTACTCTGTCATTTTATCTGATGTCAGCTCAGTGGGTGGCATTCTTAATTCTGCGTCAGAAAATTTATGATTCAAATCTTGAACTCATGACCTAAAATCAAAGCGGATATTCCTAATGAGCGAGTGTTGAAGATGTTTGTGGGCGGCACGGTGGCACAGTGGTTAGCACTGCTGCCTCACAGCGCCTGAGACCCGGGTTCAATTCCCGCCTCAGGCGACTGACTGTGTGGAGTTTGCACGTTCTCCCCGTGTCTGCGTGGGTTTCCTCCGGGTGCTCCGGTTTCCTCCCACTGTCCAAAAGATGTGCAGGGTCAGGTGAATTGGCCATGCTAAATTGCCCGTAGTGTTAGGTAAGGGGTAAATGTAGGGGTATGGGGTGGGTTTCGCTTCGGTGGGTCGGTGTGGACTTGTTGGGCCGAAGGGCCTGTTTCCACACTGAAATGTAATCTAATCTAATGTTGTGTTTTGGATATGATGTTAAACGGAGATCCTATCTGCAGTTGCACATGGACACAAATGATCCCATGGCACTATTTCAAAGAAAATCAGTGGAGCAAATGCCTTTATCATGACCAATATTTATCCCTCCCTTCAACATTGTCACATTGCTACTCATGAGAGCTTGCTGTGCATAAATAGGACTTCCACATTTCCTACATTACAACGGTGACTACACTCAAATGCACTTCACTGGCTGGTAAGAGATTTGTGATGTCTTGTGGTTCTGAAAGGTGCTATATAAATGCAAGTATTTATTTTATCTGATCCCAAAAGGAAACAACAGAAGTGGTAACATCTCATTCCTGCAGGTAATAAATTTCCATTAGAGACTTTAAAATGCAAAAGTTACCTCTCTCCCAACAGGTCAAAAAATAAAATTTGAGCTAAAGGATATGGAGGAAAGATCCAGCAAATGATGAGCAAAATCTGTGCCATAATTTATGGGTTAAATTTCCTGTGGAGGCTGTTTTTCAATTTACTTTCTGACTGAAGAAGCTTTAAGCCAGGTAGCATTTATTCAATACTGTGAGTCAATCAGTGCTTTATTAAGGGAAGACATTCAATGTTTTCCTACTCTTCACCGAAGCAATTCAAGTTGCGAAGCATTAGCAATGTTGACATTGACGTCAGTACTCAAAAATTGTAATAAAGACAGCCCTTCAACACACACAATCAGCGAACACTTGTAATGTCAGAAGTCCCAGAAGTGCACAGACAAAACATCAGGGTCTTTTCTCTATCATAGCATGGCCAGCTGGGCAAATCTGTTAAATGTGCTGTGATAACAAAGTGATGGGTCAAAGAGGCAAAAGGCTGCTGTTTAGAATGGGAGTTTGTGGGGAAACCTGCAGGCTGCATGAGGTACAGACAAAAGAATAGCAGGTGGTGTAGAGGAGATTGTCATCACCCTTAGGCCTGCAGGAGACAGAGGGGATGATATTTGTTTATCATATCCCACAGGATCAGACCATAAACCTCACAGCGATTTAGGAAAACACAAAAAACATCAAAAGAGAAGATACACGCAATAAAATAGCCCCACATGGGGAAAGTAAAGGAGGGGGTACTCAAGCCAAAAATCAATGAATATATTGTCACTGTTCAGCACAATGTTGAAGCAGGTCTCTTTCTCTGTGGAAGGATAGAGTTGCTTGAGGGGGACTATTGCAAGATTCAGAGAGTCACTGGACTTGTGGTGGCTTCATGTAGTAATACAGTCAGTGTTGCTGACTACCAAGTTCAAACTCTCGTGTAACATGTGGATCTCCCTTTGAGCCCCTTGATTCTGAGTCCTCTAATTATTATCTGCATTTGTTTGATAGTCATTCAAAGGCTTGCACTTTTTAATTGCTAAGTGTGTTGGAGGTGGGATGGAGGCTACTACAAATGTGCACTCAACACTCAACAGAGCCAATGTGGAAACAGAACAGCAAGCTAAATTCATGACTGAAACGACAGCAGCGTCTTCAGATAAAGACAGGACCAGCAAAATCCATGAGTGAGTGAAGGATTGTTAGATGTCCTGTGTAAGGAGACACATGAGGCAAAGCAGTGCCTGAATCTGTCTTCCATAGGATGCTTTTCCTGCAACAAAGAGGCGAGAGCTTTGAGGGTTACCACCCACCATCAAGCATGTCATCTGCCATAGTCACAGTGAAAATTAATGAACAACATTATGAACACACATTCACCATGGGGACTGTTGCCAAACAAAAAGACCTTGAGGTGAAAGTTCATAGTTCCTTGAAAGTGGAATCACAGTAGATAGGGTAGTGAAGAAGGTGTTTGGTACACTTGCCTTTATTGGTCAATGTATTGAGTATAGGAGCTGGGAGGTCATGATATGTCTGTACAGGACATTGGTTAGGCCACTTTTGGGACACTGCATTCAATTCTGGTCTCCCTGCTTTAGGAAAGATGTTAAACTTGAAAGGGTGCAGAAAAGATTTACAAGGATGTTGCCAGGATTGGAGAGTTTGAGCTATAAGGAGAGGCTGAATAGGTTGGGGCTATTTTCCCTGGAGCATCAGAGACTGAGGGGTGACCTTATAGAGGTTTACAAAATCATGAGGGGCATGGATAGGCTAAATAGCCAAGGTCTTTTCCCCAGAGTAGGGGAGTCCAGAACTAGAGGACATAGGTTTATGGTGAGAGGGGCAAGCTCTAAAAGGGATGTTAGAAACAACTTTTTCATGCAGAGGGTGGTACGTGTATGGAATGAGCTGCCAGAGGAAGTGGTGGAGGCTGGTACAATTACAACATTTAAAAGGCATCTGGATGGGATCATGAATAGGAAAGGTTTAGGGGGATATGGGCCAAATGCTGTAAATGAGACACGGTTAATTTGGGATATCTGGTCGGCATGGATGAGTTTGACTCAAGGATCTGTTTCTGTGCTGTACATCTCTATGACTCTAAGTCCTAGAGAAGACCCAAACCTAGAGTGTCTGCACAGTGACAGGAATGCTCCCCACTATGACACACCTCCCTGAGGATAGTCAGATAAATACAAATGATGAGCAAAAAAATTGACAACTCCAAGCAGTTCTTCAGTTTTGGCAACTCTGATTTCTCAGTTTTCTTCCTCTCGTGAAGGTATTGGGATGTCCAAGATCCTAGAACTTCAGAACAGGTTCTGTGTGCATTCACTCTCCCTCAAGTTGTATGGCACTCAGAGATACTGGGTTGGAGAGAAACATACTGGCAACCAGGTTTTAAGCAAAGTTGTAAAGCCTGGTTTTCACAGACTCAGGGGCTTAGGATTAAGAAGACTGATTAGAAACCTATTTAGGTTTAAATTAAGCAGGATGGTCCACATTGATTGTGAAGTCTAGTGTGTTTATTAAGATTTTTCATTGCTACAGCTTAAACTTTTGACTGTGTTAAGTTATTGATTGATTTAAATAAACCCTAGCATAGCCATTGCTGCTGGTGAAATGAAGTGTGTTAACAGTTCAGTTTTGGTTTCCAAATGCAGTGATTATTTCTTGGTTTGCCTTTGGAAAGTTTGAAAAGTGAAAATGGGATACATTCTGATCAAAAGGCAGCTGACAGATCTGCAACATTAAGTTGAAACATTCGGAGGGAATGCCGAGTTGACATAAAGCCAGGGGATCGCTCAATGTTAAGATTATTGATTCTGAGCGACTGGGTTCATAAGTTCCACAAGGGGTGCTCTTTCAGAGTTTTGTGAGCACCTCTCAAAATTCAGTTTGCTGTTAGAACGACTTACTGGTTCCAGGTAGTGATGTGGGTTTGTGGGCAGGTGGTCAGATGTGTGCCTCAAAAGTAGCTAATAATCCCAGACCCCTTTGGGAATATTCCAATTCATGGGATCATCGAATTCCTACAGTGTGAAGCAGGCCATTCAGCCCATCGAGTCCACACTGACCCTCTAAAGAGCATCCAACCCAGATCCAACCCACTACCCTTTCCCTGTAACCCTGCATTTCCCATGGCCAATCCACCTGACCTGCACATCTTTGGACTTTGGGAGGAAACCAGAGCACCCGGAGGAAACCCACGCAGACACGGGGGGAATGTGCAAACTTCACCCAGACCATCATCTGAGGCTGGAATCAAATCCAGGTCCCTCGCGCTGTGAGGCAGCAGTGCTAACCACTGAGCCACCACACCATCCACAATACATATCTTTTAGATGATCATTTTAACTGAAGTTTGAGAAAGAGAGAATTCACAAACAACAGCAGGTCAGGTAAATTGGCCATTCTAAATTGTCCATAGTTGTTAGGTGCATTAGTCAGAGGGGGGTGGGTAACTCTTTGGAGGGTCGGTGTGGACTTGTTGGGCCGAAGGGCCTGTTTCCACACAGTAGGGAATCTAAAAAAAAACACTCAAGAAGCTTGATTCATCCAGGACAAAGCTTGATTGGCACCACATTCACAAGCATCCAGTCCCTCCACCACTGACACTCACCAGCAGCAGTGTATGTTGTCTGCAAGATGCACTACAGAAATTCACCAACGATATTTAGACAACACCTTTTAAATCCATGACCACTTCCATCTAGAACGACAAGGTTAGCCCGACACATGGGAACACCATCACCTTCACGTTCCTCTTAGAGCAACTCACCATCCTGACTTAGAAATTTATCACCATTCCTTCACTATGCTGGGTCAAAATCCTGGAATTCTCTCCCCATGGGCATTGTGGTTCAACACAAAACATGTGGACTGCAGCGGCTGAAGAAGGCAGCTCACCACCATCTTCTCAAGGGCAACTAAGGACGTGTAATAAATGCTGGCCCAACCAGTGATCCCCCATGTCCTACAACAGGATTAAAAACTGATATTTGAATCAGTGTGATATAGGCCTCCCAAGCCAAGATCATTATTGTCCTTCAGCTAGACTTCTGAACAAGCTTTCACCAGATTAATACAATCCAGATATTATACACACCTGGACATCTCTCCTTTAAAGACATTTTTCAAATTGTGTTCTGAACAGAGAAACGTATTGTTTTTAAAGTAAGGACTGCTGTAGGATTGCTATCTGTTTTGAACATTTGTAGTAAGCATTGTTTACACAGCAGCTTTTTCAAGCAATAATTGAAGTTTAGTTGCAGATAAACCGTAGCTGAAGAGTTGTGTACAGATAAAGATTTGATTGGCAGCAAGAAGCTGATTGGTTTTATAAGAATATTAAAAACTGGGAGCAAGAGTAGGCAATTCAGCTGCTCGAGCCAGTTCCGCCATTTAACATGATTATGGCTAACCTCATGTCAGTCTCAACCCCATTTTCCTGTCCATGCTCCATAATTTTTCAACCCACTAGTTAAAGATCTGTCCATCTCCTGCTTAAATTTACTCAATATCCCAGCATCCACCACACTCTGGCATAGCGAATTCCACAGATTCATGACACTTTGAGAGAAATAATTCCTCCTCTTCTCTGTTTAAATTTGCTATCCCTTACCCTCAAACAATAATCTCTTGTTCTAGATGAGGAAGCATCATTCCAAGTCTACTTTGTCAACCCCTTTAGCATCTTATATCCCCAATCATCTCATTCTTCTAAACTCTAGAGTGTATAGGACTAAACTGCTCAATCTCTCTTCATAAAACAAAACCCTCATTTCAGGAATCAATTGAGTGATCCTTTTCTAAACAGTCTCCAATGCAACAACGTCCCTCCTCAAGTAAGGGGGCCAAAATTGTACAGTATTCCAGATATGATAACTATCACCTTGCGTAGTTGCAGCAATATTTCCCTACTTTTATGATTGATTCCTTTTGCAATAAGTGTCAAAGTTCTATTTGCCTTCCTTATTACCTTCTCTACCTGCATGCTAGTTTTCTTTGATTCATGCACAAGGGCATCCAGATCCCTATGTACCAAAGCACCTGAAATTTTTGTCCATTTAGATAATAAATTGCTTTTCTGCTCTTCTGACCAAATTGAATAAAACCATACTTATCCACATTAAAGTTCATCTGCCAAATTTTGGCCCATTCACTTAATCCCTATCCTTGTTATGTAGGTGAACCCTGTTTTTCATGATATAATCCTAAAATCAAAGAAGCATCATTTTTTTAACCCCTCATTGTAGTTGGCTTACTTATAATGCAAATTAATTATTATCTAGTGTGGTCCACCTCCACAATGTCAAATGCCAAAAAATAATTACATATCTAGATGAATGGCCACAAAAATATGACACAAACATGATATACTTGACAGTGACCCTGAACAGCGCCTTATCCTTCTGGGAGCATGTTATACAATTACAGCATTTAAAAGGCATCTAGATGGGTATATGAATAAGAGGGGTTTAGAGGGATATGGGCCAAGTGCTGGCAGATAGGACTAGATTAGGTTAGGATATCTGGTCAGCATGGACGAGTTGGACCGAAGGGTCTGTTTCCATGTTGTACATCTCTATGACTCCATGACACTAAGAAGCAAAAAGCAAAAGCAGAAACAACCTATGAAACAAACGTGCTGATCTATGTGGGACACTGTTTCCACAATACTCAGCATTGCCCTATCACATTGTGCAGCAGCACGCTATGCACCCAGCTACTAGAAGGAGCTTTGCTGTGTGACATTGTCTAACAACTAATTTTTTTTTTGAGACCAGAATTGTGATTTCAACAAATTATCTTATTTTCTCTGCTTTTCTTAAATAGTACCTCAAATGTGTGACTGCTGTCTTCTCTAAGCAGCTGGTTGTGAAAAACACATTTGGCACAGCATTTATGACAGACTTGAAGAAGCATTTTAAGTGGACAAGTCCAGCTATATTGATGATTCACAGCCTTCAAGAGTTCCACGCCTCTAATAATAGTCAGGAGATGCCTTCTCTTGAATTTTTACAGATTCAAAACAAGCTAAAATGTGTCACAGAAGCTTTTGCATCTGTGAACTCGTGAAATCTCAACCTATTCATACCATAAAACAAAATTGTAACTCAGACCATGAACACGCCATTTGGTTTTTCCACACTGGCATAATACCATTCACAACTACGCATGCATGAATCGATGATGGTGGCCATATTTGTGTTGCAAATGTACACTCTGATGATTAATATATTGTGTAATCTCTTGGTCTGACAGCATCTTTGGATATAGAAACAGAATTAATGTTTCTAGTCCAGTAGGGCTTCTTCAGAACTGTGTCAGTTCTGAAGAAGATTCACTCTGGACTCGAAACATTACAGCTGTTTCTCTTTCCACAGATTCTGCCAGATCTGCTGAGGCTCTCCAGCATTTTCTGGGTTTATTTCAGATTTTCAGGCAGTATTCTGCTTTTATTTTACTGAGAGTCATTTTTAGTGAATGACACCATCATTGTGGATTAAAGAAAATTGATTTCATTGGCCTCTGTCAAGCCTTGGGAGTGCTTTCTAATGTAAAGATGCTTTATGAGTGCAAATTGTTGTTTTACAATATATTTTCAGAGAATTTAGCTGCTTTGACTGATTTCAGGTCAGGGGAACGTGAGGACTGCAGATGCTGGAGATCCAAGTCGAGACTGTGATGCTGGAAAAGCTGGTGGGGTTGCTTCGTGCGTGTGTTCTGGAGATGTTCTCTGAAGCGTTCCGCAAGTAGGTGTCCTGTCCCCCCAGTGTAGAGCAGATCAAGGCCCCAAAGGAGCCTTCCACATCCATCAGAGATTTACCTGCATTTCCACACATGTCATTTACTGTATCCATTGTTCCTGATGCAGTCAACTCTACATTGGGGAGACAGGACGCCAACTTGCGGAACGCTTCAGAGAACATCTCCAGGACGCACGCACAAAACAAACCCACCACCCCGAGACCGAACTCTTTAACTCCCCAATGACATGCAGGTGCTGGGCCTCCTCTATCGCCAAACCCTTTCCACGTCAATTCTCCTGCTCCTCGGATGCTGCCTGACCTGTTGTGCTTTTCCAGCACCACACTCTCAACTCTGATCTCCAGCGTCTGCAATCCTCACTTTCTCCTCATAAAAGGTCAATCAACAGTGGCTAACAAAGGAAATTTTACAAGATTAAAAGAAAGGGCTTATAAAGTTGCCAGAAGAAGTGGTAAATTTGAGGATTTGGAGGTTTTTAATATACAGCAAAGGTGGACCAAGAAACTGATAAGGAAATGGAGAATAAAAGGGAGAATAAAATATGGATGCCTTCTAGCAAAAACACATAAAAATGATTGTAAAAGCTTCTATAAGTACATAAAAAGGAAACATTTGGGTAAGATTAATATGTGTCCACTATAAGTAAAGTCAGGAGAATTTATAATGGAGAATTGAGAAATGGCAGAGAAGCTAAATTATTACAATATGTCTTTGTCACTGAGGGAAATCCAATAAATCTGTTGGGATTACAGATCCAAATGAGAAGTTGAAGGAAATTAATATTAGTGAGAAGGTTGTACTGGAGAAATTAGTGGGGATGAAAGTTAATAAATCTCCAGGATCTGATATTCTCCAACCCAGAATGTTGAAGGAGCTGGCTTTAGAGCAAATTGAGGCATTGATGATTATCTTCTAAACTTTTATAGATTCTGTACTGTTCCCTGCAGATTGGAAGCTAGAAAATCCCAAATGGGAAATCATGTTTGATGAACTTGTTGGAGCTTTTCAAGGACATCACGAGTAAAGTTGATAAAGGAATTCACATAGTGCACTGGATTTTCCGAAAGCTTGATAAGGTTGCCCTACAGAAAGTCAATTAGCAAAATTAAAGTACATAGGAGAGGAGATAATGTACTGACATGGATTACAGATTTGCTAACCGACAGAAAACAGAAAGCAGGGATAAATGGGTCCTTCTTGCATTTCCAGGCTCTGATTAGTGGGGTACTGCAAAAAGCAGTATTTGGGCCCCAGCTATTCACGATATATATTAATGATTTAGATGTGGATCCCAATCCAGTATTTCAAAATTTGCAGACAATACAAAGCTCAGAAGGAATGTGTATTGTGATGAAGATATAAATAGTGTCAGGAGGATCTACTAAGGTTTAGTGATGGGCAAGAGAATGGCAGATGCAATATAATCTGGAAAACTGTGCGATTGTCTACTGTGGTAAGAGGAACAGTTGTGCAGGGTATTTCTTAAATTATGTTGGAAACTGTGAATGCACAAACGGAATTCAGTGCATATTCCTGAAGGCTAACATGCAGGTGCAAAGAAGCTATGCATCAGAGTCAGCATGGTTTTATGAAGGGCAGATCATGCTTGACTGATTTGTTAGAATTGGAGAATGGGGATGCTGTAGATGTAATTTATCAATCTTTCGGAAGGCGTTTGATAAGGTGCCACACAAAAGGTTAATTCATAAGTTTGGATCATTGAAAATAGGAATAATTTATTAGTCTGGATAGATAACTGGCTGATGGACAACGTTTTTTGGTCCCAGCTATTTATAATCTACATTAATGACTTCGATACAGGGATAGAAGGAAGTGAGGACTGCAGATACTGGAGATTAGAGCTGAAAATGTGTTGCTGGAAAAGAGCAGCAGGTCAGGCAGCATCCAAGGAGCAGGAGAATCGACCTTTCGGGCATGAGCCCTTCTTCAGGAAGAACCATTTTCAGCTACAGGGATAGAAGGCTCTATAGCCAAATTTGCAGCTGAGAAAACATTGATGAGATGGTAAATTGTAATAGGAAATAAGAACCTTACAAATGGATATAGATAGGTGAGGAGGGCGGGCCAAAATGTGGCAGATAGAGTTTAACGTGGATAAGTGTGGGGTCATGCATTTGGGTTGGACAAATGGGAAGGCAACTTCTTATCTTAATGGGGAGAGACTTTGGGATGCTTCAGTGCAGAGGGATCTAGGTATACTTGGTCACAAGTCCTAGAAACTAGCATGCAGATAGAGTAGATAATAAAGAAAGCGAATGGAAATTTGGCTTTATTATCTAAAGGAATAGAATAGAAAGGTAAGGACATATTGTTGCAACTATACAAGGCATTGGTGAGACTGCACCTGGAGTTGATCCCCTTATTTGAGGAAAGATGTAATGGCATTGGAGGCAGTTCAGAGGAGGTTCATGAGATTGATCCCAGAGATGAGAGGTTTGTCATATTAAGAGAGATTGAACAGTTTAGGCCTACACTCAATGGAATTTAGAAGAATGAGGGGAGATCAAATTGAGATGTTGAAGATGATAAAAGATATGGATAAAACAAACATGGAGTGGATGCTTCCTCTTGTGGGGCATTCTAGGACGAGAGATCATAATCTTAGGATAAGAGGTAGCAAATTTCAAACAGAAACTATTTCTCCCAAAAGGTTGAGAATCTGTGGAATTCACTGCCCCAAAGTGTGGTGGATGCTGGGACAGTGGGTAAATTTAAGAAGGAGTTAAGATAGATTTTTAATTGGAAATTGTTTGAAGAGATATGGAGAGAAGGCAGAAAAATGGGTTTGAGAAACATATCAGTCATGATTGAATGACAGCACAAACTCAATGGACCAAATGGCCTAATTCTGCTCCTATATCTTAAATTTATTAGGAAGGCTAATGGAATGTTAGCCTTTATTATAAGAAGATTTGAGTACAGGAGAAATTAGGTCTTTCTTCAACTGTATAGGAACTTCAAATACTGTGTGCAGTTGAGCCAGGGAATTATAGACCAGTAAGTCTCACATCAGTAATAGGGAAACTATTGGAGAAAATTTGAAGGAGAAAATTAATATCCACTTAAGGCATTGCTTTTGCCAGAGGGGGTCATGTTAGAATTTGTTAGAATTGTTTGAAAACGTGATCAAACATACAGATATGGGAAGTTCAGTTGATGTAGCTTATATGGATTTTAGCAAAGTTTGTTAGGGTCCCACATGGGAGACTGATTGAGAAGGTTAAAGTACATGGGATTGAGGGAAATCTGGGAGACGGACCAGAAACTGGCTAAGTAATAGAACACAAAAGATGGTGGTAGAAGGCTGTTCGAGTGACTGGAGGCTGGTGTCCAGTGGTGTACCACAAGGATCAGGAGTAGGATCCTTATTGTTTGTTATATACATAAATGATATAAACGAAAATATGCAAGGAATGTGAAACAAGTTTTCAGAATACACCAAGATTGTTGGACTGGTTAATAGTGAAGAAGATAGTGGTAGATTACAGGAAGATATAGATGGGTCGGTCAGATGAGCAGACCAGTGGCAGATGGTATTTAATCTTGATAAGTCCGAGATGAAGCACTTTGGAAGAAGAAACAAGATGAGGGAGTATTTATTTAACTGAGTAGCTTAGAGGAATGGAGGAATCTTAAGGTAATTATTCACAGATCCCTGACGTCAGCAGACCATGTAATAGGATAGTTAAGAAAGCGTATGGAATGCTTGCTTTCATCAGTCATGGCATAGAGTACAAGAGCATGGAGGTAATGTTGGAGTTGTACAGACAGTTAGGCAACAGTTGGAGTACTGTGTGCAGTTCTGGTCACCTTGTTCTAAGGAGGATGTGACAGCACTAGAGGTGGTACAGAAGAGGTTCACCAGGATGTTGTCTGGGATGGAGAAACTGAGCTAATAAGAGAAAATAGACAGGCTTGAATTGTTTTCTTTAGAGCAGAGAAGACTTAGGGGGACATGATTGAGGTGTATAAGATTATGAGGGATATGGACAGGGTGAATAGAGAGCAGCTGTTCCCCTTAGTTGAGGGGTCAATCAAGAGAGAGCATAGTTTTATAGAAGGAGCAAGAGATTCAGCGGGTGTATGGGGAAAAATGTTTCACTCGGTAGGTGGTGGGAATCTGGAATGCACTGCCTAGGAATAGAGGTTGAAACCTAACAACCTTAAAATATTTGGATGAGGACTTCAAATATCGTAACAATCAAGGATATGGGCCATGTGCAGGAAATTGGGAATTACACACCTTTAATAGTAGTGATGTCAGTACAGACTCAATGGGCCGAAGGGTGTTTTCTGCCCTGTATGAATCTAATGAATTACATGTTTCACTGAGAACTCCTTCTCTCTCCTTCTAAACCCCAGGGAATGTAGGTCTAGTCATCTCCATGACTCTTCATAGCACAATCCCAGGTCATTGGGTGAATGATAGCAATTGTTTACCTTGTAAAGTACATCAAACACTGAGAGCTGACAGATGCCTGACAAGAGAGCACTAGCTAATGATTTGGAAATATGGTAACTGTCTGCTTGTCTCCACTTTATGTTAAACAAGCATTTAGATTGTGAGAACATTTGACCTTTGAACACCATGACTACTTGCTGTGGAGATGATAAATGGCTTCTTTAACATCCGATTACGGAATAGTAATCAAATAACCCAGCTGCCAACACTGATTCTCAACTCAGTTGTATTAGATGTGACAATACAGACAATTCCCTCCCTTAAGTGTTGATATTAAATGAATGTGGATTAGTATATAACGGAGTCAATACATTCCTTAAAGGGTGTTGTGGCAATCCGTAAAACAATACATTGACCAAGCATTACTAAATTGGATTAATTACCTTGGAGAATTTCCTATCTGTTCCTCTTGATAAATTGCATTTTGTACTTGTAAGACGAAAGCCAATCAAACTGGACCTGAGCTTAAGTTGAGGTGGCAGCTTCAGAAGATTCTGTTAAAATGTAACTTTTACTTAGTTCAAAAACAATCTACAAATTGATTTATACAACTCAGCTGTTTCTTTGACAATGTTTATTTGAAATGGGTTACCCATGTGGAATTTAGGACTTCGATAACTCAACCAAACAAGGAGCAGCATTAAACTGAATTATAATGTTATGTCAAATATCCACAGTACACTCCAGGCATCACCATGTAAACTGAAAGATCCAAGACTCATTCCAGGATTGAAGTATGTTTTTAAACAAAGAAACAGGCCATTTGGCCCAAACCTTCTCCCACATTACTTTTTTATACTCATTCACAGGATGTGGGCATTGCGAACTGGGCCAGCACTGTTGTTTCTACCTAATTGCCCAGAGGGCAGTTAAGATTCAGGCACATCACTGTGGGTCTGGAGTCACAAGTAGGCCAGACTAGGGAAGGATGGCAGATTTCCTTCTGTCAAAGGGATTGGCAAATCAGATGGGTTTCCACCACCAATCCCTCTAACAGTCAGCAATGGTTTCATGGTCATCATGAATCTCTTAATTCCAGACATTTTAAGTTAAAATCATACCCTGATAGGATTTGAACACAGGTCCAGAGCACAATAACTTAGTCTCTGGACTAATAGCCTAGCAATGATACAACTTCACCATCACCACTTTTCCCTAACTTCATCCAACCCTGCAAACATACCATTTTATTCCTCATGCAGGTAATCCAGTTTTCTCTCAAGTATATCGATACTATTTCCTTGAGCCCTCTCCCTGAGGTGGTGAGGTTCACATTCTCACACTCTATGGGTAAAGATGTTTCTTCATTATTTCCTGTTGGATTCATTAGTCACTACCTTGTTCTTAAAGGTCTCTGGTTCAGGATTCTTACTGCAAACATTAGGGGAAATCTTTCCAGACCCCTGTGCATGTGTATGTCCATGTACGTGTGTGCACGTGTGTATGTGTGTGTGCATGTGTTTGCGTGTGTGTATGTGTGTGCATGTGTGGAGGGACGTGGTTGGGGGCACTTTCAGAAGCTGAGGGTATTGAGAAAGTCATTAAGAAGCACAGTGGGCTGACTGCCTGACATTTTCCACCTCCAACCATTATTCTCAGGAGACAATTAGAGCCATAATAGCACCAATTAGCCGGTATTTGCCTTGGGTACTGGCAGCTTGCCAGAGGCACATGGAAACCCCTGCAGTGTGTGTAGTTGATCTCCTTACAGAAGTTGAGAGTACAGCAGGAGAGCGGAGTGCAGGGCAGTATTGTCTGATCAACTTAAAATGAATATGCAGAATGCTCATTAAATGAACATCTCAGTTTCTATCAGTACGTCCACAGGCAAATGATTCCATTTTGAGATGTATGCCTTGTAGATGGATCTACTTGATATCTCTGGCTGTTAGGATTTGTCACTGTTATTATTGCTTACCTATCCTGTAGCCCCTCCCTCCCAGTTCACCCAATCAGTGCCCAGCTTCGTTCATAAGGCTCTTCAGCCAAAATGCTTGGCTCTCACATGTTTGATGCCAGCCCCTTGGCAGAGCAATGATAAAGAAGGAAAGATCATAAGACACTGGAGGTCGAGCAGAGAGCACTCCTGATTAAAGGCTTATGCCTCTCCTGATCTTCGAATGCTGCCTGACCTGCTGTGCTTTTCCAGCTCCTCACTTTTTGACTCTGATCTCCAGAATCTGCAGTCCTCACTTTCTCTGTGGAGCAGGGAGCAGTCTATTCAATCCATTCAGTCTGCTTCGCCATTCAATGAGATCATGGCTGATCTGATAATCCTCAACTCCACCTTCTTGCCTTTTTCCCACAACCCTCTATTCCACTACTAATTTAAAAATCTCAGCCTTGAGTATAGTTAAAGACCCAGCCTCGATAGCCCTCTATGGCAAAGAATTCCACAGATTCTTTACCCTCTGTGAGAAGTTCATCTTCATCTCTCTCTTAAATGTACTATCCCTTATTTTCAGATTATCCAGCTTGATCACAGACTCTCCCACAAGGGAAAACAACCTTTTTGCATCTACTGTATCAAGTTCCCTCAGAAACTTGTATGTTTCAATAACGTCATCTTTCATTCTTCTAAATTCCAATAGGTACAAGCCTAACCTACTGAATGTCTCCTCATTAGACAGTCTCTTCATACCCAGTACCAACCTAGTGAAACTGTTCTGGACTGTCTCCAATGCCAGGATATCTTCTCTGAGATAAGGGGCCCAAAATTGTTCACAGTATTCCACCTGCTTCCTTCTGACTACTGCTAAATCCTGGACACCCAATCGGTTGTCCCTCATTTCAATGATGATGTTCACTTAGAGTTTGCGTGTTATTGCCATGTCTTCACGTAACTGAACAGGCTGACTCCTAACCTACTGGAAGTCCCATGAGGTAGTGGGATCCTGAGAACATTCTAAAGATGGATCTAGATCTGACTGCCATGTGGAACATCCTTCCCCATTAGCCTAAGATTTTGAAAGTCTAAAAATAGAGCAACGATGGTATTCTCTACCACAGAAAGCTTTGAAAGCCAACACAATGATTGCAACTAGGCCAGCCAGGTGGACCTCAGAGAATATGAGTTCCCTAATTGGGGCTGTTAATCTGATTAATTTAGGATATCTGGTTGGCATGGACAAGTTGGACTGAAGGGTCTGCTTCCACACTGTACATCTCTATTATTCTATATCTCTATGACACAATCAGGGAGCCCTGACTGACAGACATAAATAGGAATATCAAAGGTTCTGTTCACTCTGAGAGCTGGCTCTGAGGGAGCTGGATCAGTGTCAATGACTCTCCACATGTAAATAAAAGGTGACTTAGTGATGGGATTCTGGCCTCTGTGGAGTTATTTCAGAATGAGTCATGAGACTTAATGTATCACCTTAATGTAGTTTGATTTGATTGGATTGTCACATGTACTCAGGTACAAAAGTATAGGAGTAGAGTGAAAGTGTATAATGTCACCACACACGGTGCCACCTTAGGTACAATGACCGAGGTACAGAATCCTAAGAAGAAGTTAGGAAGAAAGAACAAAGTTAAACGTTAAACATTGCAGTAATTATAATTCAGAGGCACCTTCTTAGTTTTAAACAGAAAATAAAGAGATAAAGCTGAAAGTATGGTTGGTAAGTTTGCAGATGACACCAAAATTGGAGGTGTAGTGGACAGTGAAGAAGGTTACCTCAGATTACAATGGGATCTTGATCAGGTGGGTCAATGGACTGAGAAGTGGCAGATGCAGTTTAATTTAGATAAATGCGAGGTGCTGCATTTTGGGAAAGCAAATCTTAGCAGGGTTTATACACTTAATGGTAAGGTCCTAGGAGTGTTGCTGAGGAAAGAGACCTTGGAGAGCAGGTTCATAGCTCCTTGAAAGTAGAGTTGCAGATAGATAGGATAGTGACGAAGGTGTTTGGTATGCTTTCCTTTATTAGTCAGAGTATTGAGTATAGGAGTTGGGAGGTCATGTTGCACTGTACAGGACATTGGTTAGCCCACTTTTGGAATAGTGTGTGCAGTTCTGGTCTTCCTGCTATAGGAAGGATGTTGTGAAACTTGAAAGGGTTCAGAAAAGATTTACAAGGATGTTGCCAGGGTTGGAGGGTTTGAGATATAGGGAGAGGTTGAATAGGCTAAGGCTGTTTTCCCTGGAGTGTCGGAGGCTGAGGGGTTTATTGAAATCATGAGGGGCATGGATAGGATAAATAGACAAGGTACTTTCTCTGGGGTGAGACAGTCCAGAACTAGAGGGCATAAGTTTAAGGTGAGAAGGGAAAGATATAAAAGAGACCTAAGGATCAACTTTTTTATGCAGAGGGTGGTGCTTGTATGGAATGAGTTGCCAGAGGAAATGGTGGAGGCTGGTACAATTACAACATTTAAAAGACATCTGGATAGGTATATGAATAGGAAAGGTTTGGAGGGATATGGGGCGGGTGCTGGCAGGTGGGACTAAGATTAGGTTAGGATAGCTGGTCAGCATGGACAGGTTGGACCGAAGGGTCTGTTTCCGTCCTGTATATCTCTGTGACTCTATGACTCTATTGCAGTCTTTCTTAAGTGGTTTGCCATGGTGGGACCACACTTCGAGGAATCACTTTGAGACGGGAAGTTCACACTGAGGTCACATATGGCTGAGAGTCTGCCACGTACTGCTGAAAGACCACCATGCTAGGCCGAGAGGCTGCCACACTGGGCCACTGAGAGGTCGCCATGTCTGTAGGAGGACATACAAATTTTAAATTGAACAGAAAGAAAAAAAATCTTTCTAAGCTTTGTAGAAATAAGGTACATGTTGAGTAGAAGTTGGAAATAGTGTAAATCTAGGGAACCCAGTGCATATCCTTTTCGGCAAAAAAAAAGTGAGACCCCAATAATACCTTTTGTTGTGTCTATAATTGACAAGCTGTTCACAAATCATCTTCTCACACTTCACACAATTCAAAGCTGCTCATCCTGCGGATTTATTAGTGAAATATTAATGATGGAGCTGGTTTGGCGGTGGGGCGGGGGGGAGAAGGTGTGTGGTGTTATTGGGAAGAGGGTTAAAAACAGGCAACCTCCTGTGTTTCCTTTAAAAGAATCACATTGCAGCTGCTATCTCCTAATTTTTTGAACACAAAGCAGCCACTATACCCGCAAAATCATCCTCTCACAGGGTTATCAAACCGAGCTCAATTTATGAGAGTAAATAGATATATTATGTATAGTTGACAGTGAATTTTCCAGGAATGTAAGATGTGGTGGAGAACAGTCATATAAATAATAAAGTGATACCATTGTTGCATTTTGATCCAATATACCTTCAGGGTTTAAGTCATAAAATCAGCCATTTATCTCATGTCACATGGTATCACTTGTATCGTCAAAAAAGCACTTTAAAAACTTTCAGATCAAAGAAATGTTCCACTGTAATTGAAACTGAGAGCACTAAATGAGGGGCACTATTGTGTCTCTGTTCTGATGTAAACAAAACAATTCATTTTTAGACAAGTAAAAAAGGGCTAATTTCACAAATACGCAGTCTGGCTCAGAATGTCTGCAGTAGCAATGCAGACAACAAACTGAAGCAATCCATGCGCAAATGCGGTAAGATCTGGACAATATCCAGGCTTGGGCTGAAACATAGCAAGTAAAATTTGGGCCACATAATTGCCAGGCAGTGACCATTTCCAACAAGAGACAATCCAACCACCGCCATTGATCAGAAACTGAATTGGACAAGCCAAATAAATAGAGTGGCTACAAGAGCAGGTCAGAGGTGAGGAATCCTGTGGTGAGTAACTCCCCTTCTGACTCCCCAAAGCCTGTTCACCATCTACAAGATACAAGTGAGAAATGTGATGGAATATTCCCCACTAGCCTGAATGAGTACAGCTCCAATAACACTCAAGAAGTTTGACACCATCCTGCAAAGCAGCCTGCCTGACTGGCACTGCATCCACAAACTCAGTAGCAGCGTGTGCCGTCCACAAGATGCTCTGCAGAAGTTCACAAAGATCCTTAGACAGCACCTTCCAAACCCACAAACACTTCCATCTAGAAGGACAAGGGAAGAAGGTAGAAACATCACTGTCTGCTAGTTCCCCTCCAAGCCACTCACCATCTGACTTGAAAATACGTTGCCATTCCTTCACTGTTATTGGGTCAAAATCCTGTAATTCCCTCCCTAATTTCGGTTCACCTACAGCACATGGACTGCAGCAATTCAAGAAGGCACCGCTTTCTCAAAAAGAACTAGGGATGGGCAATAAATTCTGGCCCAGCCAGTGATACCCACATGCCAGGAGTGAATTAAAATAAGACACATTCATAGTCATCATGCAACACCCAAAGAATTGCCACTTTATTATGATTCTGGATTGTTGATAATAATCATCACCAAAACTTTCCAACAAGCCCCACAACAAAACTTAAGTGCTCTCTCTGTCAAATCCTGGGTGCGGACCCTCAGCACCGTGGCCTCACCGTCCTCAGGGTCTATGTCTTGGAAGATTCAATTGTTTACCTCCTATTTGAGCCCAAGAATTGCAATTATATCGGGCATTGGTGAGACCACATTCGGGCTACAGCATAATTCTGGACAGACGGAGGGAGGGATGGATGGAGAGATGCAGGGATGGATGGACAGATGAATGGACAGACGGATGGAGAGATGGATGGATGTATGGATGGATGGACAGATGGATAGATGGATGGATGAACAGACAGATGGAGAGATACACGGGTGGATGGACGGATAGACGGAGGGATGGACGGAGAGATGGATGGAGGGATGGACGGACAAATGGATGGAGGGAGGGATGGACAGACTGATGTCTTCAGGTGGTGAAAAGAAATGGGGCTGGACGGAAGGCTGAGATGAGAAAGAATCAAGATTTCTCAAAGGAAGCCTGTCATTTGCTCCAGGTTACAAGGTAAACCTAAAGTTTAATCTTTAACACTTTTCTCACTCGTTACTTACATTGTCGCAATGATAAAACAATTGTGGATAAAAGATGTTATTGCTTTCAACCTGAGGTACTTTATAAATCCAAGCTCTTTTTAAACACCCCTGGGAGAGATTTGTGCGGGATTGACACTTATTTCCTTTGCAGGTCAGCACAATTTATGGATAAAAAGTTCTTGAAATGTTCAGCACAAAGCAAGAAGTCATTGATGATCAAGTTAGTTAGTTCCACACATTCATATGGTGAATCAACTATAAACAGCTTTGACATTTTCATTTACAGCTGTACGTATTTCAGGTGACACTTAAGATTCTTAACTGAAATCAGCTGATATCTCACAATCCTGCAGATGCTAGAGATCTAAAATAAAAACAGAAAATGCAGGAAATAGCAGATCTGACTGTGCTCATGGCAAGGGAAGGAGTGTTAACATTAGGTCCACGAATCTCCATTAGAACTGACAAAAAGGCGATTAATCTAAAACATCAACTCTGTTTCCATCCCTCCACAGATGCTGCCAGCATTTTCTGTATTTATTTCAGTTCAGTCTCAACCTTGTTAACTCAGAGAAAATTTTCATATTAGTGATAATGGTCCAATAATCAATCACTTATCGTTAACATTGTGAGTTAGTCTATTTAAAACTGCAAACACGTTATAGGTTATGAAGTAGACATTACAGCAAGATAACTGATTTCTGTCTGTGCATCACAGTAGCGTAATTGCCAGGCAAAGTCACAATATTCATTGACACAGCACATGGAATCCTTAAAGGTGAGCTCTCTTAAAGGCAAGGTAGACATGCAACAAAAATAATTTGACCATCACAAGCCCAGGGTCCATTAGGTTTGAGGAGATGTGAGGGGTATGTAAGGGAATGTGGGAGGGATGGAAAATGTTACATGTCCAGAATAAAGTATCATCCCCTGCTCCACTGCAAAAGCTGCATTGTCTTCAGAGGTGTCAAGTTTAACATGTTATGGTGGCTCAGTGGTTAGCACTGTTGCCTCACAACACCAGGGACCCAAGTTCAATCCCAGCCTTGGGTGACTGTCTGTGTGGAGTTTGCATATTCTCCCCGTGTCTGCGTGGGTTTCCTCTGGGTGCTCTGGTTTCCTCCCACAGTCCAAAGATGTGTAGGTTAGGTGGGTTAGCCATGTTAAATTGCCCATAGTGTCTAGGGATGTGTAGGTTAAGTGTATTAGTCTGGGGTAAATATAGGATAAAAGGGGAGGGGAATGGGTCTGGGTGGGTTAATCTTCAGGGGGTTGGTGTGGACTAATTGGGCTGAAGGACTTGTTTCCATACTGTAGGGATTCTGTGTTACATCTATCTGTTCCTGTCAGGACAAATCACCAGGCCTCCTACCAGACCACTGTGCAGAAAATTCATTGGCAAGTGATGAACAGAGGGGGCTGTGATGGTCCAAACACTTTCTGGCCGGGTGTCACAGGCATCTTGAAGCTCCAGCTCACCGTCAGCCAATGCAACCTGAGCTTCAGCTGATTCGTCTCAATTTCAGCTTCAAACAAACCAGTGTCTTTATCCTCCTTTCTGCACCTGACTCCCTTTTTTTGAAAAATTATATCCCTGGGTTATTTCTCCTGTCCAAATTCATTCTTGTCTTTCTTTCCTGTCTGTAGAATCGTATTTTATTTCTTATCACCTTTCACCCCTCCCGTGAATCAGATGCATTTCCATCTGCTTTGCAGGAATGTCTTTCTGTTAGAAATTGGGGTCCTCTTTATGACTGAATTTTTTTCATATTTAGTCTTCTCTGTAAAGCCTAACTAACTAGACTTCTGCAAATAAGTACAGATCTCTAGCATGTGAAAACACTGGAGCTATTATAAGGATCACTGTGGTCATAACTCATGTCAAAGCTTTATCAGGCTCCACACTATTAGATTAGATTAGATTAGATTACATACAGTGTGGAAACAGGCCATTCGGCCCAACAAGTCCACACCGCCCCGCCGAAGCGCAACCCACCCATACCCCTACATTTACCCCTTATCTAACACTACGGGCAATTTAGCGTGGCCAACTCACCTGACCTGCACATCTTTGGACTGTGGGAGGAAACCGGAGCACCCGGAGGAAACCCACGCAGACACGGGGAGAACGTGCAAACTCCACACAGTCAGTCGCCTGAGGGGGGAATTTGAGAAAATGAGACGTTTTGTTCTCAAAAGTGATGTAAACTAACCTTCGAATGGTGGTGGGCAGGAGACAATGATCATCCTGACATCATGATTAGTTGACATGTCAATTTGGCTAAGAGGGATGAGAGAGATGATTGGCACAGTTTGGACAACCAGCTTCCAAAAATAGATATGTAGAATGTTGGCCTATATTTCAAGAAGATTGGAGTATAAGAGTAGGGAAGTCTTACTGCAATTATACAAGGTGCTGGTGAGACCACATTTGGAGTACTGTGAGAGGTTTTGGTCTCCTTATCTAAGGTACATTTGGATGATCTCTGGTATGGAGGAATTGTCTTATGAGCAAAGTCTAGACAGGTTGGGATTCTACTCACTGGTGTTTAGCAGAATGGGAGGCAATCTCATTGAAACACAGAGGATTCTTAAAGGGCTTGACAAGGTGAAAGCTGAGAGGATGTTTCCCCTTATGGGAGAGTCTAGGACTCTCAGTGTTAAGGGGTACCAACTTAAGACTGAGATGAGGCGGAATTTCTTTGGGACTCCAGAGAGCTGAGGGGACAGAGTCCTTAAGGCTGAGATAGATAGATTCTTGATCAGTAGGGGAATCAAGGGGAAATGCAGGAATGTGGACATGAGAAGTGTCAAATCAGCCATGATCCTATTGAATGGAAAACAGCCAACTTCTGTTCTCATGTTTTATGGTTTTATGGTATAACAGGGGTAGATGGAGAGATAGAACCTGAGTTCTCCTTGTACACCAGCTCTTGAGGGTAGGTATGCAGGTGCAGCGGGCAGTGAAGAAGCACATGGTATGTTGGTCTTCATAGCAAAATTAATCAAGTTCATGAGCAGGGATGTCTTGCTGCAGTTGTACAGGGCCTTGGTGAGACTACACCTGGAGTATTATGTGCAGTATTGGTCTCTATATTTGAGGTGGAGTGATCTGGCGATGGAGGGAGGGTAACTAAGGATTACCAGACAGATTGTTGGGATGGCTGGACTAACACATGAGGAGAGATTGGATCAGTAAGGACCATATTCACTGGAGTTTAGAAGAATAAGCAGGAGGGGAGATGATCTCATAAAAACCTATAAAATTCTAACAGGAACAAGACAGGGTAACTGCAAGAAGGATGTTCCTACTGACCAGAGAGTCCAAAGCCAGGGGTCATAGTATATGGGGTAGGCCATTTAAGACTGAGATGAGGAGAAATTTCTTCATTCAGAGAGTGGTGAGCCTGTGGAATTCTCTGCCACAGAAAGCAGCCAAAACATTGAATGTTTTTAAGAAAGATTCAGGTAGAGTTCCTAAGGCTGAAGGGATCAAAGGGCATGAGGTAAAGGTGGGAATAGGGTACAGAGTTGGATGACCAGTCATGACTACATTGAATGGCAGAACAGGCTCAAAAGGCTGAATGACCTACTCTGGCTCCTGTTTTCTGTTTCTGGGAAGGAGAGCAGAAAGGGCAGCCCAAGTGAAGAGCAAAGATTGTTGCAATCAACTATAAGACATCAGGAGTGTACACTCCACTGCTGCAAAACCTTCGGGGTTCACTACCCATTCTGCTCTATTCCACAGGGTGCCTTTGGGAATAGAAAAGAGTTCTCATCTGTCCAGGGTCAAATATTTCCTTAATTGGCATGATCGACAGATGTATCATGTCTAGACTGCTGCTTCCTAACCAACTCAATAAACTCAGAAAATTGCTCCAAATTGTCAAAGGTCTATATTAGCTAACTGTGATTACAAGCACCCCCCTGCCCCCATTCAGTATTCCCCTAGATCGTTGTCCCTACATTTTCCTCTGCTTCTCAACTAAAGCAGTGATCAAACTGCTCCAACAGGTTGCCCCTTACATTGATTCCGCAGTGTTGAGGATCTTTTTAAAAATTCATTCATGGGACGTGAGCATCATAATTGGTTAGCAAATATTACTCGTCCCTAGTTGCCCTTGAGAAGGTAGTGGTGAGCTGCCTTCTTGAATCACTACAGTTCATCTGCTGTAGGTAGACCCTCAATATGATTAGGAAGGGAGTTCCATGATTTTAACCCAGCGACATTGAAGAAAGACCAATATAATATGATTGAATTCAGGTATTACATTCCCACTCATTGATTTTTAAGAAAGTTACAAGTTCACAATTTCACTACCATGAACACTGTGCATTGAGTAAAACACATGAGGGAAGAGATCTGGGATATTCCATCTTGGCTTCCTTAAATTGGCTCAGGAAATTGGGAAGGTTCCATCATAGACTTCCTGGTTAAATTTCCCCTTATTTGCCCCCAGGGTGTGGGTGTTGATACAGGGTCAGTGTTTGTTGCCCATCCCTAATTGTCCTGAAACAGGATAGCTAGCTAGATCACTTCAGAGGGCATGTCAATCACATCGCTGTGAGTCTGGAGTCATGTGTAGGCCAGACCATGGTAGGTTTCCTCTCCTATAATGGACTTGAGTGAACGAGTTGGGCTTTTACACCAATTGACAATTGTCGCATGTTCACCATTAGGAGAAAGTGAGGACTGCAGTTGCTGGGGATCAGAGCTTAAAAATGTGTTGCTGGAAAAGCGACCATGGTAGGTTTCCTCTCCTATAATGGACTTGAGTGAACGAGTTGGGCTTTTACACCAATTGACAATTGTCGCATGTTCACCATTAGGAGAAAGTGAGGACTGCAGTTGCTGGGGATCAGAGCTTAAAAATGTGTTGCTGGAAAAGCGCAGCAGGTCAGGCAGCATCAAAGGAGAAGGAGAATCGACGTTTCGGGCATAAGCCCTTCTTCAGGAATGAGGAGTGTGTGACCCAGTTAGGGTGCACGAGTGTCACAAGTTAGCCAGGAAAAACCTAAATAAAGAGTTAAGAAGAGCCAGGAGGGGACATGAAAAGTCATTAGGCATAGGATCAAGGAAAACCCTGAGGCTATCTATTGATATATCAGGAAAAAAAGAATGACTAAAATATGATTAGGGCAATTAAGGACAGTAGTGGGAAGTTGTGTGTGGAGTCAGAGGAGATAGGGGAAGCAGTAAATGAATATTTTTCATCCGTAGTCACACTAGAAAAAGGCATTGTTGGCGAGGTGAATACTGAGATACAGGCTACTAGACCAGGTGGGATTGAGGTTCACAAGGAGGAGGTGTTAGCAATTCTGGAAATGTGAAAATAGATAAGTCCCTTGGGATGGATGGATTTTACCCTAGGATTCTGTGGGAAGGCAGGAAGGAGATTGCAGAGCTTTTTGCTTTGATCTTTGTGTCGTCATTGTCTACACGAATAGTGCCAGAAGACTGGAGGATAGCAAATATGTCCCCTTGTTCAAGAAGGGGAGTCGGGCCAACCCTGGTAATTATAGACCAGTGAGCCTTACTTCAGTTATGGGTAAAGTGTTGGAAAAGGTTATAAGAGATAGGATTCAT
>NC_057738.1:37278646-37309123 GCF_004010195.1 Chiloscyllium plagiosum
GACCTCTCCGACCCCACCCCCTCTCCGGCCTATCACCCTCACCTTAACCTCCTTCCACCTATCGCATTCCCAATGCCCCTCCCCCAAGTCCCTCCTCCCTACCTTTTATCTTAGCCTACTTGGCACACCCTCCTCATTCCTGAAGAATGGCTTATGCCCGAAATGTTGATTTTCCTTCTCCTTTGATGCTGCCTGACCTGCTGCGCTTTTCCAGCAACACATTTTTAAGCATGTTCACCATTATACTAGCTTTTCATTCCAGTTTGTATTGAGTTTAAATTTCATCATCGGCCACAGTAGGATGTCAAATGGGTCTTTTCAGCAATTGATGATGGTTTCATGGTCACCCGCACATCCATCTGATGAAGAAGTAGCGCTCCAACAGCTAGTGTTTCCAAATAAACCTGTTGGACTATATCCTGGTGTTGCGTGATTGTTAACTTAGTACTGAAATTAGCCTTGAATTCTACATTTTATTTTTGCTAAATTAATTTGAATGCTATTTTCAAGGGATTTGAACCTATATTTCCAGTATTAGCTTAAGTCTGTGGATTACTATCCTCAGTGACACTACCATTATTCTTACACCTCCCCTGGAATCTGAAATGTGGTACTGCGTTAGACAAGAGTGAGGTTTTCCCCATGACAGGCAAATTGGGTGCAGTTTTGGATTCGTGTTTAAAGCAGGATATACTTGCACTGGACAGCGATACAGCAAAGGTTCACTAAAATGGTACCTGGGGCAAGAGAGTAGTCCCATGATGAGAAACTCAAATAAATTGAGCCTATGTTCCCTGGAGTTTCAAAGAATGAGAGACAATCTCATTGAAACTTATGAGATTCTGATTGTGCTTGACAGGGTAGACTCCGAGAGATTGCTTCCACTGACTGGGAGGTCTATAACAGGGCTGGGACAGTCTCATGTTAACAGATGGATGTTATTTTGGACTGAGATGAGGAGAAATTATTTCACTTGAATGTTTGTGAATCTTTGGAATTCTCTATCCCAATTCTCTCCTGTTGAGTATGTTTAAGAGTGAGATAGACAGATTGTTGGCTTCTCAGGGAATCAAGGGACATAGGGAGCAGATGGAAAAGTTGTATTGGAGTTCAATATTGAGACACTTTGCACTGAATGCAGAGCAAGCTCAATGGGCTGAATGGTCTACTCTCGTTCCTGTTTTTTGTGTTCTGAGTGTGTAAATGGTCAGGTGATCTCAGAGAGGTGGCTTATCTATGTGTGGAAAGCTGTCAACGGGCCTAGTAATCAAGGCCAACCTCTCTGAGGAAGCAGTAGAAAATGTGGATATGGTAAGGTAGCAGGATCAAGTCCTACTGGAATCTGCTTAACCAGCTGTGACTCAGTGTTCTCAGTCAGAGGGTTGTGTGTTCAAGCCCCACTTCAGAACAGCAATCATAGGGAGACCCTTCAGTGCTGTACTATGGGAGTAGGCCAGTGTTGGATGTTCTATCTTTCAGGTGGACAAAGACACAGTATAATATCTCACCCAAAAGACAGAACATCCCAATGTGGCCCTTTTGCCTGCACTGAGATAAGACCATTAGACCATAAGACATAGGAGCGGAAGTAAGGCCATTCGGCCCATCGAGTCCACTCTGCCATTCAATCATGGCTGATGGACATTTCAACTCCACTTACCCGCATTCTCCCCGTAGCCCTTAATTCCTTGTGACATCAAGAATTTATCAATTTCTGCCTTGAAGACATTTAGCGTCCCAGCCTCCACTGCACTCTGTGGCAATGAATTCCACAGGCCCACCACTCTCTGGCTGAAGAAATGTCTCCGCATTTCTGTTCTGAATTTACCCCCTCTAATTCTGAGGCTGTGTCCACGGGTCCTAGTCTCCTCGCCTAACGGAAACAATTTCCTAGCGTCCACCCTCTCCAAGCCATGTATTATCTTGTAAGTTTCTAATAGAAACAACACCTTTCTAAAACATTTTGCCTCTGTGCGGTCTGTATCCCTCTATTCCCTCCTATTCATGTATCAGTCAAGATGCCTCTTAAGCCTTGTTATTGTATCTCCTCCAGCAGCACCTTCCAGGCACTTACCACCCTCTGGGAAAAAAATTTGCCTCCCACATCTCCTTTAAACATTCCCTGATTTACCTTAAGCATATGTCCCTGAGTAATTGACATTTCTACCTGGGAAAAAAAGACTCCAACTATCCATTCATGTCATACTTTTGTGACCAGAAAATCTATTTTTGCGATGCTGTTTGTGTATCAGATAGGACACCAGGGAATAACATCATTGCTCTTCTTCAAAACAGTGCCATGGGATCTTATGGTCATGTGAGAGAGTGGACAAAGATACAGTATAACATCTCACCCGAAAGGTAGAACATCCAACACTGGCCTACTCCCAGCACTGGTGGGTCTGCCTATGATTGCTGTTCAAGTGGGGCTTCAACACACAACCCTCTGACTGAGAGCCATGAACACGATGGACTGAGCCACAGCTGGTTAAGCACATTCCAGTAGGACTTGATCTTTGTTCTTTGTTCAATCTTATAACTGACTATGGGACTTTGTTGTGTGTGAATTGATTGCCACAATTCCTACATTATAATTAAGGCTACCTTTCAGAAAGAAAGGAATCACATTTGTTCAATGATATGGGACATCAGGTTGCTATGAAAGGCACAACATTAACGCACTTTATTAATTTTAATCTTGTTCTCATTCGACCTGAAAATGAGTGACAGAGTAGAAACATAGTTACACTGTCAGCTGAAGACCATTGGTCCATTGGGTGATCCAAACCATCCATCAATCTCCTTACAGGGATTTTGGAATCCATGTAAAATTTGAGCCAATCACTCCCTTGGCTTAAATATGAATGCTGCGCTTTTCCAGCAACACATTTTCTTCTCTCCATAAGTACTGATATGGAGAGTGCCACACTTCTGCACAATTCGCCACCATCAAAAAGGGACAGAGTAAGGTGACCATGTGATACCTGCCTTTTCATTGTTCGACTGCTTCGGTTGTGCCGATATCACAATGTTTTCTTGGACCCCACGCTGCCTCCATGAGATAGTGAGAGGCTATTGTCTGACAAAGACCGAATGTTTGCTGTGCATACGGAGGCTGATTGGCTCAGAAAAGGAGCCACACTCTGAAGTAATTCAGTGTTGGTCCCTACAACATGGCACCTTAACAGCACATCTGAGAATTTTTTGAAACATAAGGTTTTCTCCTTTGGCTTCCATTTCAGGGATGATAGTGTCGTCATGATACTGTTACCAGATTATGATTGGAGATGCCGGTGTTGGACTGGGGTGTACAAAGTTAAAAATCACACAACACCAGGTTATAGTCCAACAGGTTTAACTGGAAGCACACTAGCTTTCGGAGCGTCGCTCACTACCACCTAATGAAGGAGCGACGCTCCGAAAGCTAGTGCTTCCAATTAAACCTGTTGGACCATAACCTGGTGTTGTGTGATTTTTAACTTCGTTACCAGATTAGGGATTCAAGCTAACAGTTTGGGGACATGCATTCAAATTCAATGTAGAGATGGTGGAATTTAACTTCGCTCAATAACACCTGGAATTAAAGAACTTAACCTAGTAATGGTGATCATGAAATTTGATTGTCATAAAAATACATCTGGTTCATTAATGTCTTTTAGGGAAAGAAATCTGCTGTCCTTTCCTGGACTGGTCTATATGTGACTGCAGACCCACCACAAGTGGTTCACTTCTAATTACCCTCTGAAATAGTTTAGCAAGACAATCATTTCAAGGGAAATGCATATTTGCAATGCCCAAATCTCATGAAGGAATAATGTTTTTCCCCTTTCTGCTGGGTACTCTGGTTTCTTCCCACAGTCCAAGGACATGCAGGTTAGGGGGAATTGGTCACTCCCACCCCGGTATTGTGGGTCAACTCACAGCAAGTGGACTGCAGTGATTCAAAGAGGCAGCTCACCACCGCCTTCTCAAGGGCAAACAAGGATGGGCTATCAATGCAGGCTAGCCAGTGATGCCCAAGTCCCATAAATTAATTTTTAAAAATACTAAATTGTTCAGAGATGTGTAGGTTAGCTGCAGGGAGGGATAGGGGAAATCGGTCTGTGTGGGATGCTCTTTGAAAAGTTGATGTTGACTTATTGGGCTGAATGGCCTGTTTCCACACTGTGGGAATTCTATGAACCTTAACGGGTGGCACGGTGGCTCAGTGGTTAGCACTGCTGCCTCACAGCACCAGGGTCCCAGGTTCGATTCTAACCTCAGGTGACTATCTGCACATTCTCTCTGCGTGGCTTTCCTCCAGGCGCTCCGGTTTCCTCCCACAGTCCAAGGATGTGCAAGTCAGGTGAATTGGCCATGCTAAATTGCTCATAGTGTTACGTGCATTAGTCAGAGGGGAAATGGGTCTGGGTGGGTTACTCTTCGAAGGGTTGGTGTGGACTTGTTGGGCTGAAGGGCCTGTTTCCACACTGTAGGGAATCTAATCTAAAAAAAAAGTTAGCAAATTCCAGATCTCCATCACTCTCATGAGAAAATATTGTCAACCTACCTTCCACCAATTATCTTAAACCTACCTTGCCTGGGTATTGACCTGTTGACAAAGGTAAGTAGTCCTTCCTATCCATTCTACCTCAGCCCCTGATCATGATATATATGATTTTATTCACTGCTGGCAATAAATGACTTAAATATCACTTTGTGAATTTCATATTATAGTGAGGTGAGTGTTTTACTGTGAACGTTGATCATAAAATTGCTGGCAGCAAGGCAAAGAGTAGGAAATCCATCATTTTTTTGTCATTTTTTAAAATACATAGGCTTTTACTTGTGTGGTTTATAATATCCTCTGAAATGCTCAATTGGTTTAATGGCATAAATTCCCTCCCATTATTCTATATATATATAAATACATATAACCGTCTGAACCCTTGATGAGGTTAATGTCCTTTAATTACTCCCAGGTTTGCATCAAAGAGATTTACATTAGTGCAGTGGTTTTATCAAGTCTTACAGAAGCGTCTTGAGGCATTTCATGTCTAATGAGCAACTTTGAAGTACAGAGACTATTACATTGGCGAGTGCAGCAGCCAATTTGCTCACAGCAATATCCTGCAAAAAGCAATGAGGTGAATGACCAGTTATCTTGTTTTTGGTGGTGTCTGGAATGACATTTATTGACCACCACATGATTCTCTATCTATAGAAACTAACTGAACCTCTCAATTAGATTGCCATCTTATAATTACTGTTAGCTATGCATTATGTTATATATAACCCATCTGAATATCTCAACTAAACAGTTGCCTTGTAATCATTTATGTGTATTAATTATTCCCTGTGCAAATGGCTTTGTATACTATTAATTAGACCATGAGCTATAACATCAATTTTAAGCATGTTCAGACATGAAGTGCAATAGTGAGTCACAGCTGGTAACACGCACACACGCACACATGCATGGCGAGAGAAAGAGCTGAAGAGCTAATTGATATCTGCAGAAACTTCTGTGAAAGAACTTCCTAGTGCCTAAGGGCAGAGTCTATGATTCATGGGTGTGGGTGGGAGTGATTGAGTATCTATTGTTAGTTTCCAAGCAGCTGCAGACATGTCTGAGACTAAACTTCTTCGCCAGAAAGATGAAATTTACAGCACAAAGCCTTTTTCCATGACAACCACGAAATGCAGGCTGTAATTATCTATTTGGTAGTAATGTCTATGCCCAAAGTGAAACTCTACTTTGTAAGAGATTGTAAACCATGATTAGTTGGCAAGATAGTTAACCCTTTGCACCCAAGGGCTACTTTGTACCAGCAGACTTTCTGATCAGGTCGTAAATGCAATCAAACAAATGTTGATTGGACCTGCTTGTCAATCAGCATTTTGGATGTAATTTCTCATCTAAAAACCCAAATCATCTTCACTAATGAAGGGTTGGATGTGGAACACAATAACTTTTACTCTGAGGTTAACTGACCGGCTGTGAATGCCCAATCGGGATCGCAATCCCCTAGGGTCAGCCTCAAGTCTCCAGGAATTGAAGATTAATCAGCACTTTCTCCACGATAATACTCAACACTGGTACCCTGCAAGGATACATACACAGCCACTGCGTACAGTACAGTTGTGCAGCCAAATTTTGTACAAATGCCATCTACAAGTTTGCTGATGACACCACCATTGTAGACTGGACATCAAAACAATAATGAGTCAGAATACAGAAAGGAGTGCTTGGTGTCATGGTGCAACAATAACAATCTCTCCCTCGATGTCAGCAAAACTAAAAAACTGCTCATTAACTTCAGGAAGAAAGGAGGAGGACATGCTCGGATCTACATCAATGGAGCTAAGGTGCAGAGGGTCAAGAGTGTCAAAATCCTAGAAGTGACAATAACCAACAATCTGTCCTGGTCCTCCCACATATCAACAGTCAAAAGGGCTTAACAAAGCTTCTTCTTCCTCAGGAGGCTAAGGAAATACAGCATGTCCATAAGGAACCTCACCAACCTTTACAGACACGTTCCATCCGGTTACATAATAATTTGGTATGGCAACTGCTCGGCCCAGGACTGTAAGAAACTACAGAAAGTTGTGTACACAGTCCAGACCCTCACACAAGCCAACCTCCCATCCATGGACTCCATTTACACTTCACATTGCCCCAGAAAGGCTGCCAACATCATCAAAAATCCCTCCCACCCTGATAATATTCCATTCTAATCTCTTCCGTCAGGCAGAAGGTACTGAAGCACAAACACACGCACCAGCAGGTTCAAGAACAGATTTTTCCTTGCTCTTGTGAAACTGCAAATTTCAAATCTAAGTTTGATCTTGCTTTTGTACACCTCCTGTGCAGCCGTAACCTTGTATAGACTTATAGAGATGTACAGCACGGAAACAGACCCTTCGGTCCAACCTGTCCATGCCGACCAGATATCCCAACTCAATCTAATCCCACCTGCCAGCACCCGGCCCATATCCCTCCAAACCCTTCCTATTCATATACCCATCCAAATGCCTCTTAAGTGTTGCAATTACACCAGCCTCCACCACTTCCTCTGGCAGCTCATTCCATATACGTACCATCCTCTGTGTGAAAAGGTTGCCCCCTTAGGTCTCTTTTATATTGTTCCCCTCTCACCCTAAACCTATGCCCTCTAGTTCTGGACTCCCCACCACAGGGAAAAGATTTTGCCTATTTACCCTATCCATGCCCCCCATAATTTTGTAAACCTCTATAAGGTCACCCCTCAGCCTCCGACGCTCCAGGGAAAACAGCCCCAGCCTTCAGCCTCTCCCTATAGCTCAAATTCTCCAACCCTGGCAACATCCTTGTAAATCTTTTCTGAACCCTTTCAAGTTTCACAACATCTTTCCAATAGGAATGAGATTAGAATTGCATGCAATATTCCAACAATGCCTCACTCTGTCTAAACACACTATGATCTATACATTCTTGTATGTTATGATCTGCCTGTATGGCTCGCAAAACACAACGTTTCACTGTACTTAGGTACATGTGACAACAATATATCCAATCAAATCAAATTCTGGTCTCCTTCATATCGGAAAGATGTTGCGAAACTTGAAAAGGTTCAGAAAAGATAGACAAAGGATATTGCCTGGGTTGGAGGGTTTGAGCTATAGGGAGAGGCTGAATAGGCTGGGGCTCTTTTCCCTGGAGCGTCGGAGGCTAAGGGGTGACCTTATAGAGGTTTATAAAATCATGAGGGGCATGGATAGGATAAATGGACAAAGTATATTCCTTGGGATGGGGGAGTCCACAAGTAGAGGGCATTAGGGTGAGAGGGGAAAGATATAAAAGAGATCTGAGGGGCAACGTTTTCATGCAGAGGGTGGTGCATGTATGGAAAGAGATGCCAGAGGAAGTGGTGGAGACTGGAACAATTGCAACATTTAAAAGACATTTGGATGGGAATATGAATAGGAAGGGTTTGGAGGGATATGGGCTGAATGTTGGCTCGTGGGACCGGATTGGTTTGAGATATCTGGTCAGCACATACGAGTTGGACCAAAGAGTCTGTTTCCGTGCTGTACATCTCAATGACTCTAAATCAATCTCCAAGCTGTTTGCATGTGCAGAGAAAGAAAGAATGAATGGAGAGCTAGTTTTAAAAAAATGTTTTCATCATTCATCTTTTCTCAACATATCTTTGTTTTTATGTCTTTGCCAGACGTAAAAATGTCGAAAATTGGGAGGGGGATATTGCTGTCAGACTGATAGTCAAGCTTCTCCTGATTGGGTAATGAATCTTTCTGCTCTTCATTTTGTGTTGAAACGCAGTGAATTGAGACAATGGACATACTGGCTGACCAATGGCTGGAATGTGGAGATACGTCCTCAGGAATGTTTGATCACAGTTGGCAACCCGACATTCCAGGGTGTCTGGACAGGATCATGGATCGACAGAACATCAGAAGCCCATGGCCTTGCCATCAAATTTAGAAAGTTGTGCTTTCAAGTTCCATTCTGGAGACATGAGCACAAATATCCAGGCTGGCACTACACACAAGGAATGCAGCACCATCAGTGTCCTTGCTTGGTCTGGATTATGTGACTTCAGACCTACAGTAAACATTAATATCCTTCTGAATCACTGACTTTGGGGCAAATGGGATGGACAATTAAGGCTGGCCTTACTAATGATGTCCACATTCTGTGAAAGATTAAACTAAATGATAGATTGCGCACATTATTTTCTATGTTGATTATCCAGAGCTTTCTAATTCCTCATTCAGTAGGTATCACAAGGTCAATGACCTTGGTTTGGTTTGATGTTTTACAATGACAGTGCAGTGATGGAGGGCACCTGATGATTAGCTGACTAGTCAATTGCTATTGATCATGTGAGAAAGTGCTGCCAATGTCATTGAAATGATGGAGCTGTCATATACTGTAGCAAAACTAGGAAACCCATGCAAAATATAGAAACATATTTATTGGCCAGTGCATTGAGTATTCGAGTTGGGAGGCCATGTTGTGGCTATACAGGACATTGGTTAGATCACTATTGGAATACTGCATGCAATTCTGGTCTTCCTGCTATAGCAAGGATGTTGTGAAACTTGAAAGGGTTCAGGAAAGATTTATAAGGATGCTGCCAGGATTGGACGATTTGAAATATATGGAGAGACTGAATATGCTGGGGCCTTTTTGCCTGGAGCATCGAAGGCTGAGAGGTGACCTTATTGTGGTTTATAAAATCAAGAGGGGCATGGATAGGGTAAATAGACAAGGTCTTTTTACTAGGATGGGGTAGTCCAAAACTAGTGGGATAGATTTAAGGTGAGAGGGAAAGATTTAAAAGGAAGCTGAGAATCACCTTTTTCACGCAGAGGGTGGTGCGTAAATGGAATGAACTGCCAGAGGAAGTGGTGGAGGCTGGTACAATTACAACATTTAAAAGGCACCTGGATGAGTATATGAATAGTAAGGCTTTAGAGGAATATAGGCCAAGTGCTGGAAAATGGGACTAGATTAATTTAGGATATCTGGTTGGCACGGACGAGATGGATCGAAGGGTCTGTTTCCATGTTGAATGTCTCTATGACTCTAAAAAGCCATTACATATTGAAATAAACAGACCAAACTCTCTCAAAATATATTATGAAGATAGTCTAGACCATATTTTTTTTTCTTATTTTAAAGATAAGTGTAAGATGTTGCATTCAGATGCAGTTTTATTGGTCAAACTATTTGACATTAATCAAAATACACTATATTTTTACACTACAGTTAATATACAGAAAAAATAAAATTTAAAAAATTAGCATAACTGTAACTCTATGAAAACGTTTAACAAAATAATGTATATATTAACAACTACTAATTAACTCTTCCAATATAATAACATTCCATAAACACACCCTTTGCAAAGGCAAATTCAGTAAAATAGATTATCTCACATACAATTCTAGCAGCAGGAAGAGAACCCCAGCTTTTAGCTGTAACAGAGAGAGGAATAAAAGCCTGCACGTTCAGCATCAGATTCCAGCAAATGCAAAAGACTAAAAGTAAAAATGTTCTTCATAGCTTGACCCCACCCATTCAGGCTGCTTCTATTATCCTAACTTAAAAAAAGGTCTCTCAAGGTATTTACATTATTGACTTTGAGCAGACCACTTTCCACCTGTATCTCAACCTTTCTTCATAAGAAAACAAACCTCTTAAAGTCATATAATTGTCATACGTGACAGCAAAAATACCTGAGTTTTTTTACCTCTCTTTCCCCTTCATGGGTTTCCTTTTTACCCAATGGTAAAGTGTCTTTACTATATTCAATGTGATCTCCTTCTCCCCTACCACCTGAGGGCTTCTCTTTTCACCAGTCTCTGTCACTCACGGATTGAAATTGATGTTGGAAGTCAAACTTGGATTTCTGAACCAACTCATAATCATTTGCCATTTCCACTGCTAATCCTGCAGTTTTAACTCTCTGCTCTTCCACATCAGTTCTCCCCACTTCAGGAAGTGAAATTTTAAACTCTACCAAAATAATCATCTCTCTGAAAGCATCATATGTTTAATCTATTTTTAATGCCCTTATATACCTATCAAAATTACTTTGTTTGATCCTTTCAAAATCGATGTACATTTGACCAGGTTCCCTCCTTAGATTCCTACGTTTGTCTGTAGGCTTCTGGTACAGGCTCATATACACTTAAGATGACTTTCTTCACTCCCCATTCTCCCCAGATACCTCCTCTGATAGTGATGCAAATACCTCACTAGCTCTACCTGCCAACTTTGTTTGGATCAACAATACCCACATGGTCACTGGCCATTTCATTTGTTTAGCCATTTTCTGAAATTAAATAAAAAAGTCTTCTACATCTTTCTCATCAAATTGAGGCAACACTTGGACATATTTATAAACAGATTCTCACCAGGCCTTTAGTTACAATGGGATTGCTCTCTAACCTTTCACCTCTACATTTTAAGTTGACTTTGGGTTCTCAGTTCCAACCTCTGAAGTTCAAAGACTCTCTCTTCTCCTTTTCTTTTGTTAGGACCTTCCTTGCCTTTTCTTTTTCCTCTGCTAGAGCTATTCTCTCTTTCTGCTTCTCTTCTGCTTTTAATCATAATTTAAACTGATCCATTTCCTTTGCATATTCAAGCTGCTTCATTTGTAATTGAACTTTAGTTGTTTCTAATGATTCTGATGGAATTTCCAGCAATATTCCAGAATGTTGAATTATCGCTCCAAATACCTCCCTTTTGGCTGGATAAAGACGACCACTACTATAGCTTGTCTACCAATTCCAAGTGTGTTTGCTTTGTTCACTTTCTCTAAAACTCCCAGAGTGACTTTTTTCACCCCCAGGAAACTCTTAGTGACTGAAAGAGCCATTACTACAGAAGACATGCCCTGTTTAAATCCAACTGAATGCAATACCCGAAAACAGAACGCCAACACTTACCACTCACTGCCTTTGAGTCCAATAATCCTAAACTCAACCAGGAATGAGAGATTTTGATCCTGACAAGAGCTCCCAGTTTGTTATGGACCAGACCAACCCTCTCAAACTATATTGAGAATATAGGCTAAACACTTGCTTTTTCTTATTTTAAAGATAAGTGTAAAGCATTGCGTTAGAGATACAATTCAATTGGTCAAACTACTCGACTTTAAGTAAAACACATTTTATTTTACATTACTGCTAAAATATAGACAAAAGGAAAAGAAAAGAATTAGCTTAACTGTAACTCTACTGAAATGCTTAAGAACTAAAACACATTGGAAGCAGTTCAAAGAAGGCTTACCAGACTAATTCCTGGAACGGGCAAGTTGTATTATGAGGAAAGGTTGAACAGACTAAGTTTGGGTCTGCGAGAATTCAGAAGAGGCGACTTGATTGAAGCAGAAGATGCTGAGAAGTCTTGATAAGGTTGAAGTGGAGAGGATGTTTCCCTCTGGAGTGGAATCTAGAACGAGCGACAACTGTTTCAAAATTTGGGGTTGCCCATTTAAGTCAAAGATAAGGAGAATTTCTTTTTCCCACAAGGTTGGAAGTTTTTGGGATTGTGTTCCTCAAAAGGCAGAGTTCTTGAATTTTAAGATGGAGGTAGATTGATTTTTGATAACAAAAGAGGTGAGAGGTTATTGGGAAGAGGGTGGTGTAGATAAGAAGATGGAGTAATCTGATCAACCATGAACTAATTTAAAACAGACCAGGCTTGAGTGGGTGAGTATCCTACTCCTGCTCCTAATTCATATGTTCATACTTTGAAGATTCTTGCCAAGCTGGTCAGAAAGGGAGTCCACTGTCAGTGTTCCTTAATCCTTCCTTGAAATGGGACAGAATGATATACATGCTGCTTAATTTTCCTCCTTATGGACTTCTATCCCCTATTGCTCCTGATTTCTCATCTTCAACACCCATCAATCCTCTGGTCCCACTCAGACACAGACGCTCTCTAAGCTGTGCTGCCTCTGCCCCTTCATTTTTTAATCCTTCTTGCGAGCAGCATTCATGCCAAAGCAAAAACAACTATTCTTTATTTAGTCTGATGATTCAGACAGTCCCTAACTTAAACCGGCAGGAAAACCATATTTTTCATTGCAGCCCGTGGCGAGCAATTGGACATAAACACACCCAGGCAGGAGCAGATTTTTTCAAAGGATGGTTTGTTATTTTCATTTGGATGATGGCCATATGAGTAGGGAGAGCCAGAGAATGAGCAGATGCATGTACTGAGCCACTGTGTAGGCCCACAGCCAGCTGTGTTCAAAAATGTTCCTAGTTTCTCCACAGAGAACCCTGTGGTAACCTTCAGTGGCCGTGGCTCATTCAATAAGACTGAGGACAGGTACTATAGAGGGCTGCAGTTCACCAGCCATGAAGTAAGATATGTTGTAGCTATGGCTCCTGCATTCAATAAGAGTATAGCGCATAGGAAATAGAAGCAGAAATAAGCCCTTTGAGCCTACTCTGCCATTCACTGAGATCCTGGTTGATCTGTGATAGATAACACGCAGGACAGAACATAGAAATGAATAGATATTTCCTCAAGAACTCCCATCAGAACTCTGTAAAAGCCTTCCTTACTCTTCTATTCCTAAACCCTTGTCATAAGGACTATCACAATATTTGCCTTCCAAACGAACCCACTATGAACACGAGACAAAATATCTTCTTATTATTTTTAAAGAAACTTTCCCCACTTTATACTTCATCTGCCACCTTCTTCACTGTTCACTCATAGGGTTGCAGAGAATCATAACAACAGGAAAGGAGGACATTCACCCCCACCTTACAATCCTTCTGCAGATTCTTTGTACTTTCCTCACAACTGAATTTTCTACCTAGCTTTGTAACTCAGTGAGTTTGGATACCTCACTATCAGTTAGCAGCTGAGGTTCAAGCATAGAGTCATACAGTCATAGAGATACTCAGCACTGAAACAGACCTTTCAGTCCAATTCGTCGATGCCAACCAGATATCCTAAATAAATCTAGTTCCATTTGCCAACATTTGGTTGATATCCCTCCAAACCCTTCCTATTCATATACTCATCAAGATGTCTTTTAAATGCTGTAATTGTACCAGCCTCCACCACTTCCTCTGGCAGTTCATTCCATACACACACCACCCTCTGTTTGAAAAAGTTACCCATTATGTCTCTTTTAATTTTTTTCCCTCTCACCCTAAACCTATGCCCTCTAGTTGTGGACTCCTCTATCCCAGGGAAAATATCCATGCCCCTCATGATTTTATAATCTTCTATAAGGTCACCCCTCAGCCTCCAATGCTCCAGGGAAAACAGCCCCAGCCTATTTAGCCTCTCCCTATAGCTCAAATCCTCCAACCCTGGCAACATTCTTGTAAAGTTTTTCTAAACTGTTTGAAGTTTCATGACATCCTTCCTATAGCAGGGAGACCAGAACTGCACACAGTATTCCAATGATGGCTTAACCAAAGTCCTGTACAGCCACAACATAACTTCCCAACTCGTACACTCAATGCACTGACCAATAAAGGCAAGGATACCAAATGCCTTCTTCACTACCCTATCTACCTGCAACTCCACTTTCAAGGAACTATTAACTTGCACTCCAAGGTCTCTTTGTTCAGCAACATTCCCCAGGACCTTACCTTTAAGTGTATAAGTCCTGCCTTGATTTGCCTTTCCAAAATGCAGCTCCTCACATTTATCTAAATTAAACTCCATCTGCCACTCCTCAGACCATTGGCCCATCTGATCAAGATCCTGTTGTACTCTGAGATAACCTTCTTCGCTGTCCATCACACCTCCAATTTTGGTATCATCGGCAAGCTTACTAACTATACCTCCTATGTTCACCTCCAAATCATTTATATAAATAACGAAAAACAATTGGACCCAGCACCGATCCTTGTGGCACACCACCAGTCATAGGCCTCCACTCTGAAAAGCAACCCTTTGTCTTCTACCTTTGAGCCAGTTCTGTATCCAGGTGGTTAATTCTCCCTGTAGCTAACCAGTCTACCATGAGGAACCTTGTCGTATGACTTACTGAAGTCCATATAGATCACATCCACTGCTCTGCCCTTTTTAATCCTCTTCATTACTTCTTCAAAAACACAGTCAAGTTTGTGAGACATGATTTCCCATGCACAAAGTCATGTTGATTATCCCTAATCAGTCCTTGAGTGGCACACCGCTGGTGACCTGCCAACCTGGAAATGACCTGGATATTCCCAAACTCTTTAAGGCAAAATAAGTAATTTTGGAGCTGTGATCCTAACACCTGTTGTTCGGAAATTTCTCCCACAGCTGTAGCCTGCACAAAGAACATTTAGTGATGCCCTACCACCTATTATGCCTGTCTCTGTCTCTTAGCATTCGGGTCGTCATTTGTGACTGAGTTAGACTGCAAGGTTCTCGGTTCATATCCCAGGCCAGGAAATGAACACTGTAATCTCTGTCTTCTCAAGGGCATGAAAATTCCCACAGCATTGCTTTGAAGAAGAGCATGAATGTTGTCCCCAAGTATTCTGGCTAATATTTGCTCCAACAGGCAAGATACAAAAACAGATTATCTAGTCATGATCACATTTCAATCAATGGGAGTTTGCTGTGTACAAAATAGCTGTTGTATTTCCTGCATTCCAGTGTTTCTAAAATTGGTTCATGGGATGAGAGTATTGCTGGCTAGGCCAGCATTTAGTGTCCATCCCTAATTACCCAGAAGACAGTTAAGAGTCCAACACATTGCTGAGAGTCTGGAGTTACATGTAGACCAGACCACATAAGGATGGCAGCTTCCTTCCCAAAAGGACATTAGCAAATCAGATGGGTTTATCCTGACAATTGGCAATGAATTCATATTCACCTTTAGACTATTAATTCCAGATTTTCATAGAACTCAAATTCCACTGTTTGATATGGTGGGATTTGAACCCAGGTCCCCAGGTCTCTGGATTAACAGTCTAACAATAATACCATTAGGCTATCACTTCTCCTGTGAATATTAGTAGAACATTGTCAATACTTTGAAAGTACTTCATTGACTATGAGACATTTTGAGACTTCCAATGGTGTCATGAAAACAAATCAGATACCCCCCCTCCCAAAAATTGACATTTTTAACTCTTAAATTCCAAAAGGTGTTTTGTGAAAGATTTCTATGGACCAAGAAAAGAAAACGTGGATGTAAATTCAGTGCTATCAGGCAAAATCCTGATGTGGTATCCATGGTATGCTTTATCTGTCGAGTGTTAGAGAAACTTCAAACAGCAAGAGAAATGTAACAGGAGGAGTTAACAAGGATCTAACAATCTCCATCATTCTCTGCATAAAGTTACTTCTTGCAGATTCTATTTGTGTTTTGCCTTTCCAAAGAAATAAGTTAAAAACTGACTGCTAACATATTCTGTGTATGCTGGTAGAAAGAAGATGTGGAAGAAGATATGTTAGTGAACTGACAGGTGTATTAGCCTGGGTTTCAGCACTTGTGCACAGTAAATGTCACACACGAAGAAGCACCCACAGGCCACCCCTGGATTGCAGGTAAAAGGATAGTTTCTCTCTCAATACTAGAAGCCAGCTAGCAAGACTCTCATGCTGTGAGAGCTGCCAGGCAAACCACAACCAAAGAAATAGGATAAAAGCATTTCAACTGACCAGCAAAAGTGAAGCTTGCTGAAATTATCTGTTCAATTATAAAATGTTACAGCTCACAAGAATAGGTGGGAAGAGCAAGGGAAGAGGACGACATAAAGAGTCTTCAGAGTGGACATAGACAAATTAAGTGAATGGGCAAAAGCTTGATAGATGAAATATAATGTAGGAAAATGTGTACTTTGTTCGGAAGAAGAGAGGAACTGTATCTGCAACAAGCTGCAGTGTAGAGATATTTAGTAGCTTGCTTTAAAAAAATTCCTTCCACAATCCTCGTTTTTTTAAAACAGCCTTTTTTGCATTTCAGTTCATAGGCAAAAATATAGAAAAATAAGATGTGCTGTTTGTAATAGAATATGTCCAAATGGCTCATTCTGTTCTTCCAAGAGAAAATAAGTATTTCATGTATTATGTACTTGACCAGAGTTGCAACATCATTATTAATGTTCATTGCTTAAACATATTAAAATACAGCCACTGGCTCCAAGTTGGATCATTAGAGAAATAGCTTATATCAATGTCTTAAACTCCAGGCAGCTCATTTATGAAATTCAGCCTCTCACTATTTATCATATGCATCCTCATATTTCTCCATCAAATTCACCATCATCTTCTGTTTCCTCGTCCAACCTCAGGCATTCACCTTCTTCTTCATCCAGGTCTCCTCCACTTCACGTAACACATTCAATCTCATACACTGTCCAATCTGTTAACACCACCCCATGAGAAAGTTGCCCTAATGATGGGGTCCCTTGGTAGCCTCATTTCTTCTGGCATTTTGTTGATCGCTGCAGGAATTTGCAATTCCAATTTAGGCAGACACATCCCTCAAGTTCTATTTTTCTTTAATACATCATCTGTTGTTCCAGTTGGAAAATATAATTCTGAGGAAGGGTCATTTGACCCAAAATGTTAACTCTGATTTCTCTCCACAAATGCTGACAGACCTGCTGAGCTTTTTCAGCAATTTCTGATTTTGTTTCTGATTTCCAGCAGTTCATTCAGTTTTTATTTGGAAAACGTAGTACATTTTTAACTGCATTTTAAGAAACATTATCCAAACCAACTGATGTGTACTACAATACCTCCTCAAATATTAAAATGGGATCATGAAAGACTTCAAAATTTCCACCCTCTGCGTCAGTCCCCAGACTTCCAACTCCTAATCCAGTTTGTGTAATTTGGCACATCATTCTTCTTCTTGTACACTGGCCCAAAGATCAATATTTTTCAAAAGCTCCTGGACTTACATGTTCCAATTCAAAGGCATTTAATTATCCATCTTTCCTCATTATCAAATAGGAATGTTTTATCTACTGGCTATAAAACATCCAGCTAGGTGGTCGACAGGTATGTCAGGGCGGACCGAGAACTGGATGGGGCATGGGGTGGACCGAGAGCCGGAAGGTGGGTAGGGGCGGGCTGCCTTAGAGTGGTCGGAAGGTGGGAGGGGCGGGGGCTTGCTGGGTCTGTATTGTCTGCACTTTTGTATGTAACGGTATTGTCTAATGTACAAATGTCATTGTCACTGTCTTGTCATATGTGGAACTGGGATTTGAAGTTTGTCCTCCTCTCCCTGTAAAATGGTTGAGCAGTAGGGTTTGGGGCCTAGCTTTGCTGCTCCTCTCCCTTGTAAAATTGCTGTCTCTTGTGTACAGCTGTTAATGTTTTTTGTAAACTGTTTTGTAATTTGTTTAATAAAATAAAAAAAACATCCATCTCCTTTCTGAGTGTTAATTTCTTGTCCAGTCTTTCGACAAAAGATATGCACGAATTTTCAATGTTCTCTTTATGAATCATTAATGTAATATTGTCTGTGGATGTCAATATAGTGCATTTAATTGGCCTCCACTTAGTACCCATCATGATCTCAGATCCTCTATCCTCCTCTATGCTCAATAGGATGTCCATAACAATAAAAAAAACAAAGCAATGATAATGGGTAGCCCTAGTATACCCATTTAATAATTTGAGTAGGTTTTATTTTTACCTCCATCCCCTTCTACCATCATAGTAACATTCGTTACAAGTATATCAACAAATTTAATAAATTTGAGACAAACCCTCAGACTCTTTAAGCTTTTATTATTCAATTTGTGCCGGACTGAGTCAAAAGTTTTTGCAAAGTTGGCAAATATGACTGCAAGTTGTTTTGTAGCCTTCTCTACCCTTTCAAAACAATTTTGTAAAATAGTCTCGTGACATCCCAACATACCAGCAACAAATCGCTTTCGTCTCAGATTACTATTGATAGCTTCCACTAACCTCTTGAATGTGATCTTATTAAGGAGGCACAATGAAACAGAACCAATTGTTTTAGTTATCAAACATTCTTTGGACCACAGGATCTTTGGATTTACTAACAGCACCATTTTGAACAATTTAATATTCTTTGATATTATGGATGTCTGAAGCATGTTGCCAGAAGGTCATAAGAAACTTTAAGACAAGAGACTGTAATTCTATCCAGGCCACCAGTTGTATTATTTTTAAATTCAACCACCTCTCTCTCATTAATATCTATTGATGTTAGCTTCTTTAATGGCTTATAAGAATTTACTGATGTCAGCTTTGCTATTACTTGTTGACCATTTTGTTCAAAAGTTTCATCCAAATCTTTAATACCAAGAGAACAGTTAATCCTTTGGGTCCACTCCTCATTTTCCTAGCTAGTCACTTCAAAATTGTCTTTGTGTGGTTTTATAGATTTCTTTTTGGCATACCTTATCCAACTTCAGAATTTTTTAATATAATTTTTTTTCTGTATTTTGGACAATGTCATTATGAGACTGGTGAGACTTCTTATTGTCTTCCTGATTAACAAATAACTTATTAAAGGGCAAAATACTGTGGATAATGAAAACCTTACAGAAACACTGAGAGTGCTGGAGGAACTCAATAAGACAGGCAGCATTTGTGGAGAGAGAAACAGAGTTAATGTTTCAAATTCAGTATTACTCCATTTCAGTTTTTGTTACATTACTTTATTTGTTAAATAATCTTCATTCGAATGTTTATCCATTTTTTCCATCTGCTCTAATATCTTGCTCTTCCATATCACAGGATTGTATTTGTTATCTACAATAGAGAACCATTAACCAGGCTATCACCTTTCTTGATTGCTTCTCTTTCCTCATTATCTTCTTTTACATCAGATTGTGAATATGTCTCTATTACCTCATCCACTAATTTAAGAAGTTCTGCCTACCTTTGTTTTATTCGGTCACAGGATGTGGGCTTCACTGACTGGACCAGCATTTATTTCCCATCCCTAATTATCTGGAGAGCAGTTAAGGGTCAACCACAGTGCTGTGGGTCTGGAGTCACATGTAGGCCAGACCGGGTAAGGATTACAGATTTTCTTCCCGAAAGGACATTAGTGAAGCCGATGGGTTTTACAGCAATTATTTAACAGTCATCAGCAGAGTCTTAATTCCAGATTTTTATTAGATTCAAATTCTATCTGCCATGGTAGGATTCAAATTTGGGTGCCAGAACACGGTCTCTGGAATAATAATACCGTGATAATAGCACGAGGCCATCGCCTCCCCTCTTATTTGATATATGTTTATTGATTTTTGTTGTAAACATCTTTGCAGGTTTATTGCAAGCTCGCTGATATTATTTCTCTGACTTTTATAGAAGCGATACTTCATCCTTCCACTAATTTTATCATTTCCTATCCTTTTATGTCAGTATGTCAGTGCCTTTCATGTTGGCCTAGCCCAATTTTAGATATATACTTTAAATTGCATATTTTACATTCAAATTCTCTGTCTTCAATGATACTTGCATTTCCATTAGCAGCATGCAATAGCATAGTAAGTATTCCCTTTATTATGCATCTCACAAATTATAGCAATCTTCCTAATTGCATGTTTATTTCTTACATGGTCTATTAAAGGTTCCCAATACCTGACCTAATGGGATGCGTCCATGATATTAAAGGAAGTAGCTGAAGAGACATTGGATGCACTGGCAGTAATCTTTAAGGAAACCTTACAAATCCAGAAAAAATGCCAGAGGAATAGGAAATCTGCCAATCGAACACCTTGATTAAAAAAGGGAAAGAGACAGAAAATGGATAACTATCAGCAGTTGTCTTAACATTTGTTTTTGGGTAAGTGTCAGTATCTATTATGAAGGATGTAACTGCAAAATATTTAGGAATACATAATATAACCATGAAAGGGAAATCATGCCTGACAAATTTAATAGAATTCTGTGAAGAGGTAACAAACGGGATAGATGAGGGAGAACCAGTGGTTGTCATATATTTGTATTTCCAAGAGGCATGTGATAAGTATCATACGTTAGGTTATTTAAAGTCAAAAAGTCATAGAGATGCACAGCATGGAAACAGACCCTTCAGTCCAACTCGTCCTTGCCGACCAGATATCCTAAGTTAATCTAGTCCCATTTGTCAGAACTTGGCCCATATCGTTCCAAATCCTTCCTATTCATATACCCATCCAGATGCCTTTAAAAAGTTGTAATTGTACCAGCCTCCACAACTTCCTCTGGCAGCTGATTCCATACACGCACCACCCTCTGCATGAAAAAATTGCCCCTTAGGTCCTTATATATCTTTCTCCTCTCAGCCTAAACCTATGCCCTCTAGTTCTGGATTCCCCACCCTAAGGAAAAGACTTTGTGTATTTACTGTTTCCATGCCCCTCAAGATTTTATAAGCATCTCTAAGGTGAACACCGCCCCTCCCCACCCCCCCCCCCCAGCCTATTCAGTCTTTCCCTTTGGCTCAAATCCTTTAACCCTGGCAACATCCTTGTAAATCTTTTCTGAATGCTTTCAAGTTTCACAACATCCTTCCTACAGGAGGGAGACCAGATTTGTATGCAATATTCCAAAAGTGGCCTAACCCAATGTCCTGTACAGTCGCAACATGACCTCCCAACTCCTGTACTCGATGCTCCTACCAATAAAGGAAAGCATAACAACCACCTTCTTCATTATCCTATCTACCTGCGACTCCACTTTCAAGGAACTATGAACCTGCGCTGCAAGGTCTTTTTGTTCAGCAACTCTCCTGAACACCTTACCATTAAGTGTATAAGTCCTGTCCTGATTTGCTTTTCCAAAATTTATCTAAATATCACTCCATCTGCCACTCCTCAGCCTATTGGCCCATCTGATCAAGATCCCATTGTACTCTGAGGAATCTTCTTTACTGTCCACTGCACCTCCAATGTTGATGTCATCTGTAAACTTGCTAACTATACCTCCTATGTACACATCCAAATTATTTATATAAATGATGAAAAACAGTGGACCCAGCATCAATCCTTGTGGCACACCACTGGTTACAAGCCTCCAGTCTGAAAAGCAACCCTCCACCAGCACCCTCTGTCTTCTACCTTTGAGCCAGTTTTGTATCCAAATGGCTAGTTTTCCCTGTATTTCCAAATTATTTATATAAATGATGAAAAACAGTGGACCCAGCCTCAATCCTTGTGGCACACCACTGGTTACAAGCCTCCAGTCTGAAAGCAACCCTCCACCAGCACCCTCTGTCTTCTACCTTTGAGCCAGTTTTGTATCCAAATGGCTAGTTTTCCCTGTATTCCGTGAGATCTGACCTTGCTAACCAGCCTCCCATGGGGAACCTTGCCGAACATCTTAGCAAAGTCCATATAGATCATGTCCACTGCTCTACCCTCATTAATCCTCTTTGTTACTTCTTCAAACAACTCAATCAAATTAGTGAAACATGATTTCCCACGCACACAGCCATATTGACTATCCCGAATCAGTCCTTGCCTTTCCAAATACATGTAAATCCTACTCCTTGGGATTCCCTCCAACAACTTGCCTACCATCAACACCAGGATCACTGATCTATAATTGCCTGGCTTTTTCTTACCATCTTTCTTAAACAGTGGTACCACTTTAGCCAACCTCCAGTTTTGGCACCTCACCTGTGACTATCGATGATACAAATATCTCAGCAAGGGGCCCAACAATCACTTCCCTACCTTCCCACAGAACTCTAGGGTACATCTGATCAGGTGCTGAGGATTTATCCACCTATATGCTTTTAAAGACATCCTACATCTCTTCTGTAAAATGGACATTTTCAAGATGTCATCATCTAGTTCCCCACATTCTATATCTTCCATGTCCTTCTCTGCAGTAAACACTGATGCTACTCTTTTAGTACTTCCCCCAATTCCAGCGGTGTACACATTGGCTGCCTTGATGATCTTTGAGGGGCCCTATTCTCTCCCTAGATAGTCTTTTGTCCTTAATGTATTTATAAAATCCCTTTGGATTCGCCTTAACCTATTTGCCAAAGCTATCTCATGTCTCCTTTTTGCCCTCCTGATTTCCCTCTTAAGTATACTCCTACTGCCTTTATAATCTTCTAAGGATTCATTCGATCTCTGATGCCCATAACTGACATATGCTTCCTTCATTTTCTTGACCAAAACCTCAATTTCCTTAGTCATGCCGCATTCCCTACACTCCTGAAGAAGGGCTTATGCCCGAAACGTCGATTCTCCTGTTCCTTGGATGCTGCCTGACCTGCTGCGCTTTTCCAGCAACACATTTTCAGCACCTACCAGTAACACTGGACTCTTGTTATCTCATTTTTGAAGGCTTCCCATTTTCTAGCCATCCCTTTACCTGCGAACATCTGCCCCCAATCAACTTTTGAAAGTTCTTGCCTAATATTGTCAAAATTGGCCCTACTCCAACTTAGAACTTCAACTTTTAGATCTGGTCTATCCTCTTCCATCACTATTTAATAAGATAAAAATCCATTGTGTTCAGAAGGTGGGAAGGTAATTGATGAGGATGTCACAATGAGTCTGCAGAGGGATATCGACAGGTTTAACAAGTGTACAAAAGTTTAGCAGGTGGAATATAATTTGGGAAAATGTGAGGTCATGTGCTTTGGCAGGAAGAATAGAAAGGCTGACTGTTATTTAAACGGAGAAAGACTGAAGAAAGCTGCAGCAAAAAGAGATTTGGGAGTCCTCATGCATAAATCACCTGGAATCACCAGATGATACCGGGAATATTGTGAACAATTTTGGTTTCCTTATCTAAGGAACGATGTTCTGATATTGGAAGCAGTTCAGAGAAGGTTCAGTAGGTTGATTCTGGGCATGAAGGGATTTTCTCATGAGGAGAAGTTGAGTAGGTTGGGCCTCCACTCATTAGAGTTTACAAGAATGAGAAGAGGTGACCTTATTGAAACATATTTGATTCTAAGGGGACTTGACAGGGTAGATATAGAGGGTTGTTATCCCTTATGGGAGAGTGTAGGACCAGAGGGTATAATCTCAGAGTAAAGGGTATCCCAATTAGTACAGAGATGAGGATGAATTTCTTCTGAAAGATTGAATTCGTTACTGCAGTGAGATATCATGGTTGGATCATTAGGAGAAACAGATTCTTAATCAGAAAAGAATTCTAGGGTTGAGGAAAAAGCAGAAAAGTAGAGTTGAGGATTATCAGGTCCGCCACGATCTCATTGAAAAATGGAACTGACTTGATGGGCTGAATGGCCTACCTAGGAGAAAGTGAGGGCTGCAGTTGCTGGAGATCAGATTCGAAAAGTGTGACTTGCTTTGGAAAAGCACAGCAGGCCAGGTAGCATCCGAGGAGCAGGAGAATTGACATTTCGGGCAGAAGCCCTTCATCAGAAGGGACATTCCTGATGGTGGGCTTATACCCGAAACATTGATTCTCCTGTTCCTCAGATGCTGCCTGACCTGCTGTGTTTTTCCAGCGCCACACTTTTCGACTGTGAATGGCCTACCTATGATGGTGTTAAGGTTTTATTGCATTATAAATTCCAAGGCACACTTCATACCCTAGTTGTTCATTTGGTTAGCCAATCCTCACAAATTCTAGTCTATTTCTTCCAGCCTGTTCAAACACTTCCCTATGCCCCTCACTTTCACTCTTTCATTTTTTTCACACTTCACCTTCAACATCTCCTCACCTGGGTATTGGGTATATTCTTCAACATGGAATTATAAAAAGTGAGAGTTACTTTTGTTGACTGGTCCCACTCCCTGTTAATTTCATCACCAACATACACCTTGCCTAGATCCTTCCTTATTTCGCTAAGTGCATAAATATAGGGTATAGACTCTTCATAAATACATTGTGTACATGCATTCTTGTATAGAAGGCCATGACAGAGATATTGAATTCAGGAACATTGATAATCCCAGGGATAGTGGCTACCTGTGAGTTCTTTGTCTGACAGGGCCACCACAAATAATGGCTTGTCTTTATATAAGGTTCTTTAAGCTGGTTCAATGTGGCTCCTCAGATACCATAACAGCAGTAAAACGAAAACATTGTCATTGGTTTGGCAACAGTTTTCACAAAATCCCTTATTCCCAAATGCTTTGATATGAGGGGTGAGAATGTTTACTGGAACTGGGAGGGAAGGAAACCTAAGTTTAAGAACTCAGATGCACAAGTAGTAAATAAGATAAATGACCCATTGAGGGAAGAATGTTGGCCAGCCCTCTGGAAAAATTCCTCCACTCTTCATCAAATCATGCCACACAATCTTTAGCTCCACCTGAGCAAACAGATGTGGCTTTCATTTAACACTTCTTCTGGACTGCCTGAATCCAGTGGGAGAAAAGTTTAAAAAGTTGAAACATTATCCCTTAAATACCACTATGGCTTTAGCAAATTGTAATCTGGAAAACAGAATTACATGTTCAGTCGATGGCCGATTGACAAAGTAGCAGAGACATACTGAGTCATACACAGTGTTGGTGTGTGTCAGATAACAAGATGACCTTGTCGAAAAGCCACATGTTGATAGCAAGGTCAGCATTTATTGACCCCCTTGCTGATTGTCCTTGAGAAGATGGCAATGGTGATGATCACCTGGTAGTCGGTAAATCTGAGGTGATACACTTTGAGGCAGGTCAAACAAGGCAAGGGAATACATGATGAATGGGAGGATCCTGGGATGCACTGAGAGTCAGAGAGACCTTGGTGTGCATAAACACTGGTCCTTTAAGGTATTAGGACAGGTAGATAAAATGGTTAAGAAGGCATATGATAACAATACCGTAATTACCTTTATTAGCCGAGACATAGAGTTTAACAGCAGGGAGGAACTGTATTGTGTGTGGTAGTTAAATCCACGTTATAGGAGGGCTGTGATTGCAGTCCCAGTCTGTGCAATCTCTCTTCATAACTGAAGCTCTCCATCCAGGCACTTCCCGGTAAATCTCCTCTGCACCCTCTTCAGTCTATTTTTCTTAGAGCAGAGGAGACTGAGAGTGGGATGATGAAGATGTATAAAATTACGAGAACCATAGACAGGAGACAGCAAGAAACAATTCGCACGATGTAGGGATCAGTAACCAAGGGTGTTAGATTTAAGGTATGGAGCAGAACATTCAGAGGGAATGTGAGAAAAGCTTTTCGTCCAGAGGGTGGTGGGATCTAGAACTCAGAGCCTGTTAGCATGGGATAGGCAGAAACCCTCATAATACTTAAGTACTATTTAGATGTGCACTTGCAATGCCAAGGAATACAAGACTATGGACCAAGTGCTGGGAAATGGAATTAGAATAGTTAGGTGGTTGTTGTTGATCAGCACATTCAATGGGCCAAAGGGACTTATTTCTGTGATGTAGGTCTCTATGACTATATGACACTTCAGAGGGCAAATAACAGTCAACAGCATTTACTGTTGGTAATCATAGCGGAATAGGTGTCCTCATTGGAGCTCGTCCACTCCGACTGCTTTTCTTTCTCCTCCTGTCCTCTTTTCACAGTCTTTTCTTCTTTGTTTCTTTAAGTTTTACAGTCATAGACTCGTAGAGATGTACAGCACGGAAACAGACCCTTCAGTCTAACCCGTCCATGCCGACCAGATATCCCAACCCAATCTAGTCCCACCTGCCAGCACCCGGCCCAGATCCGTCCAAATCCTTCCTATTCATATACCCATCCAGATGCATTTGTACCAGCCTCCACCACTTCCTCTGGCAGCTTTTCCTATACACGCACCACCCTCTATGTGAATAATTTGCTGCTTAGGTCTCTTTTATATCTTTCCCCTCTCACCCTAAACCTATGCCCTCTAGTTCTGGACTCCCCCACCCCAAGGAAAAGACCTTGTCTATTTATCCTATCCATGACCCTCATGATTTTGTAAACCTCTATAAGGTCATCCCTCAGCCTCCAACACTCCAGGGAAAACAGCCATAGCCTATTCAACCTCTCCCTATAGCTCAAACCTGGCAACATCCTTGTAAACCTTTTCTGAACCCTTTCAAGTTTCACAACATCTTTCCGATAGAATTGCACACAATATTCCAAAGTCCTTTAGTTTTGTTTTCCTTTCTGTACTTACCTTCTGGGGGCAGCTCAGTTGCAGAGGCAGCGGTGGCAAAGACAGCAGCTGGATGGAGGCAACATGTCACAGTCAGTGGCATCGCTTCAGCGATGTTCGGAGCGGGACTCTGCAGTGAGGTGGTTAATGCAGCAATGTTTGGGACCCAGTACTTGCTCCTATGGTGGAAGTGGTGGTCGGGGCCAAAACGGCTAATGGGCATGGGTGGGTCTTAGCCCAATGCAGGTGAAAACCTGCCCAGTACTGGAAAAGCCCAGCTTGGAGCGTCTACAGGCCCAGGTCTTACAAAAAGAATGTAATGTTTGACTTAGAGGCATGGAGTCATAGAGATGTACAGGATGGAAACAGACCTTTTGGTCCAACTCATCCATACCAACCAGATATCCTAACCTAATCTAGTCCCATTTCCCAGCACTTGGCCCATATCCCTCTATAGCCTTCCTATTCATATATCCATCCAGATGCCTTTTAAATGCTGCAATTGTACCAGCCTCCACCACTTCCTCTGGAAGCTCATTCCATACTCGCACCACCCTCTGTGAGAAAAAGTTGTCCCTTAAGTCCCTTTTATATCTTTCCCCTCTCACCCTAAACCTATGCCCTCGTGTTCTGGACTCCCCTACCCTGGGGAAAAGATCTTGTCTATGCCCCTCATGATTTTACAAACCTCTGTAAGGTCACCCTCAGTCTTCAACACTCCAGGGAAAACAGTCCCATGCTATTCAGCCTCTTCCTATTGTTTAAACCCTCCAAGCCTGGCAACATCCTTGTAAATCTTTTCTGAACCCTTCCAAGTTTCACAACTTTAGACTTCTTAACTTTACTTCTTTATTTGTCACTTTTATTCTAAGAAGTCTGTAGTGCTGAAACTTTTAATTCAGTTATTTGCTTTTCTACTTTGTAACTAAGAATTTGTACAATAGACAATAGGTGCAGGAGTAGGCCATTCTGCCCTTCGAGCATGCACCACCATTCACTATGATCATGGCTGATCATCCTCAATCAGTATCCTGTTCCTGCCTTACCCCGATAACCCTTGATTCCACTATCCTTAAGAGCTCTGTCCAACTCTTTCTTGAAAGTATCCAGAGGCTTGGTCTCCTCAGCCTTCCGGGGCAGAGCATTCCATACACCCACCACTCTCTGGGTGAAGAAGTTTCTCCTCAACTCTGTCCTAAATGGCCTACCCCTTATTTTTAAGCTGTGTCCTCTGGTTCATGTTTCCTGCCTCCAGAGTGTCCAATCCTTTAATAACCTTGGTACTTTGCACCTAAGATGGGCGCCATGTGTGGAAACATTATAGAGCATCCACTGTACCCTTGTAGCCCATACTTGAGTACATGTGACAATAAAACCTAAATCTAAAATCTACATCTAAAGATGTAGGCTAAGCCAGGTTAGGATGGAAGATTTCCTTCCCTTAAAGACAAAATGCTATTTTTTGTAATGATTCAGTAGTTTCACAGCTATAAGCAGCAGCCTCCTACCTTATCAGGATAATGGGTTGCCTCGTAGTGTCAACTGTATGTTAGGCATCACCTGGTGTGACTCAGGAATGCCACTCAGACATGATAGTGCCTGTCATATTTGGAGTAGACAGGATGGGGGTTGAGAAGGTGTACAATTCATCAGAATCCAATTCTCTCTTCTTGACTGGCTGAGCTTTTAGTTTCTGATTCTAGTTTCCCATGCCCTCTTGATCAGTCAGCCTGCAGAACTCACAGCCAGCAATGAACATCTCCCATTTATCAGCATCAATATATTTAATAACCTGGCTGATGAATAGATGCCATGGAAATGGAAACGCAATGTCCAGGTAACTATACAGGAAATCTCAGGCATACAACTGCCTTCCATCTGATGAATGTGGCTGACCTAGCACAGACCTCATTGGCTTAACAATGAGGATACTCTGATGGACTTCTGTGGTGACCTCTGTCCTGCCAAGAGCTGTCCGAGACAACGATGGTGGAAACTGACTGTTTCTCCTGCCTGGCACATATTGCTCAGGTCTCAATACTGTTACAACACAATGGTGAACGCTTCTGTTAATTAAACCACACAACCAGAAAAGCTCACCTCACTTGTAATCTGTTACAATATGAGTGTCAGAGAACTTCCAAATTCTACTATTTAAAGAAAATAATATCAATTTATTCTTTAACTCTAAAAGTAAACATTAAACAACAACTATTCACAACTCTAAGCCCCCCCTTTCTCTTAACTGCTGGTTATCTGCCTTCAACTCTGTCACAATATATTGTTCCAATAAAACTTGAAATTAAATTGATGTAATTTTAATACAACACCACACAGCGGCTGTCCTCGTCAGTGTCTATCTTCTTCCGGCTGAAGATTTCCCTGGGTCGTCTTCCTTCTCATACTGTGAATATTTTTTATATGAGAAAGGTACCTTCGATAGAGAATGTTTTTGAACAGCATGTTTTCTTGATGGTAGTTACTCTGTCTGTCTTTTAAAATGCCTGCTTTTCATTCCCCCAACATTAGATTGTCTCATTCGTTTAATGTTGGCAAAAACAATAAATTCAAATTTGATTGGGTCTTAGTATTCTGGGGCATAATTTAAACTGATTAGTTAAAATTTGAATTGTCATTAAAACAACAACCAACTCAGTTATCTATTTCACAGCCAAATGTTACATACTTTCAATTTTCCAGTCCACTCTGAGACTGCTAGGTAGTCACACGACAAATGCTCCAAAGCACTCAGTGCAAGACAGCACTCACTCTCTCTTAAAGGTACAGGGCACGTCTTCAACTTCATAACAATACCGTCGAGATGTATGCTGGGGATATGGGCTTGGTAGAATTGCAGCTTGGTATCCTCAGTTGGGTGAAGAATTGCAAGCAGCTCCTGAAGGTCTTCAAGGAGAAGGAAGGGGAACCTCTGTTCTCCACCATGCGGCGGTCCTGTTGTGTGTGCTTCCTGCGCAGAGGAGTCGGGTTGTAACAATCCAAATGTACAACCCTCACGTCCCAGCAGCAGATGTCCTGACCTTCTTGAGAAGATACGTCCAGGTCGAGGGAGAGAGTACCGATGTGGTTGATCCTTTCAGGATCTGGACCAGCAAACGACAGGTCGGGGTAACCCTGAGGGTCGATGCCAGTGAGAACATCCTCCACCCACCCTCCAGCTTTGCCATCGCAGGAAGCAGAGGTTACCTGACATACGCAGGGCAGCCAAAAGTGTGCCGAACCTGCGGGAGGTCAGGCCACATGGCGGCGGATTGTAAGGTGACCGTCTGCCGAAACTGCAAGCAGGAAGGCCACCGGACCAAGGAATGTAAGGAGGCCAAGAACTGTAATCTGTGCGGAGAGGCGGGCCACATGTACAAGGCCTGCCCAAGACGAGGGGCCGCCAACTACGCACAGATGGCCAGAGGGGGCAACACGAGCTGTGGACTGCCTAAGACCAGCAAGGTACCACAAAACAGCACGGGAACGGTGTCTGGAGGCACCCAGAAGGAAGGGCAGGCTGTAGCGGAGCAGACGGCAGACAGCGGGGAGGTGCAGCAGCTGATTCAAGTTCCTTCAAGACAGACGGAGGAAATGGAAGAGGAGGGATCAAAGGATGAGGAGGATTGGATTACTGTCAAAAGCAGGAAGAGGAAACCTCTCAAGGCCCCCAAAGCCACCCAGCGAAGGGGGAAGCAACACCTACACGACGAGGATACAGGCAGCTCTTCCAACGGTGAGGACGGGCGCAAGGAGGGTTGTCACCAGAGGAAGAGACAGAACGCCGCGGAGAAAAAGGAGGGCAGCACCGCCCAAACAAGGAAAGATGATCCCTCTGAGGGGATGGGTAAAGGCCTCCCCCCACCCCGTGAGAACCAAGAGGTACCCACCGGCCCACAGCTCCAGGTAACTGGGAGCAGCGGTCCTGTGACAGCCCCACTGTCAGATGGAGAACTGGACCATGCGGATCCTGGGCCCAACCCGAAGACACCAGAGCGGGGAAATGGCTCCA
>NC_057738.1:37312543-37356270 GCF_004010195.1 Chiloscyllium plagiosum
CCCCTTCAAAATATATTTTCTTATTTTAAAGGTAAGTGTAAGGCATTGCATTCCAGATACAATTCAGTTGGTCAAATTACTTGACTTTATGCACATTACACTTTATTCTTATATTACAGTTAAATACAGACAAAATAAAAATAAAAGAAGAGAATTGGCTTAAATGTAACTCTGTCAAAATGCTTAACAATATAATATATATATGTTAACTACAACTAATCAACTGATCTAATATAGTCGAGAGTGTGGTGCTGGAAAAGCACAGCAGATCAGGCAGCATCCTAGGAGCAGGGGAATCAATGTTTCAGGCATAAGCCCTTCATCAGGAATGAGGTTTATGGGCCAAGGGGGCTGAGACATAAATGGGAGGGGGTGTGGGACAGGGTGAAGATAGCTGAGAGCACAACAGGTAGATGGAGGTGGGGGTAATTGTGATAGGTCAGAGAGGAGGGTGGATCGGATAGGTGGGAAGGGAGATTGGCAGGTAGGACAGGTCATGAGGATAGTGCTGAGCTGGAAGGTTGGAACTGGGGTAAGGTGGGGGGAGGGGAAATGAGGAAACTGGTGAAGTCCACATCGATGCCCTGGGGTTGAAGTGTTCTTGAGGCGGAAGATGAGGCATTCCTCCTCCAGGCGTCGGGTGGTGAGGGCACGGCAGTGAAGGAGGCCCAAGACCTGCATGTCCTTGGCAGAGTGGGAGGGGGAGTTGAAATGTTGGGCCACGTGGTGGTGGGATTGATTGGTGTGGGTGTCCCGGAGATGTTCCCTGAAGCGCTCTGCGAGGTGGCGTCCAGTCTCCCCAGTGTAGAGGAGACCACATTGGGAGCAACTTTGGGCGACTCTGTGTAGAGTTTGCACGTTCTGTCCAGGTGCTCCAGTTTCCTACCCACACTCCAAAGATGTGCAGGTTAGAGTGATTGACCATACTAAAAAGAAGTGCCCTGTAGTTCCAGGGATGTGCAGGTTAGGTGGGTTAGCCATGGCAAAAAAACGCTATGCAGGGTTGTGGAGGTGGAATGGGGTGATTCTGGATGGGATGTTTTTCAGAGGACTAGTGCAGACTTGATGGGCCAAATTGTCTCTTTCTGCACTGTAGGGATTCTATAAAGTGACAGATTACTGTCGATTGCAATGTGCATAGATGTAAAGTTATCAGCATTGTATTGTCATGGCTGAAGACGATGCTGTGGTAGTCCTGTGGACCATGACCTTTGTCTTCCTGATTGCTGGTTGTCAAACTAAGCTCTTACTTAAAATGAAGAGAGTTTGGCGATTCACTGCTGAAGGTGTCTGCAGATGTGGAATGTAAATACAGCAATGTCAGCTTGGAGCCACTCTCCAAAGAGCACCTGGTGCTATTCGTGATGTATTTCAGGTGAGCAATGCCCAAATGCTTTCCATCAGTTTCGGTGTGTAAATAACAATATCCCTGCCACACACAGGCCCTGGAGGCCCACACGATGGGAAGAAAAAATTAAAGGGGAGCATTGATAAGCGTTGAAAGCAGCAAATAGAAAAACACTTCAGAGTGTTAGTGCCTGAATATAACCCAGTTTGACCCCACTATGGATCACAAACCGTTGCAGTGTCATAGCTGGCCTAACCCATCATGTTGTCATTATTAGCTGTTTGTATTTTAATCAGAATTATTTAATGGACTGAATTTAAACTTCCCAATTGTCATGATGGGATCTAAACTCATATCAACCAATGGTGTGTGCAAAATAGGCTGAGGAGTGGCAGATGAAGTTTAACTTACATAAATGTAAGACATTGCATTTTGGTAAGGCAAACCAAGTCAGGACTAATAAATTTAACAGTCAGGCCCAGGGAAACATTGGCAAACAAAGAGACCTAGAGGTGCAGATGGGAGTCACAGATAGACAGGATGGTGAAGAAGGCATTTGACTTGTCTTCATTGGTCAGTGCATTGAGTATAGGAGTTGGGACATCATGTTGTGGCTATACAGGGTTGAAAAATGTGGTGCTGGCTATACAGGACATTGGTGAGGCCACTTTTAGAATATTGCACTCAATTCTGGGCTCCCTGCTGTAAGAAAGATACTATTAAACCTGAGAGGGTGCAGAAAAGATTTCCAAGGAATCTTCTGGGATTGCATGGTTTGAGCTATAGGAAGAGACTGAACAGGCTGGGGCTGTTTTCCTGAAGCATCGGAGGCCGAAGGGTGACCTTATAGAGGTTTATAAAATCATGAAGAGGCATGGGTGGGATAAATAGCCAAAGTGTTTTACCCAGGATAGGGGAGTCCAGAACTAGAAGGCATAGGTTTAAGGTGAGAGGGGAAGGTTATGAAAGGGATCTGAGGGGCAACCTTTTCACACAGAGGGTGAAATGTGCTGTCAGAGGAAGTGGTGGAGGCTGGTACAATTACAACATTTAAAAGGCATCTGGATGGGAACATGAGCCAAATGCTGGCAAATGGGACTAGATCAGTTTAGGATATCTGGTCAGTATGAACGAGTTGGACTGAAAGGTCTGTTTCCACATTATATAACTCTAATACTATATAAGTGCCCAGTAACAAATTCATATAGTCATAGAGATGTACAGCATGGAAACAGATCCGTTGGTCCGACTCGTCCATGCCGACCAGATATTCAAAACTAATCTAGTCCCATTTGCAAGCACTTGGCCCATATCCCTCCAAACCCTATTCATATACTCCCCCCCAGATGCCTTTTAAATGTATCAGCCTCTACCACTTCCTCTGGCAGCTCATTCAATACACACAACACCCTCTGCGTGAACAAGTTGTCCCTTAGGTCCCTTTTATATCTTTCCCCTCTCACCCTAAACCTATGCCCTCTAGTTCTGGACCCCCCACCCCCAGGGAAAAGACTTTGCCTATTTATCCTATCCATGCCCCTCATAATTTTGTAAACCTCTATAAAGTCACCCCTCAGCTTCCGACGCTCCAGGGAAAACAGCCCCAGCCTGTTCAGCCTCTCCCTGTAGTTCAGATCCTCTAACCCTGGCAACATCCTTGTAAATTTTTTCTGAACCCTTTCAAGTTTCACAACATCTTTCCGATAGGAAGGAGACCTGAATTGCACGCAATATTCCAACAGTGGCCTCACCAATGTCCTGTACAGCTGCAACATGATGTCCCAACTCCTGTACTCAATACTCTGACCAATAAAGGAAAGCATACCAAATGCCTTCTTCACTATCCTATCAACTGCAATTCTACTTTCACGGAGTTATGAACTTTGCACTCCAAGATCTCTTTGTTCAGCAATACTCCCTAGGACCTTACCATTAAGTGTATAAGTCCTGCTAAGATTTGTTTTCCCAAAATGCAGCAGCTCACATTTATCTAATTTAAACTCCATCTGCCACTCCTCAGTCCATTGGCCCATCTGGTCAAGATCCTGTTGTAATCCGAGGTAACCTTCTTCGCTCTCCACTACACCTCCAATTTTGGTGTCATCTGCAGACTTACTAACTATATCTCCTATGTTCATATCGTTTATATGAATGACAAAAGGCAGTGGATCCAGTACCGATCCTTGTGGTACTCCACTCGTTACAGGCCTCCAGTCTGAAAAATAACCCTCCACCACCCTCTGCCTTCTACCTTCGAGCAGGTCTGCATCCAAATGGCTAATTCTCCCTATATTCAATTACATCTAACCTTTCTAAATAGTCTCCCATGGGGAACTTTGTTGAACGCCTTACAGAAGTCCATATAGACCACGTCCACCACTCTGCCCTCATCAAACCTCTTTGTTACTTTTTCAAAAAAACTCGATCAAGTTTGTGAGACATGATTTCCCACGCACAAAGCCATGTTGACTGTCCCTAATCAGTCCTTGCCTTTCCAAACATGTGTAAATCCTGTCCATCGGGATACTCTCCAACAATTTGCCCACCACCGACATTAGACTTACTGGTGTATAGTTCCCTGCTTGTCCTTACCACCCTTCTTAAACAGTGGTATGACGTTAGCCAACCTCCACTCTTCCAGCACCTCACCTGTGACTATCGATGATACAAATATCTCAGCAAGAGGCCCAGCAATCACTTCTCTAGCTTCCCACAGAGTTCTAGGGTACACCTGATCAGGTCCTGGGGATTTATCCATGGTTATGCATTTCAAGATATCCAGCACTTCCTCCTCTGTAATTTGGACATTTTTCAAGATGTCACCATCTATTTCCACACATTCTATACCTTCCATTTCCTTTTCCACAATAAACACTGATGCACAATACTTGTTTAGTATCTCCCCATCTCCTGCGGCTCCATACAAAGGCCGCCTTGCTGATCTTTGAGGGCCCTATTTGCTTCCTCATTACCCTTTTTCACTTAATGTGTTTGTAAAAACCCTTTGGATTCTCCTTAACTCTATTTGCTAAAGCTATCTCATGTCTCCTTTTTGCCCTCCTGATTTCCATCTTAAGTATACTCCTACTGCCTTTATACTCTTCTAAGGATTCACTTGACCTCTCCTGTCAATGGAGATCTCTCCTGTCTACCTGACATATGCTTCCTTCATTTTTTTGACGAAACCCTCAATTTCTTTAGTCATTCCCTACACCTACCAGCTTTTCCTTTCACCCTAACAGGAATATACTTCCTCTGGACTCTCATTATCTCATTTCTGAAGGCTTTCCATTTTCCAGTCATCCCTTTACCGGCGAACATCTGCACGCAATCAACTTTTAAAGGTTTTTGCCTAATACCATCAAAATTAGCCTTTCTCCAATTTAGAACTTCAACTGTTTGATCTGGTCTATCCTTTTCCATCACTATTTTAAAACTGATAGAATTATGGTTTCTAGCCCTCAAGTGTTCCCCCACTGACACCTCAGTCACCTGCCCTTCCTTATTTCCCAAGAGTAGGTCAAGTTTTGCACCTTCTCTAGTAGGTACATCCACATACTGAATCAGAAAATGTTCTTGTGCACTTCAACAAATTCCTCTCCATCTAATGATGGACAGGTCAAGAAGGTGATGCCGAGTTGGATGCTTGGGACTGGGATAACATGGTGGGGGGGAGGGGGAATGAGAAACACACAGAACTATATCGGCATTACCTCATGCTTCCACGAGGAAGTTGAATAGATCATCAACATCACTAACACCTTTCACCCCTGACATCAAATTCACCTGGACCATCTCGGACATCTCCCTCCCCTTCCTGAACCTCTCCATCTACATCAACGGTAACCGGCTAATAACGGACATCTACTACAAACCAATAGATGCCCACAGCTACCTGGACTACACCTCCTCCCACGCTGCCTCCTGTAAAAACGCAATTCCTTATTTCCAATTCCTCCACCTCCACCGCATTTGTTCCCAGGATTACCAGTTCCACCATAGAAAATCCTAGATGTCCTCTTTCTTCAAAGAACGCAATTTGCTCTCCCACGTGGTCAACAATGTCCTTGAGTGCATCTCCTCCACTTCCCGCACTTCTGCCCTTGAACACCACCCCTCCTAATGCAACAAGGACAGAACCCCCCCCCCCCAGTCCTCACCTTCCACCCCACCAACCTCACATCATCCTCCGCCACCTCCACCACCTACAAACAGACCCCACCACTAGGGATATATTTCCCTCCCCGTCCCTAACAACGTTCTGGAGAGATCATTCACTCTGCAGCTCCCTTATCAGATCCATGCATCCCAGCAGCTCTCACCCCACTCCCAGCACCTTCCCCTGCCACTGCAGGAAGTGCAAAACCTGTGCCCACACCTCCTCTCTCACCTCTGTCCAAGGCCCAAAAGGATCCTTCCACATCCAACAGAAATTTACGTGTATCTCCACCAATGTCATCTACTGTATCCGTTGTACCCGATTGGTCTCCTGAACATCGGGGAGACAGGATGCCAACTTGCGGATCGTTTTAGAGAACACCTCTGGGACACCCATACCAACCAACCCCACCGCCCCGTGGCTGAACACTTCAACTCCCCCTCCCACGCTGCCAAGGACATGCAGGTCCTGGGCCTCCTCCATCACCAAACCCTAAATACCTGACGCCTGGAGGAAGAACGCCCCATCTTCCGCCTTGAGACCCTGCAGCCATACGGGATTAATGTGGATTTCACCAGTTTCCTCATTCCCCCTCCCCCCACCTTATCCTAGTCCCAAGCCTCCAACCCGGCATCGCCCTCTTGACCTGTCCATCACCTTTCCCATCTACCCGCTCTACCTTCCTCTCCGACCTATCACCTTCTTCCTCACTTTCATCTACCTATTGCATTCCCAGCTATCTTCCCCCCAACCCCACCCCCTCCCATTTATCTCACAAGCCTCATTCCTAATGAAGGTCTTATGCCTGAAATATCCATTCTTCTGCTCTTTGATTGCAGCCAGACCTGCTGTGCTTTTCCAGCACCCCACTCTCACCCCTAAGATGTTTCAATAAGGTCACAGCCCGTTCTGAGTACTGGCCCAATCTACTCAACCTTTCCTCTTAAGACTGTTCCTCCATAACTAGTGTCAACCTAGAGAAACGTCTCTGGACTGCCTCCAGTGGCAATATATCTTTTCAGAGATATGGGGACTAAAAACTGTCCACAGTATTCCAGCTGTGGTCTGCTTGTCAAGATCACGATCTATCAGCACAAAATAACATCCATTTGGCAGAACTTGTTAAAACATATTTGACCGATGTGGAAGGGGGATGTCGGTGGGATGTAAATTTGAGGTGTAATCGCTATGCTAATGCAATAACCAAAGACAACGGTGAAAGAGCATTACCATCACTTAATCCTCCACCATCAATATCCTGTGGAGTAGTGGTGTGAAACATAACCCGACCAATTATATAAGTGGTGTGGCTACAAAAAGCTGGTCAAACTCTGGGAATTCTGTAGTGAGTAACTTACCTCCTGACTCACCAAAGTCTGTTCATCTTTTACAAGGAATAAGTCAGGTTTGCGATGGAATATTTTCCAGTTGCCAAATGAGTTCAACTCTATCTATCCTCAAGAAATTGCACACCATCCAAGCTGGCCAATGAATATGCATCAGCTTAAACATTCACTTCCTGAAAGGACATGGGAACATCACCAGCTGCAAGCTCCCTTCCCAGCCACACATCATCCTGAGAGAACTATATCGCTTTTCCTTCACTGTCACTGGGTCAGGATGGGAACTCCTTCCCTTATAACAGTGTGGGTGTATCTATACCAAAAGGATAAACAGCAGCTTCAAGTTGGTAACTCAGCATTATCTTCTCAATTAAGAGCCGATGGCTTCACCAGTGAAGCCCAGTAGAATGAATAATAACTTAAAAAAGCGAAGTGATTTTGGGAGGAGTTGGCAAGCTAGAATTTAGGGAGCTCCAAAAGCCAGGCATTAAAATGGCTGAATGAGTAGCCAGCAACAGGAAACATAAAGAAACTAACAGTCTGTTGGTATATAACAGTCTGAAAGAATTGTAAAGCAGCCTGCGAAACCAGTGCTGGCATTCAAAAATTTTGCATTTTCAGCACTCTGTTAAAGCCAACAGACAGCTGAATACAGCACCAGAGACAAGTAGGTGCCAGAGTGTGATCTAACACAGGATTCAGCAAACTAATGGGTCCTCACTCCTAAGGCTGGAGTTGGTCCACAATTGCACTGATCCTTGAGCAGAATAACACTGAGGAGTCCTCAACCAGGATGGAGGGGTTGTTACTGACGTGGGTAGCTGAGTGCTTACCCTATATACAATATAATTGTTTAATCTCTAATGGAGTGGGGGCATTACTGCTCATGTGTAAGTGCCCTTGGTCAGCTGGCTTGTTCAGCCATTTCAGGAGGTAATTAAGAGTTAAGCTATGTACCTGGAGTTACATGTAGACTGGATAAGGACGTCAGATTTCTTGCCCTATAAACTATTAAGTGGCCCAGATGGATTGTTTAAAACTATATGCACAACATTCATATAAAAGCAAAATGCTGAGGATGCCAGAAATCTGAAACAAACACAGAGAATACTGGAGAAACTCAGCAGGACTGGCAGCAGCTGTAGAGAGTGGAATGGGGTAAATGTTTTAAGTCCATTGACTCATTTTCAATATTACTTTTCTCTTCAAGAATTCTCTGTGTTTGTAACATGAGTTTAATGGTCACTGTTTATAATTCCAAATTCATTCATTGAATTTAAATACCCCAGCTGCCTTGGTAGGATTATGAAGCCAATTCCCCAGGACACTCACCTGGGCCACTGAACAATACCATTACATCCTTGGATAAGGTGTATAATGCTTAAGCATGTTCAGCTGTTTGATATCTCGTCCAGTGTAGCTATTCCTTTTTGTAAATCAAGAAATGAACACTGACAGGATATTCCATCCCAGCGTTATCACAATGGAGTTTGAGACTGGCATTTAGATGGACTTTATTGCAGGGAACTACAATTGATTTTATTTCACTCTCTTCTCCCTAGCCCAGGGACAAAGCTATCCAACCATTATCCCAGCTGAAAGAGAGCCAGCAGCGCATACCAGAGCTTGAACCTGGAACCTCTGTGGTCTGGATGGCCCCGTTCCAGGTTATCTGTTTTTTTAGGCTCCCAGACAATGGCTTAGAACTGACTCATGTCAAATGCTACAGCATTAACACAACATTAAATTTCTGGATCTGGATGGAGTTGCTGCAACACAAAGTGTAGGCTTCTGTGCCTAATGCCAAAAGCGAGTCCATTTGCTGACCTTATCAAGTACCGGATTGTGCGTACATAAGCCACAGAGCTCACCATGTTCCTGATGCCAGTCAGTTCTTAGGAGAAACATTTAAACAATTACAAAAGATTGGCAGAAAGACAAGCATCATAATGCCAAGTGAAAAGAAACATAAGAACTCTAATTAGTAGAGCAGTGCAGACTGGGCCCCATAACAAAGGTGAAACTTTAGCTTTTGCCTCAGAAGCAAGTTACCAGAAATCCACACAGGCAGGTTTGCTGTCTGCATGAAATCTGTCGAGTCTTACATTGATCTTTTAAGTCTAATTCTGGTCAGCTGCCATACATGAAGTAATTCCCCATGTTTAGCCTGTTCAATGTGGCTCCAGAATGACAGCAGGTTTGTAAATTCAGGTAAAACAGATTCAAAGAATCTGTCAACTATTTATGGAAAACAGACTTAACCTAAGAAATTTGCAATCCAATTGACCAATATGAAAAAGCCCTGTAAAGTTTACTCTCTAATCCCCTCCATATGGACACAATCTACTTGTCTGTGCAAACTTGAATCATTTTATACTGCGGCTCAGTGTTAGCGTCTCTTACCCCTAAGTAATTGAGGTTGTGGGATCAATTATCATGCTGGAATCTTAATCCAAAATCTAAGATGACATTTCAAAGCAGTACTGTTAGAGATGTTGTATTTCAGATGCAAAGTTAAACTGAAGCCTTTCAGCTCTCTCAGGTGAATGTATAAAATCCCAGTGTTATTGGAAGAGGAGCTCCCCCTGGTGTCTTTGCCAATATTTATCCCTTGACGTCAATAAAAGATCTGATTACGGCACACACTGATTGAGCGATCTTTCTCTCTCAAAACTTACAAAACCTTTGAAAATACTTTACTTGACTGTACAGTGCTTTGGAGTGTGCTGAGATTGTTAAAGTTGCTCTATAAATGAACATCACAGGAATAGGACAAGTTCATTTAGCCTCTTGAGTCTGTTCCATCATTCAAGGAGTTCATAGCTAACTGCACTGACTCATCTTTGCCCCATATTCCTTAACAATGTTGGTGAACACAAGTCTATTAATCTCAGTTTTAGAACTAACAATAGATCTCATATCAGCTGCTGTTAATGGAAGGAACTTCCAAGCCTGCACCATACTTTGCACCAAGAAATGTTACCTAACATTACTTTTGAAAGGCTTGGCTCTAACTTTTAGACTTTGTTCTATCATTCAATCTCCAAAACCAGGGGAAATTAATTCAGTACTGCCTACGCTATAAGTTCCACTCTTAATATCTTACCATTCCCTCCAAGGCCAGTATACCCAGAGCTGCTCACAATAATTCCAAATTGATCTAACCAGACCTTTGGATATCTGAAACTCTACCCACTTGAATTCTAATTGCCTCTCTATACAAAGGCAAGCATTAATCTGCTTGATTACTTTCTCTACATGTTCAAGACCTTTTATTGGTCTGTGTACCTGCACCCCAAGTCTCTTTGGACCTCTACTGTAGTTTTGATTGTTGAGAGTGAATCCTGTTCAGACCACATCTTCCTTCATGTTACATTGCGACCTCAGGCCGAGGCTGACGCTCTGGCATAGTAGTGAAGTGAAACAGTGACCTTATTTTTCTGATGGGACGCTAAACTCTCAGATTAAGCCGGCAACGTGAATGTCAGAGACCTTGTGGCCCTATTTGAAGAGCAGAAGCTGACCTTGAGCCTCAGCAAACAATTCGTAGAATTGGTGTGACATAGACGAAGGCCATTTGACCCATTGTACTCATGCTGATCCGTCGTACCCATGCTGGTCCTTGTGAGGAGGAATTTCCATTGTGCCCTATTCCTCCATCATCTTCTCGTATCACTTCAGATATTTAGAATATTTAGACAATGTAGAAAAGCTGACAGTGTGGAAGGAAGCCACTCTGCCAATTGTGTCTTAGCTAGCCGGACAAGGGGCCAAATACCCAATCCCACTTCCCAGCACCTTCCCTTATTTCTGGTAGTTATGGGACTTCAGGTGCTTTTCCTTTCAATTGAGGTGAAGATTCTTATTGCTACCGCCTCTTCAGGTAGTAAGTTCTAGACTGCTATCACCTTCTGGGGGAAGAAATGTTTCCTTATCCCCCAACTGATTCTCCTACTTTGAATCTATGCCTCCTTCAGAAATGTTAGTCATCCAGTGCCAAAGGGAATGATGGAGAGGCAAAATACCTGCCTGGAGTAATGTTTTAACTGGTATTTGTTCACAGCCGTGAACATCATAAAACCTCCCAAGGCATTTCACAGAGACTTTATCAAACATAATTTGAGAGCCCTCCACACAAGGAAATATAGAACATAGAACATAAAACAGTACAGCATAGTACAGGCCCTTTGGCCCTCAATGTTGTGCTAACCTTCTATCCTACTCTAAGATCAGATAACCTACATACCCATGACCAAAAACTTAAGCATTATGTTCAAGGAGGCCAAAGTATGGTACAGCAAAGTGATGCATGGAAGGAATTTCAGAGGCGAGGGTCTTGGCAGGTGAAGGCACCTTGGTAAAATGTTTAAAATTGGGAGATTGTAAGATTGAGATCCATATTGATGGGTTCAGGCTCACAGAGATAGGAAGCTTGAAGCCCTGAAGGAATTTGAAAGCAAGAGTGAGGTTTTTCAGAAACCAAAACAGGAATTGCTGGAAAAGCTCAGCATGTTTGGCAGTAACTTTGGAGAGAAAGCAGAGTTAACATTTCGGGTCCAGTGACCCATCCTCAGAACTTTTCAAATCAGTAGCCAGTGCAGGTCAGCAAGAAGACGAGGTTGGATATAAATGGACCTTGGTGTGGTTTCAGCTATGGTGTTGTCTATATCTCAGAATCTTTCAGGAATTACTTTTGTTTCTTTGCATGTAACAGATTTAGCGCACAGTACTCTAATACGTTTACACCATACTTAAGCTCCAACCTCCAACTCCTTCTGCAGCTCTATTTACTTTTCTCTGAGTCCACACCTAGGCTTAATCAATCAAGTACAGTGATCATCACTAATAAACAGACTCAAATTATCAAACACAGAATTACTGAACACTACACATGGTCTAGAGAGTTTTAGATGACCTCAAATATACAGAGGGTAGTGTAGTATGTTCTTATGTTATCTAAATGCAACACAAAGTAAGTAGTTTTCATTCACTTGTAAATCTTTGGTGTGTTTATTTACAGCTAGACTAATACGGTCACTATGGAATAATCTGTGGACACAGTTTTCACCTAGTGTACAACCATGTCAAATGAATGTGTCCCTGGTCATGTGATGACCTGACTTATTAGCATGTTGAGTTACTTAATGGGACATCACTCTTCAATCAATAGCACATCAGATAAAATATGGGAAGTCAGCCAGCACTGGAATAATAAATTGTTGTCTGTATTGTTTTTCATTGATGTTGGCTGAGGGATAGGTATTGGCTTGGGCATCAGAGATAACTTTGTTCTGCATAGAGGTCACTAGTCATGATATTGAGCACTGAAAACCCCTATCTTCATACTTCAAGCAGAAGTCATGTCCTTGTTGCATATGTGTCAGGGAAATTCAGATGCGGCTGCTTTGTGTCACTCTGTCATTGCAATGTTGTATATTTTGAAATAGGGCCACTATATTTCCTCTAGTTTTCAGTGTGAAAGTGGTATAAATATTAATGTATCTTTGAAAAAAAAATTGCACTTGCTGATCTTTCATTTCCTATACAAAGCTGACACAGCAAGATTCCCAGACAAATTTCTAAATAAAGCTTGTAAAATATACAGCTGGACACAATTTACTTTAACACCATTCTCAAGTCCTCTTATGTGGACTCTGAGGAAAAATAATTACATTTGGAGAGTAGGATTTGTTTCTATCTGATTAAGTTTTAGTACATTTGATCAAGAAACTTGGTTTAAAATGAAATTGTCAGTAGTTCCATAAAGAATGGTGCAAGTTGAAATCAAGTTAACGGCAAGTTCAGAATGTACTGTTGAACCTTTTAGTATGTTTTCAGGGCCAATCATTGCACAGACAACTGTAAACTCAGTTTGATTCCAGTCAGAGCAGACAGTCGGTTCGTTCAGTTGTGCTGAATTTTTGAGTGGGAGATGAAAGCAAGATGCTTCTAAAGCTTTAGCCCCCAGTTTTGAATGAGTTAAAATCTCCTCCAATTTAAATCAGGTAATTCTGCATTACAGTTCACTCATGGAGTCCAAATCGCAGTGGCAACACACATTTTCACCTGTACATTATGTGGAGTGATGGCAGAAGCCTCAACTTTCTGTCCCATCCTGTAGTTGACGAGGAAACTCCAACTCTCATAATTTGCCCTTGTTTGGTCGGATTTTCATGTTTATATTAAGAGTTGATAAAGTGTGGCACTGGAAAAAGCACAGCAGGGTCAGGAAGCAGCTGAGGAGCAAGAGAGTTGACGTTTCAGGCTTAACCCTTCATCAGGATTCGGGAGGGGGAATGGAGCTGAGAAATAGGTAGGGGAGGGGGGAGGGTAGGGGTGGAAGTAAGGTCCTTGGGATGGCGATAGGCGGGCGAAGGTAGGAGGTGATTGCGATAGGTCAGCGGGAAGTGTGAGGCAGATAGTTGGGAAGGAAGATGGACAAGTTGGGAAGGAGGATGGACAGGTAGGTCAAGTCAAGAGGGTGGAACCAAGTTGGAGGGTTGGATGTGAGATGGAGTGGTGGCGTGGGGAGATTTGGAAACTGGTGAATTCAATGTTAAGGCCATGTAGTTGTCGGCTCCCAAGGTGGAAGATGAGGTGTTCCTCTTCCAGTTTGCGGGTGGCCTTGTTTAGGCGATGGAGGAGGTAGCCCAGCATGGACATGCATTAGAGGGAAGTGGGAGGGGAAGTTGAAATGAATGGCCACGGGAGCAGGGGTTGGTTGTTGCATGGACCGGAGATGTTCCCTGAATCATTCTTGGAATTTGCGCTCTGTCTCTCCGATGTAGCGGATGCAGTAAATGAGTTTCAAGGATATGCAAGTGAATTCTCTGCTGGACATGGAATAATCCTCTGGGGCCTTGGACGGAGGTGAGGGGTGGTGGTGTATGCTCAGGTTTTACACCACTTACAGTAGTAGAAGGTCCCAGGTGTGGAGAGGTGGTTAGTGGGGAGTGTGGACCTAACGAGGGAGTCGCGGTCCCTACAGAATGCCAATGGGGTGGAGAGGGAAATATGTTTTTGGTGGTAGGGTCTGACTGAAAGTAATGAAAACAGCGGCGGATGATGTGCTGGATTTGGAGATTAGCGAGGTGGAACGTGTGGACCAGTGGATTCTATCCTTGTTGCAGTTGGGGGGGGGTTCAAGGATGGAGGTCTGGGAAATGGAAGAGATGCGACTGAGGGCATTGTTGATAACAGGGGAGGGGAAATTATAGTGTTGGAAGTTTACATTCAGCCTATTTGGCCATGCTACCAATATATCTTCCTTTTCTTTCAAATCCTGAGGTGGTGCTTGAACCCAGATCTCCTGGCTGAGAGGCAGAGACACTACCGCTGTTTCTAATTTAAATTTGCCAATACACAAATGTGTGACCTGGAAGCCCATGTCAGGACATTCTATCCGTGATCTCTGGTAAAGCCTGTAGGGTGGCCTGGTTCTAATTTTGCCACAAAGTATGCTTTTGAGCCCATGTGAGATGCTGGAGCTGAATCATTTCCATTCTTTGGTCAATCAAATGTACTAATTAAGGATGGGGCAGAAGGGGATTGGGAACTAAAAGAATCAGGAAATATCACCAATTTTCCAGGAGACAGCCTGCCACTCTAGCCTGAATTCAGAATCACAGAAGGAGGACATTTGGCCCATCTTTCTCACATCGGCTCTTCAAATGTGCATCATTTTCTAGTGATAATCTCTTGTTTTGTGCCCATACCCTTGCATATTGTTTCTATCCAGACAATCATTCAATGCCCTCTTAAATGCCTCAGTTGAACCTGGATCCATCACATTTCCAGGCAGTGCATTACATACATGCATGGAGGCAATGGCTGATATTATCACTAGGCTATTAATGTAGAAAACCAGGTAAAGTTCTGGGGACCCAAGTTTAAATACTGTCATGGTGGTTGGTGTAATTTGAATTCATAAAAATTTGGAATAAAGGGTCTAATAATGACCATGAAATCATTGTCCATTGTCAGGAAAAACCCATCTGGTTGACTAATGTCCTTTAGGGAAGGAAATCTGCTGTCCTTACCTGGTCTGGCCTACACGTGACGCCAGACCCACAGCAGTATGGTTGACTCCTAAATGCTGACCTAGAAAGAAATGGCCACATTCCATGAACAAATCTTTTAAAAATTCACTACGTGCAAATTTTTTTCTCACGTTATCGCATGTACTTCATTTGCAGATTGGAGGGTGTTACACTGCTAGGGGGGCAAACACAGCTGTGCATAGTCAGCTGGCTGATCAATGCCTTTTTCACCAGATTAGGTATGAGAGAATGTTTGGTCAAGAAACATTGAATGTGGTGAGCTAATTTACTCTTACGGAGAGTCAATGTTGGCATGGTTAGGCTAAATGGCCTCCTCCAATGCTCTAACAGTTCCAAAACAGAAAATTCACCTCCTTATTTCAGATTCCCTCCTGGTTTTGCTCCTTGCCACCTCTGCAATCTCTGTTCCTCCAACTTTTCAAATCTCTGAGATACCTGCACTCTACCAATTTTGGCCTCTTGAGCATTCTCAGTTTTAATCACTCCATTATTGGTGGCTGCACTATGAATCTCCAAGGCATCAGCTCTGGAATTGCCTGAAATTAATACATACCACAGCATCCACAGCACCTACTGTTTGACCTAGCTTTTTATTCATCCAACCAACATCTCATTATGTGGTTTGGTGTCATAGGACCAGGGGCTATACAAAAATAATTTGTTGTATCACAGCATCTCACACAGAGGCCCATATCTAACTCATTATCTGGAATGCACCACCTGAAGGTGAAACAGATTCAACAGCAATTTTCACAAGAGAACTGTGAAAGCATAGTCTCAGAATAAGGGATCGCCAACTTCAACTAAGAACTGAGGAGGAATTTCCTCTCTCAGAGGGTAGTGAATCTGTGGAATTCTTAACTCTGGAGGGCAGTAGAGGCTGGGTCATTAAGGATATATGTTCAAGGTGGAGATAAGCAAAATTTTAATCAGTCAGGGAATCAAGGGTTATTGGGAAAAAGCAGGGAAATGGAGTTGAGGATTATCAGATCAGTCATGATATCATTGAATGACAGAGCAGACTTGAAGACTTGAAAGGCCTCCTTCTGCTTCCACATCTTGTAACCTTATAAGTACTTGAAGGCGAGAAAATTGGCAGGCCTTGAGGAATGAGCAGAGAAGTTGGCGGACAGGGGAGGCAATGGTCTTGTGGATTATCACTGGACTGTTATTCCAGAGATCCAGGGAGTATTCTAGGGATCAAGATTTGAATCCCACCAATTCAATTTTAAACAATCTGGAACTAAGAGCCTATTGATGACCATAAACCCATTGCTGGGAAAGACCCATCTAGTTCACTAATATCTTTTAGGGAAGAAAACCGCTATCCATACCTGGTCTGGCCTACATGTAACCCCAGACCCATAACAATGTGGAGTCTTAAGTGCTCTAACCTAACTTGCACATCTTTGCACTCTGGGAGGGAAACAGAGCATCTATAGGATGCCCACACAGACACAGGAAGAACATGCAAACTCCACACAGACAGTCACCTGAGGCTGGACTCAAACCCAGGTCCCTGGCGCTGTGAGGCAGCAGTACTAACCACTGAGCCACTATGCTGTCCTCTTTACTCAGTTTAGATTTATACATAAATTGGAACATTACAAGGGTGTAGCTACTATTCTATGCACTGTGGCATTTTCCAAGATGATCAATGTTGGCACCTTGTGGTTTCACCTTCTCTAGCAAGATGTGTTAGTGGGTAAGGGTCCTTTGAGGTAGTTCATTGCCACCAATCCTCCTTTTGTCTTTGCTTTGTCTTGGGAACATGTAAGTGTTTAGTAGTAGACGATACACCACTGTCAAATATCAACTGAAGAGTTACAGTTCTTAGGTAGCAATAAGATTTATTGCATGATAGCAAGAAGCACAAATCCATTTGGTCAGGGATGATTACGAGGACCATACAGAGCTGGTACAGATACATCTGTTCCATCTGAAAGTGAGAGTAGAACTCCTTGTGTCCACCAACAGAACAAGTCCCTAGAATAGGTAAAGCCAATGTAAATGAACATTAACCCTTTTGCAACCATTACCTTATACAATATTCACAACCTCAAGGACTCCTTAAAAGTGGTTAAATAATGAATTTCTTCACTGACATAATTTTAATGCCTCCCTATCCAGTTTACGCCAGGCCAAGTACTTTCCATTAGAAATCGTCGGATAGAGAAGGGTCTCCAGCTGTTATCAACACGGAGAATCCAGGAGAAACTCAGCAGGTCTGTCCAGTATCTTCAAAATGTTAACACTGTTTCTCTCTCCCCAGACACTGCCAGTCCTGTTAAGTTTCTCCAGTATCCACAGTACTTTTTTCTTCTCCAGGTGTTATTTCCCCCTTGCCAGCCTAAGAACAACAAAACCGCAAATACACTCCGTCTGAGGTCAGTGAACGCATGACAGAGCAGGAGTGCAAACGGGCGAGTGTCTAGTCTGTAAAGCACACCAGGCAGTGCTTTCATTTACTCGACCATGAGGAGGCTCATAAATATATTAATATGAGGCAATAATTCAGACATCTGTGTGTGACTCACAACTCAAAAATCCCACATCACAGCTATATCGACAGCTCTGAAAAGAAATAATTCATAAGGGAGGAACTTTACTTTTGCCCTAGGTTTTCAGGCAATCGTGAGTGGCACGGTGGCACAGTGGTTAGCACCGCTGCCTCACAACGCCAGAGACCCGGGTTCAATTCCCGCCTCAGGCGACTGACTGTGTGGAGTTTGCACATTCTCCCCGTGTCTGCGTGGGTTTCCTCTGGGTGCTCTGGTTTCCTCCCACATTCCAAAGATGTGCAGGTCAGGTGAATTGGCCATGCTAAATTGTCCATAGTGTTAGGTAAGGGGTAAATGTAGGGGTATGGGTGGGTTGCGCGTCGGTGTGGACTTGTTGGGCCGAAGGGCCTGTTTCCACACTGTAAAGTAATCAAATCAATCAAATTGGCTGGAAGTGGGAGCTGCAGCTAAAGAGGACATTACTGGACCCTTTGCTTTTGCGAGCTGTCTGCGACTTTAATGTTAGGAAAGATCATTCTATGAGTTGTGGCACATGCTGTGTCTCGGCCCAGAACAGTGAACCACATGAGATCATCTCGAGCCATGTCTTGCTGCGTTGTGGGACCAAGCTGCTAACTCAAGAAAGGATTACTTTGATTGGTTGAACAACTTCATAACGATAACCTCATCAGGCACAGTGAGCAAAACCTAGACCTGGTCCAAACTAGTAAGAAGCCTATATGAGCCACAGCTGTGGGGAAAATTGTATAATGTTACTTAAGCATAAGGTACAATCAATAATCAGGGCAGGACTTATACATCTAATGGTAGGCCCTGGGGAGTGTTGCCATACAGAGACCCCGGGGTGCAGGTTCATAGTTCCTTGAAATTGGAGTAGCAGGTAAATAGGATAGTTTGGTACACTTGCCTTTATTGGTCAGTATATTGAGTATAGGAATTGGGAGGTCAAGTTGCGGCTGTACAGGATATTGGTGAGGCCATTTTTGGAATACTGCATTCAATTCCTGTCTCCCTGCTATAGGAAAGATATTGTGAAACTTGAATGGGTTCAAAAAAGATTTACAAGGGTGTTGCCGGGGTTGGAGGTTCTGAGTTATAGGGAGAGGCTGTACAGGCTTGGGGCTGTTTTCCCTGGAGAGTCGGAGGTTAATGGGTAACCTTATAGAGGTTTATAAAATCATGAGGGGCATGGATAGGTTAAAATGCCAAGGTCTTTTCCCAGGGTAGGAGAGTACAAAACTAGAGGGCATAGGTTTAAGGTGAGAGGGGGAAGATATAAAAGAGACCCAAAGGCAACTTTTTCATGCAGAGGGTGGTGTGTATATGGAAGGAGCTGCCAGAGGAAGTGGTGGAGGCTGGTACATTACCATTTAAAAACTATGGGTATATAAGAGGAAGGGTTTAAAGGGATATGATGAATGTTGGTATTATTCTGTAACCAAGGCTGGGACTTTTCACCATGGCGATACTGGCTCTTGTAAGAGTGGCAACGGTACAATGGCTACTTGTGGGCACAGCTTGAGAAGGTGACAAGTTGGTTGGGTCAATTCTAATATATGCAAGTTCTGTTCATAAGTCTGATAACAGTGGGGGAGAAGCTGTACTTAAATCTGTTGGTATGTCTTCAAACTTTTGTATCTTCTTCCTGATAGAAGAATGGTGGAAGAGAGTATAACTGGGGTGGGAGGGGTCTTTGATTACGTTGGCTGCTTTCCTGAATCAGTGGGAAGTATGGACAGAGTCAATGGATGGGAGGCTGCTTTTAACAATAGACTGGACTGCTTTCACAACTCTCTGTAATTCCTTGTGGTCTTAGGCAGAGCAGTTACTGTACCAAGCTATGATGCATCCAGATAGGATGCTTTCTATGGTGCATCTATAAAAATTGGTAAGAGTCATCATGAACATGTCAAATTTCCTTTGCCTTTAGAGGAAGTAGAGGCGTTGTTGTGCTTTCTTGACTGTAGAGACGACATAGACGGACAAGGACAGATTGTTGATGATATTTATTCTGAGAAACTTGAAGTTCTCGGCCATCTCCACCTCAGCACCATTGATACAAGCAGGGGCGTGTCCTCCACTCTGCTTCCTGAAGTCGATGACCAGCTCCTTCATTTTGCTGACATTGAGGGAGAGATTGTTGTCTGTATGTCTGTACACCATGCCAATAAGCTCTCCATCTCCTTTCTGCACTCCTTCTCATTATTGCTCGAGATCCAACCCACTACGGTGGTGTCATCAACAAATTTGTAAATGGAGTTAGAGCTGAATTTAGCCACACAGTTGTGGGTGTATAAGAAGTATAGTATGGGGTTGGGCACATGACCTTGCAGGTCATTGGTGTTGAAGATTATTGTGGAGGAGGTGCTGTCACCAATCCTTACTGATTGTGGTTGGCGGGTCAATGGAGGGGATGGTTCTTGTGGCTGTATTTATAAGAAGAATGACTGAGTTATCTCTAGTGTACTGCCCAATGGTTGTTTTTCTTTAATCAACATAATTAAAGAACACATTACTTAACCATTATCATGTTGTTGTGTATAAATTGGCTGCCATGTTTCATGAATTACAACAGTGAGTAACTTTAAAAGTACCTAATTGACTGCAAAATGCTTCACGGACCTCCTGATGTTGTGAATGGTGTTACATAAATCAGTCTTTCCTGTTTAGTGGGGGGTCCTCCAAGCTGCTGTTGGCTCTCACTTCACCTGTAAAAACACAGAGCCAGATTACACTTTGCCTTTAAGCCAGCAACCATAAGACTCTCCATTCTCAGGGGTCCTTCATTTGAAGAGGAAAAACAGGCGAATAGGAGAGGCCAGCCCTTGGAGCCTTCCAATGGAGCACTGTTCTCCTGGGAACCCTACTCAGATCCAAAAGCGCCTTAGCTGTATTCATTAATGAGTGGTACTGACATGACAGTGTTCAACCCAAGTCTCAAATGACCCGGTAATTGCTATAAAACAGCACACAAGCTGATAAAACCAGTTATGCAAAAGCTCCAATTGGAGAGCCGTCTCGCCTGTGCTATAAAACATGCCAATGATTTTTTTGGTGCAAAACTATTGAACTTTCTTGTTTTTTTAATGGTTCAAGTTTCACTGCAAAGTCCCAAGCTGCAGCTACACAGCACAGTTACTGCACAGCAATTCACACTGGGTTACAGTGAGAGACTGATCTTAAAAGCACTGAAGAAGAATAAAAAAAGACTCCATTTAAATAGCACCTCTCACGACTACCAGACGTCTCAAGTTGTTTTGCCTGAATGCTCACTGTTGTACTTTAAGAACCGTGGCAGCTAATACTTGAACAGCCAGCTTTTGCAATCAGCAATATTGTTTTTTAGTTATTTAGGGGAAATGGACTTCAGTGTCTGGGTCAATTTTTATTGCTCCTCCCTAATTTCCCCAAGGGTAGATGTTAGTGAGCTGCCTTCTTGAACTGTTCCAAGATTTTGACCTAATTTTGACAGCGGCACATTGGCTCAGTGGTTAGCACTGCTGCCTCACAGCGCCAGGGACATGGATTCAATTTTTGCTTTGGGTGACTGTATGAAGTTTGCATGTTCTCCCTATATCTGCATGGGTTTCCTCTGGATGCCCTGGTTTTCTCTCACAGTCAAAAGATGTCCCAGCTAGGTGGATTGACAGTGCTAAACTGCCCCGTAATGTCCAGGGATGTGTAAGCTAGACGAATTAGCCATGGGAAATGCAAGGTTACAGGGATGGAGTGGGTCTGGTTGGGATGCTCTTTGGATGGTTTCCAAATCAGGACAGTGAGTAGTTTGGAGGGAACCCTGAAGGTGGTGGTGTCCCCATTATCTGTTGCCCTTGTTATACTAGGCAGATGCGGTCGTGGGTTTGGAAGATGCTATCTAAGGAGTTCTGATGAATAGTGAGCAGAATTTATTTGTTGTGATGGCAATTGAGGGATAGGTGAAGGTCAGGATACTGGGAAGAACACTCCTAATTTTCTTTGGAATACTGACACAGCATCCTTTATATCCAACTGAGATGGATCTATGACTCAAATGACAACACCTTTGACAGTGCAGCAGACCTTCAGTTCAGCACTGAAGTATAAGTCATGATTTTTGTGCTTCTGTTCTGGTGGGGCTTGAATCAAGAATCTTGTGACCTAGGTGTGAGAGAGATGACTTTGACCTGGATTTTCTTCTTGCCAATGGGGATGGTAGCTGTGCATGGGCACCCCGAAGTCCCCACTGTAGCAAACTCCAGAGGGATTGTCTGGGAAATTGAAGATTCCAATGATCAATTTCCCTATACCTGGGATCCTCCAAATGTATCCATTTAAATCAGAGAATTCAGAAGGTTCTGATAACATTAAGTAAATAGTTACTCAGGAAACTATTAAACACATAAATATGAGTCTGCATTGAGTCAGGATACCTCACCATGAGCAACAGCAGTATCTTCCTTGCAGATATTAGGGCATTAGTGGGTAAAATGAACTTGAGGTCCCAGTCCTGAAATTCAACCTTCTCACTTAAACCTTGGCTGTGGGTATGATGGATTGTGATTATTATTGGACAGTCTGATGGTACTAAAGGCCTGAAATTCATGGATCAGAGAAGATGGAGATTGTATTCTTTGTGAAGACCATACCTTTTTACTTTTTTGCATTTTTGATTGTGGAATGACATGGGAAAAAGACTACTTTAAATACCAAGAATTATGGAAGATTTGCTGCACTTCTTTAAAAAGCAAATTACCAACACTCATTGCAAGTGCTGCTTGTTCCAACAGTGGAGGGGAATATTATTGTAGACAGACTGGCATATACAAAGTGAGATTCGGCCAGCAACAAATAGCTGATTGGAGTGGTGACCACATGTCAATGACAAAGGTCTGCTGTCCTCTGGCAACAATGTGATAGCTCTTGGGTAACTGAACAATATGGCCAGAAGAAAGGGGAATAATATATTTTTCTCTCTGCAGTAAAAAAAATTGAAAGCCTGTAGGAAGCCAGTTTATTTTCTTTCACTAGTTGCTGTAAGCTCTGGCTTTTAATCAGAAGACTTTGTAATTTGTGAATCAGTCACATTGTGCCTCCTATGAGAAAGTGAAAAGCACCTGGAGAAAGATCCTTGCAGGACAAAAAGATTATGTCACTGAACTCCATGAACAGGAATCATTGAACTGCCTTCCCAGATTTTCCCTCCATCCATAACATGTGTGTGTATGTAGGAGAGTTTTATAAGGGAGGTAGAGTTTGACATAATAGATTTTCTGTTCACCTAGAGCTAGAATGTATATGTTTGTAATAAATAGTAATTCTTTAGTACAGAAACCTGTTCCATGCTTTTTGTTAACCTGGGTCTAAAGAGACTGGTAAATTGAGGATTTTTTTGTGCTTTGATAAAATCTTTTAAGTTTACTGATGACTCTAGGAATGGCTAGATTTGATTTCCAGCACATTACCTCCAGTGAGGTGTGACAGCTTGGAGACGCTAGAAAATGGAATAGAGCAGAGATTCTTTGAGGTCCATGTGATGCCATAAATGTCAGTAATTTGGCAGCATTCTTGTCTCTCAGATGTAGTGGTCCTATTTCAAGCTCAGCTCCAGGTCTTGAGCATCGAGCCTAACACTCCATATGGTAGTTGAAGGAGTGCTGCACACGTTAGTGATGACATCTTTTGGATGAGACATTCAACTGAGGTCCCATCTGCCTGCACGGATGGATGGAAAAGATCCTGTGGCACTATTTTAAGGAAGAACAGGGGAGTTATCTTCAGCGGCCTCGCTGATATTTATCACATGGTTAACATTGCGAACTGCTCATGATCAGGTTGCCGTTTGTGAGAATTTGCTGTTCGCAACTCGCCAAGTTAAAAGATCCTTATTCTTCACTTGAGGAATCTGCAGCCTTCTGGACTCAATATCGAGTTCAACAACTTTAGGGCCTAAGTTCTCCCATGTCCTTATCCTAACTCCGACATACCAGGTCTTGTTTTCACACTGTCTGCTTTTTCCACACAATCCATTGTTAGCCAGTAACAGCCCCCATTATTAGCTATTCACCCTCCTAGCCATATTATTATCCACTCCTTTGTCTATCCAACTGTTCTTCTCTCTCTGGCTCTAACCCACCTATCATTTACTCCTAAACCCCTCCCCCCCACCCTATCCTCTGCATATAAATTGACATTTTCCTAGCTACTATCAGTTCTGATGAAGGATCACTCGACCCGAAACAGTAACTCTGATTTCTGTCGACAGATGCTGTCAGACCTCCTGAGCTTTTTCAGCAATTTCTGTTTTGGTTGCCAAGTTGAGTCCCCCACAATACAGCCAAGACTACACCTCAAAAGCACGTCACCAGCTACAGAGAGCTTTAAGTCAACATCCAGTGGTTGTGGAAAATACTTTGCAAATGGAAGCCTTTCTTTCTTAAAGTTTCAGTTGGAAGGCAAGATCAAGCAAGACATGCACTCAAATATCTTCCCAACAAATTAGGTTTAGGTGCATTCCCCAAGCCACACTGTATCTGTGAGGCCTCCAAGGAAGCTGACTGCTGCATTGCCTTTCATTAAAACTCTTGACTGGTGACCAGAATATTCGATTCCAGCTAGATTAATGATCTTCCTTTATGTGCTTTGTGGCTCCCTGAAGAACCAGAGAAGCATTTACCTATTCCTTTCATTGTCCCAGGCAGTGCCTGAGGGCTTCTCTGTGGAGTGCTGTGCGGTTACAGTTGCATTCAGCTGAATATCTTATGCAGCTAAATGGGAGTTAACTAACTCTTAAATCAAAAACTTTGCAAAGAGTTATGCCCATGCATGCCACCTAGAAAACTAGCATAAACTAACCAACAGTTTCAGAATCAAAGTGTTGTCACAGATAGATCCCTGAAAACTGACAACTCATAGAGAAACAAATAGCTACACAGTAACAAACAGAATGTTGGAGGAACGCAGGAGGCCTAGGCACTATCTGTGGAGAGAGAAACAGAGTTAGCATTTCAGGTCTGGTATTACTCTTCCTCAGGCTGAGTTCCTCCAGCATTCTCTGCGTTTGTTTTAGATTCACAGTATTTTGCCCCAGTGTGGGGAGTCCAGAACTCGAGGGCATAGGTTTAGAATGAGAGGGTAAAGATATAAAAGGGACCTAAGTGGCCTAACTTTTTCACGCAGAAGGTGGTGCATGTTCGGGATGAGCTGCCAGAGGATGTCATGGAGGCCAGAACAATTACAACATTTAAAAGGCACCTGGGTGGGTACATGAACAGGAAGGGTTTACAGGGTTATGGGCCAAATGCTGGGTAAATGGGACTAGATTGATTTCTGGTTATCTGGTTGGCATGGACGAGTTGAACTAAAAGGTCTGTTTCTGTTTTGTATATCTGTATGATTCCATGATTCTATTTGAGCAGTGACACAGTCACTTGAGGTATTGGCTATGGCTCTATGTCTAAAGCTACAAGATTCTGGACTCTAGTCTCACCCTGCTAATGTAAACAAAAAATCTAGGCTGATACTGCAATGCAGTAGTGAGGGAGTGTTGCACTGTAGGAGGTGATGGATACTGTGTGAGGCATTAAATGAGACCCTGCCTGTTCACAAAAAGCCATTAAAGGTCCTTTGGTATTATTTAAAGAGCAGGGAAGCTCTCATCAATGCTTATTTGTCAATCAACATCATTTTAAAAAGCAGTCTGTGTGGTCACTATCACATTGTTTTGTGGGAAGTTGCTGTGCACAAATTGTTCGTTGCATTTCCTGCATTAACACATCACCAAGCCTCCTTTGACAGCACCTTAAAAACCTGTGACCTCTTCCTCCCAGAATGACAAGGGCAACAGTTGCATGAGAACACCATTAAACTTAAGTTCCCCTCCAAGCCACACACCATCCTGACTTGGAACTACATCATCGTTCCTTTATCCTCACTCAGTTAAAATCTTGGACCTCCCTCCCTTCCTCAGGGCACTGAGTCCCTACTTCCCACAGACTTCAGAGGATCAAGAAGGTGACTCACCACCACCTTTCCAAGGGCAATTAAGGCTGGGCAATAAACGCTGACCTGGCCACATTCCATGAATAAATGAAAAAAAGAGTAGCAATGATGTTAAGTGTACTTTGGAACGTTCTGAGTTTGTGAACATTGTTAGATAAATACAAGACTTCCTCTTGAGGATTTCTGCATTATTCAGTACAATGAAATAATCCACTGTCACACATATAGCAGTCAATAATGTCTTTCGAACCTTGGAGCTTTGTTGCCTATTCCTGGACATATAATGCCTGACCATTTTTGTGAAGTGCTGGGAGACACTTGTGACATGACCCTAATTGCCATGGCTGGCACCTTGTGCTATGTGCCATCTCTGCCCGTCTGTGGTTCAGAGTATGAATTGTTTGAGGTAGCTCACTGGTACCAGTCTTCCTTTGTATATACTTTGTCCAGGCCCTGTGTAATGGTCAGAGGTAGATGATACACCACTAAAGAGTCTTTACAAAACAGGCCCTTTTCATTGTTAATGAGTTGGTTTATTGTATGTAACACAACTACATTACTAGTCAGGCAGAGTGGCTAGGCCTCTTGGGAACTGTACAGAACTCATCTGCTTACTGCAAAGGCTATTGTAGAACTCATCATTTCCACCCACAGACTGTGTGACATCAACAGAAAGCATGAAGCTCAATATAGCATGAAAGTTAACTTGTTCAGTCCCTTATAAGATACTACTGGCACTCAAACTATCCCTGTTCCATTAAAACACAACTCCTGGTGCAGGATTTTAACATTTAATAGTCTTTTGAGTATAAGGTCACCTCTCAGTTATCTCTTGCGAACGAGCATAAAAACATTTAAGGGGAAGCTGGATAGTACATGCAGGAGAAAGGAGTAGAAAAATATTTCAATATATGAAGGTGGTGGAGGATGGAGTGAAATACAGATCTGATGGGCCAAGTCTTTTCATTATTCTTATATGGAATGTAGACAACACTGGAAACGCCCATCCCTAATTGCCTTTGAGCTCAATGGCTTGCAAGGCCAATGCAATGCATTTGCTGATTGCAATTAGTCACCTCCTGGTGCTGTGCCTACTCAAAAAAAGTTGTCCATTATAGGAGATGGTTTTGATATTTATTGTGCTGTAATGGTTTAACTATGATTTAGAATTGCCAATTTAAGGACTTGGATCAGGTTCCATATCCATCTATCTTTTTCCATTGCTTTTAACAGATTGATTTCAGAATAAATGTGCAGTTCAAAGAAGGAAAATACAATTTTTTAAAACCAATCTCAATTTTAATCTTCATTCTGCTGGAGAATTTTCAGTGAGGTTTTGAAATGTTATTAGATTTAACATTGATATTAAAGTCATGGAACAGGGAGACTACTAACCTGTATAATGACACCACGAGGGTGAATGGTAAAGTATCAAAAGAATTGACTCAGTTACATTTGTTATTCAGTGATTCTTTATTTGCATGAAAGAACTCTAGGGCCCAATTTTGACTTGGACTGAGAAGTGCGACAAACTATTTAGCACACCACACTGCTGAGCTTGAAGTTCAGGAGATTTTAACCTGCTGTCCTCATTTAACAGAACAAGCTCACAGTTAGGTGCAAAACCTAATGCAAATCCACACCAAGGTGGCTGATGGGAACAGGATTTTTGTGTCCAAGACCTTAAGAAATAGGAAGCAAGTAGGCCATTCAGCCCCTTGAGCCTGGTCTGCCATTCAATTGGATCATGGCTGATCCAACACTCCTCACATTCACTTTCCTGTCCTTTCAATCGATTCTCCTATTGATCAAGATTCTCAGACTGATCAAGAATTTATCTATTTTAGCCTTAAATATACACGAAGACTCTGCCTCTACAACTCTCTGTGGCAAGGAGTTCCAAAGACTCACAGTCCTCTGAGAGAAGAAATTCCTGCTTGTCTCAGTCTTAAATTGGTGCCCCTCTATTCTGAGATGATGCCCTCTGGATCTAAACTCTCCCATGAGGGGAAACATCCTCTCAGCAGTTACCCCATCAAAACCCTTAAGAATCCTATATGTTTCAATGAGATCACCTCTCATTCATAGAACCATAGATTCATAGAGATGTACACCAGCACGGAAACAGGCCCCTCCGTCCAACTCATCCATGCCAACCAAATATCCCAACCTAATCTAGACCCACTTGCCAGCACCTGGCCCATATCCCTCCAAACCCTTCCTATTCATATACCCATCCAGATGCCTTTTAAATGTTGCAATTATACCAGCCTCCACCACTTCCTCTGGCAGCTCATTCCATACATGTGCCACCGTTTACATGAAAAAGTTGCCCCTTAGGCCTCTTTTATATCTTTTCCCTCTCACCCTAAACCATTAGCCTTCCTGTTTACCTGCTGGACCTGTGTGCTAGCTTTCTGTGTTTCGTGCTCAAATATCGCCAAGTCTTTTATTCCCCAGTTTCTGGAATACTCATCCCATGGAAAAAAATTGTCTATTTATCCAATCTATGTCCCTCATGATTTTATAAGCCTCTATAAGGTCACCCCTCAACCTCCGACACTCCAGGGAAAACAGCCCCAGCCTGTTCAACCTCCCCCTACAGCTCAATTCCTCCAACCCTGGCAACAGCCTTGTAAATCTTTTCTGAGCCCTTTCAACTTTCACAACATCCTTCTGATAGGAAGGAGACCAGAATTGCATGCAATATTCCAAAAGTGGCCTAACCAATGTACTGTACAGCTGCAACATGACCTTCCAACTCCTGTACTCAATACTCTGACCAATAAAGGAAAGCATACCAAACGCCTTCTTCACTATCCTATCTACCTGCGACTCCACTTTCAAGGAGCTATGAACTTACACTCCAAGGTCTCTTTGTTCAGCAACACTCCCTCGGACCTTACCATTAAGTGTATAAGTCCTGCTAAGATTTGCATTCCCAAAATGCAACATCTCACATTTATCTAAATTAAACTCCATCTGCCACTTCTCAACCCATTGACACATCTGATCAAGATCCTGTTGTAATCTGAGGTAGCCTTCTTCTAACCCGCAGTAAGTACAATCCCAGCTGTTTAGCCTTTGCTCATAAGACAATCTTTCCATACTGGGGATCATTCTAGTGTACCTTCTCTGAATTGCCTCCAATGAAATGATATCGGTTCTTAAATAAAGGAACTAAAACTGCTTACAGTTCTCTAGATGTGGTCTCATCAGCTTGCACAGTTGCAGTAAGATTTCCCTATTCTTATACTCTAACATAATGGTCAACATTCCATTAGCCTTCCTGATTACCTGCTGGACCTGGGTGCAAGCTTTCTGTGTTTCGTGCACAAATATCGTCAAGTCTTTTATTCCCCAGTTTCTGCCGTGTTTCTCCATTTAAATAATATACTGTTCTTTGGTTTTCCATTCCAAAATGAATGATTTCTCATTTTCCCACATTATACTCCATGTACCAACGTATTGCCCACTTTTATAACTTATCAGCATCTCTCTGTAAGCTGTTTGTATCTCTCTCACCACTCCTCTTTTGTGTCGTCTGCAAATTTGGCTACTGTACATTCGCTTCCTCCCTCCAAGTCATTAATCAATATGTTAAACAGTTGCAGTTCCAGCAGTGATTCCTGTGGAACCCCACTGGCCAACCTGAAAACGTTATCCACACTTGCTGTTTCCTGTCCATGGGCCAATTGTCTATCCATGCTAATACAGGTATAGGCCTTCAACACTATGGTCTCTTTTGACTTAACCTTTTGTGAAGCATCTTATTAAATGCCTTCTGGAAGTCCAAATACAACACAACTACTGGTTCCCCTCTATCAACTCTGGTTGTGGACTTCCTTGAAAAACTCTAATACATTAGTCAGACATAACTTCCTTTTTCTGATGCCATGCTGACTCTTTTGATTAGATGATGATTTTCCAAATGGGGTCACTGTCAAGATGCTGAGGAAGTACAGAGCGCACAAATGTCTCATGGTGTTTCCTTGGAGTGTCATCAAACAAAATCTAACAGTGAGTAGATATGAGGATTTAGATGTCTAAATGATGAGCTGGCTTGATAGCAGTGGGTTCTGGAGGGGAGAGGTCATGGAAGGATTTGGAGACAAGGGTAAGAATTTTCAGGAACAAGTGACCACAGATGCTGGAATCTGTACTGAAGTCAACAAATTAGGAAATTACAGCAGGTCAGGCAGCATCCATGGAGAGATAACAAGCTAATGTTTCAAGTCTAGCTGACTCTTCATCAGAGCTGAAGTAAAGTGTGGAGGGGACAGCATTTATGCAATAGTTTAGGGTGGTGGGGGGAACCCAGTGTGGCTTGCTCCACACTGAGAAACCAAACGTAGACTGGGTGATTGCTTTGCAGAATACTTCCAGTCTATGCACAAGCAGGAAGGACCCTGATGTTCCTGTAGCTGCTCCTTTTAACACAGCATACTGCTCGCATGCCCACATCTCTATTCTCGGCATGTTGCAGTGTTCCAGTGAATCACAGCACCAACTGGAGGAACTCATCTCATCTTCAGACCAGACACTTTACAACCTTCTGGGCTTAATATTTAGTTCAATACCTTTAAAATTGAACATTTCTTACCTTTATTTTAGCTTGTTATCATGTCCTTCCCTCTTCATCCCACTTAGAATAAGAACTTAGAATCACTATAGTGTGGAAACAGGCCATTTGGCCCAATAAGTCCATGCTGACCATCTGAAGAGTAATTCACCCAGACCTCTTCCTGTGCCCTATTACCCTACATTTACTCTTAACTAATGCACCTAACCTGCACACCCCTAAATTCTCTGGGCAATTTAGCATGGCCAGTTCACCTAACCTGCACATCTTTGGATTGTGGGAGAAAACCGGAGCATCCGGAGGAACCTCATGCAGACTCGGGGAGAATCTGCAAACTCCATACAGACAGTCACCTGAGGCTGGAATCAAACCCTATCCCTGGTGCTGTGAGGCAGCAGTGCTTACCACTGAGCCATCCTGCTGCCACTATCCTTACTATCCTTCAAGCTGCCTGAACTGCTGTGCTCTTCCAGCACCACTAATCCAGAATCTGGTTTCCAGCATCTGCAGTCATTGTTTTTACTATCCTTCAAGTTTGGCAGGAGACACACTATTGTTCTATCATTCTCACATTCCAATCATTTAATTGACCTATCAACATATTTCTTCACTAACACCCTATACCCACTACTCCCAGTACTCCCTGCAAAGCTCCATTGATTTTTTTTGTTCTCTCAGTAATTGTTCCCTTCTTCTTGAGGCTGCTGTAAGATTTCACACTTTCTGACAGCTAAGTCAAGTTGCTGTTTTTTGGTTCAGTGGATTGTTCACCTTGAACTCAGAAGATTGTGGGTTCGAGTACTGTTCCAGGGACACATATTCCAGCACAGTGCAGAGGGAATGCTGCACTGTCAGTCACTGCTGCTGTCTGCTGACAGGTGGGTTTTGCACAAGGGATGTCCTTTGGGCTTGGAGCTTGGAGCTACAATGCGGGAGATCAAATTTTGTCGATAGATTCTATTGAGAAAAATAATTTTACTGAAATCAAGTTATTCAGATCATAAATGGGACCAGATATGCTGCTTATTATTTTGTTTCCATTTTTTGCAGAAGGGAAGTGAGATGGAGTGAGGTCATTATTCACTTGTTATCGGTAAGTTTGTGCATTTTGACAATTCGTATCAGCCCATGCCTCACTAAGTATTTCATTCTATTTGGGACAAGTTTAGAGAAGTGTGCATCACAGTTTATGAGGAAGATAGCAAAACTCAGTTTTGTTCATGGAGGTGGGGCGTTGTTGATATACCATCCTTATAATTTCTCAGTCTCTCCTTGAATGTAGGGAAGCTGACTGTTTCTCTTATAACTATCCAACATTGCTAGTTGTGAGAACTAACATGCTCTCCAGCTAAGTATTGCCAGGACACTGAAAGGAGCTCTTACAGACAGTCATTAGTAATATCTCTGAGTCATGACATCTCATTAAAACAGCATTATAATGTTTCCTGTTTGCCTTTAAGCTTTTATAAATATAAATTTACTTTGATGAAGTACCAGCAGATTAACAGCGGCATAAACAGAGCAATTCCATGTATCAATCATCTACACTTCCCTTTTTGAATTTAAGATTGTTCATAATATTCCAACATTTTAATTTATACAATGAAATCAATTATGCAGTGCAGCTTGTTTTTTCAAACTACATAGTTCAGCCTTATAAATATTTAATTTCCTAGTTATTTCTGTTGCTATTATGTGTGCAATTTATTTATGCTTCATCGGGGAATGGTGATAAAATGATATGTTACTTTAATAGCCCACTACAGGTACATGTTGCTGCTGTCTGCAGAAATAGCATAAATTGTTTGCACTGCTAAAATCTCAGCACTGTGGTCTAGTTCAATTTCAATAGTATTCACACAAGAGTAAAAAGGCTACATATGTGGCATTAAATCACACATGTTTAAGCACACGCACTTCGAATGGCTGCTCCCTGCCTCTCTGACTGCACACATGCTCAGGTCATGCTAGTGGCCCCTCTGATTTTCCTTTGTTGTGAGCATCCTCATTGTTGCACAGTGCAGTCCCTTTAAGAGGTGATAGGTTGAGCACAGCCTGATTGTTGCACTGTGTGGTGCATTCTGGATTGCTACATCACTGTGCGCTTCCTGCAGTCTCGAGGGAATGTGGTCCCATACCAATTCCTGCAATGTCAGGCGGAGTTCTGCCCTAACCAAAAAAGGATAGCATGTCACTAATGTGCAAACAACTTGCAGTTATAAAGTGCTTTTCAGAACCAGTCTTATAGATGCTTAGATCCAGAAAAGTTATTGTTGAAACATAGTCACTTTTGTGGTGCAGGAAATATGAGGACCGATTTTCACACAGTCAGCTCCCACGACTAACTATGTGCTAATAACCAGATCATCTGTTTATTTGTTGCTGATTGAGGAATAAATATTGGACAGGACATTGATTTTTTTATTCACTCATGGGACATGGCTTAGCCAGCATTTAATGCTCATCTTTCATTCCCCTTGAGACTCTATCATTAAAATGTATTACTTTTATTAAAATGATTTGCGGTGTTAATTTTCAACCATACAATTAGTAACAATAAAGTTTCCCTATGGATTTAACTTGCAGGTGACCTCAATATTTGTTGAATAGCAAATCAGATTTGAGGGACTGAATGATCTCCTCCTTTTCCTATATATGTACCTGAATGGTTTTATGGCTACAAATCACCATTATTTTCAGCACTGCAACACCAGATTGCACCAGCAGGAAACGTAGGGCTGTGAATGTTTTGTATCAAAATCTCTTCTGTTATTGAAAACAAACCTTGTCATAATTTGTCTGGAATGTTTTTGCTGCAACTTGAATTGCTGTGATTTGTGAAACTATTGGGATGACTATGATTCATTCTATGGCACTTACAGGGAATTATTTATAACTCTTTACACTGTCAGCCTCATTAACTCCATCAACTATGACTTCATCACTTGTTTTTTTGGCTGAATCTTTCCTCCTCTCACGAACACACTGGAGCAGATTTTCAATTCATATCTGGTATAAAACTGCCTGTTTGAGAAACTGTCCTAACTTCATTTCCATAGAAAACTACCTGATCCTGTACAGGAGCACTAACAGTGATCTCACATCTCCACCCAAAGAGGAGGAATCTGCTGTAGATCTTATTCCTAAACAACGTCCAGGGACACTGGCAGCAATGTTGAAAATCCGGGACTGTATGAAATTAGAGCTCTCTTGAACTCAAAGAGTAGACAGGGCATCCTGAAGTGCTGAAAGGGGAATGTTACCCAGCCTGGACTCAGTATCTTGAAAGACAGAAGGAGGAAGAAGAAAAGAAAACTTGCATTTCTGTAGCGCCTCAGGATGCCCTGTAGCCAATTAAGTTTGTTTTACAGAACAGTTACTGTTGTAATGTAGGAAACGTGAAGATACAAGCAAAATAGTGGAATCATTTTGTTCAAAAAGAGTTTACATCATTAAATCAAAATTGTTATTAAATTAAAAGGTAAAGCTGTCATCGTCTGACTGAACCACCGAACTGCTCACTCATTTGAGAGAGATGACTGGTGACGGTTTAATTTGAGAGTCACCACACCTCAGGTGATGAGACAGGTTGGAAAGGAGAGCACTTTATGGTAACCTCTGCTCATGCAGGAATTAGAGTCATAGAGTCATAGAGATGTACAGCACAGAAACAGACCCAACGATCCAACTCATCCATGCTGACCAGATATCCCAACCTAATCTAATCCCATTTGGCAGCACTTGGCCCATATCCCTCTTAAACCCTTCCTATTTATCTATCCACCCCAATGCCTTTTAAATGCTGTAATTGTACCAGCATCCAGCATTTCCTCTGGAAGCTCATTCCATACATGCACCGTCTTCTGCATGAAAATGTTGTCCCTTAGGTCCCTTTTATATCTTTCCCCTCTCACTCTAAACCTATGCCCTCTAGTCCTGGACTCTCTCAACCTAGGAAAAAGACCTTGTCTCTTTATCTTATCCATGCCCCGCATGATTTTATAAACCTTCTTAAGGTCACCCCTCAGCCTCTGATGCTCCAGGGAAAACAGCACCAGCCTGTTCAGCCTCTCCCTGTAGCTCAAATCCTCAACCCTGACAACATCCTTGTAAATCTTTTCTGAACCCTTTCAAGTTTCACAACATCTTTCCGATAGGAAGGAGACCAGAATTGCATGCAATATTCCAAAAGATGCCTAACCAATGTCCTGTACAACCACAATATGGCCTCACAACTCCTATACTCAATACTCTGACCAATAAAGGAAAGCATACTAAACACCCAGCCATGCTGTTGGTATCATTCTGCATGGCAGACTAGTTGTCCAGCCAACTGAGTTAACTGACCCCCAGAGATTAATACATTATTAGCAAAGTGATAAAATCACTCAGCCATCTAAGGTAGTTTTGTTGATTATGAATGTCATTACAGACATTTTCCAAATTTTAATAGCTTAAACACACAAATTTGTTTTGGAACTCAAGTGGGCTTTGAAAGGAATGTATCATATCTCTGGTGAGTTCTTGATGACTTCAAATTTGTTTCTTAAAAGCATTTATCTTTCATCTTTCACAATGGGCCAACATGGATGGGAATAATTTAAACAACTCAAAATCACTGAGTTCTCTCTTTTCTCTCTCTTAACCAGACCACACAAGCATACTGGCATCCATAAAGGTCCAGAGATGACCTGTGATGCCAGTCTTTTAAAATGCCAGTCACTACATCTTCACTTGGACAAGAAAAAAAATTTATTATTCTTGTTTGGATTTCCCCTCTCCCTGTCAGTAAGTTTGGATGGAGAACCGGCACTTCTATACAATGGGACAGCTAAGTAAGGAAGTCTGCTCTGTGGAGACTGAGTTAATGTTAAATAATTAAAGTTAAAAGGAAAATTGATGACAGGATGTTGACTGATGAGTAAATTGTCAGGTTATAGATACTTCCCAATCAACCAGTTCAAAATCGTTGAGGCTTGGATTCAAGTCTCATCTGCTCCAGAGGTTGATGACAAAACAAATCCCTATTTCTAAACCAGGAGGCCTCAGTCCAAGTCCAATCAGCTTGTAAGGTGTGTCATAACATTTTTGAATGTGTATATTTTCTAATCAACCTCTTCAAAGATGTTATGACATACATTAGGAGCTTGGGACTTATACTGAGGTCTCCTGGTTTGGATGTAGGAATTTTTCATTTAGTCAACCTGCTCAGACATAATATCCAGGATTTGGAGATGCCAGTGTTGGACTGGGGTGTACAAAGTTAAAAATCACACAACACCAGGTTATAGTCCAACAGGTTTAATTGGAAGCACACTAGCTTTCAGAGCGTCGCTCCTTCATTAGGTGGTAGTGGAGGGCTCAATCCTAACACACAGAATTTATAGCAAAAATTTACAGTGTGATGTAACTGAAATTATACATTGAAAAATTGATTGTCTGTTAAGCCTTTCATCTGTTAGAATACCATGATAGTTTCACTTCTTTCATGTGTAAATCACAAAACCTTTTTTTTTACAAAGTTGCACTCTCAGGTTAGCTGTTAACAATGGTGATAGCTAGACAATATGTTGAAGGTGTTAGCCCCCTGTGTTCTCTGTCTATGCCATGATGTTTAGATCGATTCTAATCTAAAAAGTGAGATAACGGAGTTCTACCTGAATGCATGCAGTTTTTGAGCAAAGTACAATGTAACCCTGAAAGTACAAATTCACCCCACAATATATATGTGTGCATGTGGGTCTTTGTCTTTCTGTCTGTGTGTGTCTGTCTGGGTTGGGGGTTGTGAGTGTGAGAAAGCGTATGTGTGTGTGTGTAGTGCGTGCAGAGTGACTTAAGTCTGTGAGGGGGTGCATGTGTGAGTGTGGGAGTGTGTGTGTCTGTAAGGGTGTGTGTGGGTGTCTATGTATATGTGTGTCCGTGTGTATAGGAGTACCTGTGTATGTGTGAGAGTGTGTGTGTGTAGGAGTATCTGTGTGTGTATATAGTGCAATGGTGGTCACCTGTAATGTGACATGAACCCAAGGTCCCAGTTGAGGCCCTCCCTATGGGTACCGAACTTAGCTATCAGCCTTTGCTCGGCCACTTTTCGCTGCTGCCTGTCCCGAAGTTTGCCTTGGAGGATGGTCACCCGAAGTCCCAAAGTCGAATGTCCTGATCCACTGAAGTGTTCCCCAACTGGGAGGGAACCCTCCTGTCTGTTGATTGTTGTGCGGTGCCCATTCATCCGTTGTCGTAGCCTTTGCTCGGTTTCCCCAATGTACCATGCCTCCGGGCATCCTTGCTTGCAATGTATAAGATAGTCAACGTTGGCTGAGTCAAATGAGTACCTGCCATGTACAAAGTGGGAGGTGTCCCCACGCATAATGGTGGTATCTATGTCCACACTCTGACACGTCTTGCAACGCCTACTGTGACAGGGTTGTATGGAGTTGTCCTGAGAGCCGGGCAGCTTGCTATGAACAACAATCTGTTGGAGGTTTGGCGGTTGTTTAAAGGCAAGTAGTGGAGGTGTGGGGAAGGACATAATATCATACATGTCACGAGCAGCTGGGATTTTAACCTAGATCTCCTCATCCAGAATTAGGGACATTATTACTATGCCAGACAAGCCTTAAATTACATAGCTGAAAATGTGTTGCTGGAAAAGGGTTCCTGAAGAAGGGCTTATGCCCGAAACGTCGATTCTCCTGTTCCTTGGATGCTGCCTGACCTGCTGCGCTTTTCCAGCAACACATTTTCAGCTCTGATCTCCAGCATCTGCAGTCCTCACTTTCTCCTTAAATTACATAGTTACATAAAGGGGCAATATGAGAATAAGGTCTTGTGGCACAGCAGTAGTATCTATGCCTCTGGGCTTGAATTGGGTTCAAGTCTCAGGATGTGCCTGATCCATTCTGCCCTCACAAAGAGTGGTTACTGATGTTAACTCTTGTAATTTTTTTTCTGAAAGATTGAATTGGTGTTTATTATAGCTCTAGTACCTGTATCTACTGCAATTGCAGGAATGTCTAGGTCTGGGATAGTGCTGAACAATTCATTTAAAAACAGTTGTATTCCTTCTTCAACACATCATGCTACAAGTGGCACAGTAAGTTGGAGACTGGGACCTTATACCGTTGGGTCACAAGCTATAATACAGTGATGATATCATGATCACATTTTACTGCATACTAACCTTCACATGGAATGCAACAGTGATAGCTACGGAAATGCGTCTTTACCTGTCAGAAAAGGGTGATAAAAATTTTAAGAGAGGAAGCAGTTGAGGAGATGGAAGCTGTTCAGGAGAAGTGTTGTGATTTTGTTTAAAATTCACCTACAAGTTTGGATCCAAACAGAGGGACGAATCTTCCCAGAAATCGGCAAAATGTAATTTTTGGAGAATTTCTCTCTGTGAGGTGAGTTTATCATCAAAACTTCCAAAATTGCTGCAAAGCCATGCCTTTATGGCATCCATTTGTCACAGGTGGAAGTACTGGCCATTTTCAGCATCTCCTCAGATTCCCGGTGCCTGTGCTATATTTAAAGCCCAGCCGTGCACCTGCTCAAATGCTGGCAATCCTCAGCATGGTCCCCTCCACCATCCCCACTGACCTATCACAATTACCACCCCCACCCTCCCACCTGCATCAACCTAACGCCTTCCCAGCTACCTTTCCCCTAGCCCCAGCCCCACCCACCTATTAGTCTCTCAGCCCCCTTTCCCCTCCACATTCCTGATGAAGGGCTTATGCCTGAAATGTCGCCTCTCTTGTTCCTTGGATGCTGCCTGACTGGCTGTGCTTTTCTAGCACCACATGTTTTGACTTCTAAGACAATTTTCCCAGAGGGAAATTGATTCCCCTGCTTTGCCAATGGGAATTTATGTTTGGGGAGGAGGGGTGACGTGGTAATAGAATAAAAAAAACTAGCCTAATTACAAGGCAGAGCCGCAGTGGCATAGTTGTAGTGCCCCTATCGTTGAGACAGGAGGCCAGGGTCAAGCCCAACTGCTCTGGAGATGTGTAATAACTTACCTGACCTGGTTATTAGAAAATATCTATAACCAACGCTGCTTGTCATAAAAGGTTCGACGTTTCGGGCACATGCCCTTCTTCAGGAATGAGCAGAGAGTGTTCAGCAGGAGAAGATAAAAGGTAGGGACCTTTTATCTTCTCCTGCTGAACACTCTCTGCTCATTCCTGAAGAAGGGCATGTGCCCGAAACGTCGAATCTTCTGTTCCCTAGATGCTGCCTGACCTGCTGTGCTGTTCCAGCAATAAAGTTTCAGCTTTGATCTCCAGCGTCTGCAGACCTCACTTTCTCCTGCTTGTCATAAAAACCTAGCTGGTTTACTAATGCGAAAACTGCTGTCTTTGCATGGTCTGGCCTACATGTGACACCAAATCCATAGTATTGTGGTAGACTCTTTATAGGTAATAAATACTGGCCCAGCCAACAATGCCCAAATCCCGTGAATGAATGAATTAAAAACTAAATAGAAAACTTAACAACTGCAAAAGCTTAATCTCGGGATCACCAACATGTGGCTCATTAAAAAGCAGTTCCTGACAATGATCAATCTAACCCATTTTTTCTCATTAATAGAAAATAGTACTTTAAAATGTACTTTTAATTTTAAAAATTGTCCCGTATCTAAAAACACTCCTGAAAATGAGTATTTTATTTTATTTTTTCACAGGATGTAGGTTTGCTGGCAAGGTCAACATTTAATGCCTATCTCTAATTGCTCCTGAACTGAGTGGCTTGAACAATCATTTCAGAGACCAACTATATTGTTGTGGGTCTGGAGTATCATGTAGGCCAGACCAGGTAAGGATGGTAGATTTGCTTCCCTAAAGAGCATTAGTGAATCAAGTGGGATTTTATGATATTATCAACAATAGTTGTCATGGTCGCCATCACTAAAACAAGCTTTATGTTCCAGATTTAATTAATTGAATTTAAATCCAACTAGGTACCATGGAAGGGTCACTGGACTTAAAACATTAACTCTGTTTTCTCTCTGCAGTTGCTGCCAGACCTGCTGAGTTTTTCCAGCAATTTATGTTTTTTTCCTGAGCAATTAACCTGGGCCTCTGTAGGACTTGTCCAGTAAGTTTACATTACATCACCATCTACCAAGATTGATAAGCACTAGCACTTGCAAAATGTTTAATCATAAAATATGGAATTTTATTGAAAATTTGCTTGGATCAAAGTTGCATGAGTTTACACTTGCATGGTTTTGCTGAGCACAATGATGTCAAGTCCTTCATGTTAATGGCTGTGTATTACTTTTAGCCAATAATGTGAATTGCTTGAAGGCACCAATTAAAATTATGGTAACATGACTTGTTTTGTTTATTATACCTCTGTTGACATGCAAAAGTTGCTATGACCTCATTACATAATCAACTGGAGGTGAATTTAACCTGAAGGTCACCACACTTCAGGTGAGGGGTGAGGTACAGAGGCTGAGACCTTCAAGGTAACCTCAGAAGGTGTGGGATTTGAACCCATGCTGTTAGCATCATTCTGTATTGCAAACCAGCCATCCAGCTAATTAAACTAACTGACGATCCACTTATGAGAAAGTACCATTCAATTAATAACAACCTCCTCTTTTTCAAACTAGTGCAATTGGGTCCTTTGCATCTTCCAAGGCAGGTAGATGAGACCTCAAGACTAATAGGGGTGGCATGGTGGCTCAGTGGTTAGCACTGCTGTCTTGCAGTGCCAGGGACCCAGGTTCAATTCCAGCCTTGGGTGACTGTCTGTGTGGAGGTTGCACATTCTCCCTGTGTCTGCGTGGGTTTCCTCCGGGTGCTCCGGTTTCCTCCCACAATCCAAAGATGTGCAGGCCAGGTGAATTGATCATGCTAAATTGCCCATAGTGATAGGTGCATTAGTAGGGAGTGGGAGGGGGGTTACTCTTCGGAGGGTCAGTGTGGACTTGTTGGGCCGAAGGGCCTGTTTCCACATTGTAGGGGATCTAATCTAACAGCTCAACCAAAACACAGCACCTGTGGCACTTCTTCAGAACATATCAGCCTTAAGCTTCACACTGAAGTCTTGGGATGGAATTTGAACTCAATTAAGAGCACTATGTTGAGCCACAGCTGCTCAAAATTTAGCTGTTTCACTATTCTTCTGTGCCTGAAGCACTGGATCCTGATGAGTGAATTTTATGCAACTGGACGTAATCTAAAGGCAAACTTGTCTGGATTTGCTGTGGTGTGTCATAATCAAAGTCTTATTACAACATTAATACAAAAATGTATTATCTCCTTTGGAACTGTCAATATTTTTTGAAAATTAAGATTAATTGAGGCTTTATAGAAGCTAAATAATAAACTGAATGACAGCCTCAGGAGCAGATTACAACAGGTGTAGGAGGCATCAGTGTAAGATGTTTCACCAAACATTTCAAAGACGACTGCAGCCCTTTAATGTGGGACAATTTGGAATGTCTTCAGGACAGTGCTTTGTACACGGGATGTTGCAAAACAGCTTCAAACAGACTCTATATTCACAGACTTCATGTTTTTACAAACTTTTCTTTAACATTGTCAATAGACCATTTTCACATTTGAAAGCGAAGGAGATTATTTTCAAGCTTAAAGTTTGGGCTCAACTGATAGGTCGATAAGGCCTCAACATGGAGTTTGATAGTTGTTCTGAACAGTGGATTGTTCACTCTGCTCTTTCATATCCAATTAAATAGCATTGTCTCATCTTTCCCCTTTCATAGAATTTGGGAATCACTATCAAGGCCAGCATTTGTTGCCCATCCTCAATTACCCAACGAGCTATGAGGCTCACTCGGCCAGTTCAGAGGACAGTTTCAAGTCTACCACATTGCTGTGGGTCTGGAGTCAGGCATAAGCTAGACCAGGTAAGGATGGCAGATTTCCTTCCCTAAGCGACATTAATGAACCAAATGGGTTTCATAAAGGATCAATGTTAGCTTTATGGCACTATGTATTAACTTAGTTTAAATTCCACTAAATTGTCGTTAAAATAATAGCCTGGACCTTGGGATTGCTAGTCCAGTGATATTGAGTCAAATAGCATGGTCCTGGAAAAGCACATCAGGTCAGGCAGCATCCGAAGAGCAGGAGAGTCAACGTTTTTGGCATAAGCTCTTCACCAAGCCCGAAGTGTGGACTCTCCTGCTCCTCGGATACTGCCTGGCCTGTTGTGCTTTTCCAGTGCCACACTTTTTGACTCTGGCTCTTCAGCATCTGCAGTCCTCACTTTCTCCTAGTCTAGTAATATTACCAGTATCTCTCCACTGGGCCAGAATGGAGTGTTATGAAGTTCATAGTTTGTGTTTTGGACTGCATTTCAAACGTATTCACTCATCTATTGTCGCGATTACTGTTGTCTGACTTCTCTGGTTTTCTCAAGCTTCCCTCTGAGCATGTCTCAATGTTAGCTCCCTACTCAGTTTTACTGCTTCTATTGGCTGTGCTCAATTTCTCCTTCATTTATTGCCAGAACAAATCTGCTGAATCTTCATTTCCTATGTTCACACTTGCCTGTCTTTCTCTGTCTAACTGTGCCTAACAGCCCTTTTTATTCCGGATCTTTTACACTTGATCTAACCTGATTGCTTGCCTTTCTACTACCCATCCGATTCTAGTGGTTTTATGCCCACAGCCACGAGTTTGGGTTCAACACAGACTGGTTGAAGAGAAGGTAAGGCCAAGGAGTGATTTCAAGATTGGGCTTCTTTATAACAATGTTTATTACATATTAAAACTAAATACCCCATACATGGTATTCAAAGATATATTAGGCTCAAATCTTACTGTTAAAATTATTGAAAGGCTATTCTACAAATTTAATCACATAATACTGGTTGGTTTACTCCACATACTTCTCTCATTTTTCTTTATTGTTCTCAATCTCACAATGTGCTATTTAAGTTCAGTGAGAAGCTCTGTAGCATCATCACAGGGTCCTAAAGCTCTTACATAAACAACCTCCACCACAACCACATTTTAAAAGTTGTTATCCTAGTGAATAATAAAAACTAATGTTAATTGGCATGGGGATTCCCCTGAGCATGCAACAACTTGCAATTAAGTGTGGAGAAAGTGAGGACTGCAGATGCTGGGGATCAGAGCTTAAAAATGTGTTGCTGGAAAAGCGCAGCAGGTCAGGCAGCATCAAAGGAGAAGGAGAATCGACGTTTCGGGCATAAGCCTTTCTTCCTGAAGAAGGGCTTATGCCCGAAACGTCGATTCTCCTTCTCCTTTGATGCTGCCTGATCTGCTGCGCTTTTCCAGCAATACATTTTTAAGTTGCAATTAAGTGTCACTGATATAGTAATGAAGATCCCATCACAAGTGGGCCAGGGTCAGATAGATAAGTTGGTTGGAGGCATATGCTTTCCCCCCTAAATACTCACCTTTCCCTCTGCATATTTCCAATGTGTTTGATATGTTTGATATCTTCCTGAATGACCTTTCACCATTTTGCTCAGTCATCGGTTAGAGTCTCTCAGGAGCCAGTATGGGATGTTTGATCACTTCATGGATTTGTTGAGGGTATCCCTGAAGCATATCTGTTGTCCTCCCCACCTGTGATGGGATCATCATGCATTGGAAGTATCAAACATTTCAGATACCACTGAATCAGAGTGGAAACAGGTCTTCTTCAATCCTAAAGGATTGCCTCAGAAGATAAAGATATAATTACAGCTAATCCTATGGTTGTCTTTTTCTTTTTAATCAGTAGATTTGAGCTGTTCTTTTCTTCTTAATTGGGACATTTTACACTGCATGATAATCCTTTATTCCTTCACCATTCCAGGGCCAAAACACTGTAGCTCCCTAACATGCAACATTGCAATTGCAACTTCGCCACAAAGTCTGAAGTAATTAAAAAAGTTAAACTGTTTAGTGTCTACTTGCTGTTCCTAATTGAGACCAGCTGGTGGTGATGTATAATCTTTTATCTACAAATTTGTAAAAAAAAAATCACATTCTGGGGCCCTCTTGTGGTGCAGTGGTAGTGTCTCTGGACCAAGAGATAGGAGTTCAAATCCCACCTGCTCCAGAGGTGTGTAATAATATCCCTGAACAAGTTGATTAGAATAATAGGTTAAATGAAAACTGTGTTCTGATAATGTTTAAATTAGCAAAAAAAAGTCCAAAAATATTGATTTAATGCAAGTTTGCAACACAAATTTCAGAGTAACACTTTTGGATGAACCATTACATTTCCATTAATGCATTTTTAACAACTTAATTGAACTTTCCTTGCCAAAGCCTTATTATATGAGTCTGTGTTGACATTTTTTTACTGTCCTCCTGGGAGTCTACTGCCATAACTGGTGTCAGGCAAATTAACACTATGTTTCACTCAGTGGGGCTGGTTTTGAGTGATAAGACCTCAATGCTGATCATAGAGTATTTGAGATGTACAGTATGGAAACAGACCCTTCGGTCCAACCCGTCCATGCCTACCAGATATCCCAACCCAATCTAGTCCTACCTTCCAGCACCTGGCCATATCCCTCCAAACCCTTCCTACTCATATACCCATCCAAATGCCTCTTAAATGTTGCAATTGTACCAGCCTCCACCACATCCTCTGGCAGCTCATTCCATACACGTACCACTCTCTGCGTGAAAATGTTGCCCCTTAGGTCTCTTTTATATCTTTCCCCTCTCACCCTAAACCTATGCCCTCTAGTTCTGGACTCCCCGACCCCAGGGAAAAGACTTTGTCTATTTATCCTA
>NC_057738.1:37356682-37360812 GCF_004010195.1 Chiloscyllium plagiosum
GCTCGCATCCAAATCATTTATGTAAATGACAAAAAGTAGAGGGCCCAGCACTGATCCTTGTGGCACTCCACTGGTCAAAGGCCTCCAGTCTGAGAAACAACCCTCTGTCTTCTACCTTTGAGCCAGTTCTGTATCCAAATGGCTCATTCTCCCTGTATTCTATGAGATCTAACCTTGCTAATCAGTCTCTCATGGGGGACCTTGTTGAACGCCTTACTGAAGTCCATATAGATCACATCTACTGCTCTGCCCTCATCAATCTTCTTTGTTACTTCTTCAAAAAACTCAATCAAGTTTGTGAGACATGATTTCCCACGCACAAGTAGGTTTAAAAAACGATGATGCTGTCAAGCAGCCTTTCCTGCCATGGGATCTGTTGGATCTGCAAAGGCACTGCTGGTGGTTCTTCTCCACTACTTTGAGAATACACAGTTCACGTTTCTGAAGAACCTGTTCTGTTGGGATCATTGCTGCACCAGTAGGGCATGACCTTAGTCTCAGGTTTGAAAGATCCTGGTTCTCATATACCCTTCCTCAATTGGTTGAAAATTGAGTTCGCATATTGGAGATGGTGAAGAATTTGTCACCTCGGTCTCCCTTCAAGAGGAGACTCCCAACATATTGAAAGCGGTCCACATTTCATAGGATCATGCCACATATGGGTTACATTTGTAAATCTACATTGTTTTCATTCAGGGTCTGATTATTTGTAAGTTGTGGTGTTAGAATTGAGATCACAGATTTTGCAATGACAGTACTGGTTATGGTATTATTGCTGGACATGGTTGTGGAGTGAGTCAGACAGCAGCTTATGACGAGAACATTAAAATACAGAAAACAAAGTTACAGTCCAATTTATCATATTCCTTCATTGGCTTTGCTTCACCAAGAAATTCAATGTTGAAATACATGGAGAGGGAAGTAGCAATATTTATTATTAGATAGCCTCTGCATATACCAAAGAAGGCTAGGCTTGTCCAGTCAATCGTAACTGAATTTTAAACTGTGCAATGCATCTTGATTCTTTCCAAACAGCATATTGAGCAATTTAAAAAGTTATTTTAAAAGTGTGGGTTTTCATTCCTTCAGCTTTTAATTATGGGTGAATTAGAAAGATTTTTTTTTGTTTCTCTTAATGCAATCTTTCTTCCTGTCTCTTTACTTTGCTTCCCTTACTTAATTTTACTTTGAGTCAAATATTCTAACTTCAATCTCTTGTCTTAGATTCTGCAGTAAGGATTCTTCAATCTGATTGGTTAAGGAGGCATGACACTGCTTACTTTGTTCACACAGGTTTCTTGTAAAGGAAGACACACTGTTCTGGAGCCTCAGCAATTAAAAGTTGCCATTTATTTACCACAGACTGAAAATTCTGGTATGATCCATGAAATGCAATGGACCGCAAGAAGCTTGCAATGGTGTAAAAATATTTGATTTATGAATAACTAATGAAATTCTTTGACATTCATGAGTCAACACTTTTAAGGTAAGTGCCAATCAATCATCTTGTGATTCTTTGTCTTGTTGGTTATTAAAATAAATGTCACAAGAGGGGTAGGTTCCTAATGGCCATTGGCTGAGGGGTTTAATGTAATACCTCATCAACAGAAGGACCTAGAAAAAAGTGATGAACTCTGCAGTAACCGCACCATTTATTAATGGAATGTAGAAGCATGGTGAGATGTTCCCAAGAAATGAGACTGCATGAAGAGAAACTTCAAAGAGGAATATGCTTAGAATAGCAAAATACAAATTTAATTCCTAACAATTTAACAAACCTAAGCTCACCGTATCTGCCAAAACCCTCATCTGTGTTGGCTAGCAGTCTATGTTAAACAGATTTAGATCACACTGATGTGACATTTTCCACAACATGACACCAAACAAAATATAATATCCTGTGTTCACAGAAATATATTCACCTTCATTCCAACACTCTAAACCCCTTGCCTAAGTGGAAATACTTTACCGTTTTGGGGAATTGTGAAATGTTTTGCTGTCTTTACGCCACAAGAAAACTCTCTTATTTACCTAAACTCTGCAGACATCATATCAAAGGAGCAGTCACCTTGTTGGGTGTTTACTATAGGCCCCCCATTTGCAGCAGAGATGTGGAGAAACAGATTGGGAAACAGATTTTGGAAAGGTGCAGAAGCCACAGGGTAATAGTCATGGGAGATTTCAACTTCCCAAATATTGATTTGAAGCTCTTTAGATCAAATAGATTGGATGGGGCGGTGTTTGTGCAGTGTGTCCAGGAAGCTTTTCTAACTCAGTATGTAGATTGTCCGACCAGAGGTGAGGCCATATTGGATTTGGTACTTGGTAACAAACCGGGACAAGTGATGGGCTTGTTAGTGGGTGAACATTTTGGTGATGGTGACCACAATTCTGTGACTTTCACCTTGGTTATGGAGAGAGATAGGTGCGTGCAACAGGGTTGGTTTTACAATTGGGGGAAGGGTCAATACGATGCTGTAAGACAGGATCTGAGGAGCATAAGTTGGGAGCATAGGCTGTCGGGGAAGGATGTCGTGGAAATGTGGAACTTTTTCAAAGAACAGATACGACGTGTCCTTGATATGTATGTACCTGTCAGGCAGGAAAGAAATGGTTGTTTGAGGGAACCTTGGTTGACGAGGGAGGTTGAATGTCTTGTAAAGAGGAAGAAGGAGGCTTACATAAGGTTGAGGAAACAAGGTTCAGATAGAGCGTTGGAGGGATACAGGATAGCCAGAAGGGACCTGAAGAAAGGGATTAGGAGAGCTAAGAGAGGGCATGAAAAATCTTTGGCGGGTAGGATCAAGGATAACGCTGAAAATATGTTGCTGGAAAAGCGCAGCAGGTCAGGCAGCATCCAAGGAACAGGAGAATCGATGTTTCGGGCATAAGCCCTTCTTCAGCAAGAAGGACTTCTGCCCGAAACGTTGATTCTCCTGTTCCTTGGATGCTGCCTGACCTGCTGCGCTTTTCCAGCAACAGATTTTCAGCTCTGATCTCCAGCATCTGCAGTCCTCACTTTCTCCTCCAGGATCAAGGCTAACCCCAAGGCATTTTATGCGTATGTGAGAAACATGAGAATGATGAGAATGAGGGTAGGTCCGATCAAGGACATTAGTGGGAGACTGTGTATTGAGTCGGAAGAGATATGAGAGGTCTTGAATGAGTACTTTTCTTCAGTATTTACAAATGAGAGGGACCGTATTGTTGAAGAGGAGAGTGTGAAACGGACTAGTAAGTTAGAAGAGATACTTGTTGGGAAGGAAAATGTGTTGGGCATTTTGAAAAACTTGAGGATAGACAAGTCCCCCGGGCCTGACGGGATATATCCTAGGATTATGTGGGAAGCGAAAGAGGCAATGATCTTTTCGTCTTCACTGTCAACGGGGGTGGTACCAGGGGACTGGAGAGTGGCAAATGTTGTGCCTCTGTTCAAAAAAGGGAATATGGATAACCCCGGGAATTACAGGCCAGTTAGTCTTACTTCAGTGGTAAGCAAAGGAATGGAAAGGGTACTGAGGGATAGGATTTATGAGTATCTGGAAAGACACTGCTTGATTAGGGACAGCCAGCACGGATTTGTGAGGGGTAGGTCTTGCCTTACAAGTCTTATTGAATTCTTTGAGGAGGTGACCAAGCATGTGGCTGAGGGTAGAGCAGTGGATGTAGTGTACATGGATTTTAGTAAGGCATTTGATAAGGTTCCCCATGGTAGGCTTATGCGGAAAGTCAGGAGGCAGGGGATAGAGGGAAATTTGGCCAATTGGATAGAAAACTGGCTAACCGGTCGAAGTCAGAGAGTGGTGGTAGATGGCAAATATTCAGCCTGGAGCCCAGTTACAAGTAGAGTTCCGCAGGGATCAGTTCTGGGTCCTCTGCTGTTCGTAATTTTTATGAATGACTTGGATGAGGGAGTCGAAGAGTGGGTCAGTAAATTTGCAGATGATACGAAGATAGGTGGAGTTGTGGACAGTGAGGAGGGCTGTTGTCGGCTACAAAGGGACTTAGGTATGATGCAGAGCTGGACTGAGGAGTGGCAGATGGAGTTCAACCCTGCCAAGTGTGAGGTTGTCCATTTTGGAAGAACAAATAAGAATGCGGAATACAGGGTTAACAGTAGGGTTCTTAGT
>NC_057738.1:37360947-37421604 GCF_004010195.1 Chiloscyllium plagiosum
GTGACTTGCTAGAGGTTTATAAGATGATCAGAGGCATAGATAGAGTAGACAGTCAGAAACTTTTTCCCTGGGTACAACAGAGTGTTACAAGGGGACATAAATTTAAGTTGAAGGGTGGAAGGTATAGGGGGAATGTCAGGGGTAGGTTCTTTACCCAGAGAGTGGTGGGGGCATGGAATGCGCTGCCTGTGGGAGTGGCAGAGTCAGAATCATTGGTGACCTTTAAGCGGCAATTGGATAGGTACATGGATGGGTGCTTAAGCTGGGACAAATGTTCGGCACAACATCGTGGGCCAAAGGGCCTGTTCTGTGCTGTATTGTTCTATAATCTATGTTCTATTCTATTAAAACACTAGACACAAGAGACGCGTCCACAAGACAGAGACCAAACAGTGCCTTTCATCATCTCAACATTCCACAAAGGGTTTCACAGCCAACTTCTGCAACATAGTAAAATGCAGCAGTCAATCTGCACTTGGCCCCACAAAGCACAACACAAACAGTGGTGATGTTTAGCATAGTGAATATCACTGGGCTAGTATCCCAGGCTAATACTCTATGGCCAGAGTTAAAATCCCATCATGGTGGCTCGTGGATTTTAAATTCAGTTAGTAGATTTGGAATTAAAAGATAGCCTGGCGATGGTGACCACATGACCACTGTTTATTGTCTTCGGAACCCATCGATTTCACTAATGCTCTGTCGTGAAATATATCTGCCGTCCTTTCATGGTCTGAACTACATTTGACTGGGAATTTACAATAACGTGATTGACTCTTTACTCTCTAATTTGGCTGAGCAAGTCACTCAGTTTGAGGGGAATTAAGTCAGCCTGGCTGCAACACTCTTACACCACGACAGAAAAAAAAAGACAAGAAATAGTTTTCAATCATGTCTCTTAAGGGATAGATATTGGCCAGGATATTAAACAACACATCTGTGTTGTTCTTCAGGTAAGGCAATGGAATCAAAAATACAAAGTGCTAGAGAAACTCAGTAGGTCTGGCAGCATCTGTGGAGAGATAAACAGAGTTGAGTACTGTAAGACTGTTCTGAACAAGGTGAGGAGGTGCCGGTGGTGTGCAGAATTGTATTTGTGGGTATTTTGCTCAGAAAACACCCAATCTGCAGGCGATCAATCCATGTGACACTTTATAAATTCCTATTTTGGAAATAGAACCAATCTGACTCAAGATTGGAATACAGACAGACTCTAACCTCATACCTTTAATGCATTGCCTGAGCTGAGATGTCACTTTTATTTTATATAAAACCTTAAGTTATCTCGGGAATGTGACTTGAAAGAAGTTTTGGCATTAACATATTAGTGAATCAAAACCTACAACCCATTCTAAAAGATGAAAGACTTAACAGCAATCTAGGTTTGTTCAGTATATTGTATCAGTTGCATGACACTGTGATCTTGAGCAATAAATTCTGTGTCTTATGATCCTGCCCCATTAGCTACCTGATGAAGGAGCAGCACTCCAAAGGATAGTTCTTCCAAATAAACCTGTTGCATTATAGTCTGGCGTTGTGTGATTTTTAACTTTGTTCTGAACAAGACCTACTTGCATATGTCAAAGAAGTAGACAGGACCTCATTTTAATCTCTTCCTCTTGTGTTGAATGGTGTATGAGGCAGAGTGACAACATTCATAGCTAGATTTTGCTGGAACAGGTCACTTGCCTATTTCTGCTTGTTTCTGGTGTTTGAATTTTCTAAACCCAAACATTTGAACTTTCCAAGCCCAAATATTTGAGAAAGGTTGATCTTAGTGTTAAGTGTAGCTACATTGGTGAAGCCTAATCTAGAACACTAAGATGGATTAATATCAGCTGCTTCCATTTGCTCAATACACGGTGTGCTCTAATATAGAGAAATATTTAACAAATCTCTTTAAACAACTTAGATACCGGATGGCAGGGCTAAGACCCAAGATCAACCAACTGTTCACCTGGACACTGCTGGAACTTAACCATCCAGTGCATAATCCACCCCACAGAATAAAAATATACTTTCTTTAAACCAAAGATAAAACTCTGGTTGTAAATAAATGCTTATGCCTGTGCAGTTCTATAACCAGCAGTGAGACCTTAATGAATCCCTCTCCTCAACAATGGGTCTGGAGCTGTTCACAATCTTGCTGCTATGTTTGAGCCTTTGGTGAGCTCCCAAATGTGTTTCTGCACTAACACCCTCCACCATCTCTACGCATTGCCTGACCCTGCCCCTGCCTCAGCTGCAGAAATTCTTAGCCATGCCTTTGTCGTCCTGAATATTTCAATGTAGTTCTTGCCACTCTTCCATCTTCAAACTTTCATAAACTGGAGGTCATCCAAACCTTTACTTGAACAAATTATTGTTCTCAATCAGCCACATGCTCACTGATCTGCACTGGTTCCTGTTAAGTAACAACTTGCTGTTAATATTCTCATACTTGTTTTCAATTACTGCATGGACTCTGCCTCCAGCCCTGTAACCTGCTGCAGACCCATAACACTCCAAGATATCCATGCTCCTCTAATTCTGGACTCTTGAGCATGCCTGAATTAATTGCTCTACTAGTGGCTGCCAAGGCCCCAAGCTCTGGAATTTCCCTCACCCATTTTAAACCACTTCATCTCTCTTTCATCCTTTAAAGAAGTCCTTAAATCCTAACACTTTGATCAAGCTTTTGGCTTTCTTCCACAAGATCCGCTTAGGTATTTCAGTGTCAAATTTTGTTTTAAAACACTCCTGTGGACTATCTTTGGAGATTTAATTATATTAAAAGGTGTTCTATAAATTCCCCTTCTTCTTGAGGGGGATTAACTAGCCTCCTCTTGATTCATCTGTCTTATATCACACCATAGATCAGGAAATAACTGCATAACATTATGAACTGTAGAGTTCATCCCATCGAAATGATGTCCCCTTTAATTAAAGTATACACTATTGAAATGATTGATGTCATACTTTATTAATGAAAACCACAGTATAGTTCGTAAAAGTTGTCCTTTCAAATACATTCAAAATTGAAAAACATTGTGAACGTGTTATCAATTTGTATGCTACTACAGTAAAAGAAATGCACAATGATGAGCATTTCAATACAAATCTCACAAAGGATAAAACCACGGATGCAGCGACATCACTATAAAAACACATTGTTTGGCTCCCAAAAAGAAGCTTATAACCCGCATTCCCACATAGAATGAGAATGATTGTTCTACCTCCTTAAAGATTATGCTACTAAAAGCTCTTATTACTTAGGCAAACCAATGGTATTGTGTTCACTTCTTATCATGAGACATATATATTTTATGGTAATTATTTAAATAATCAATGTTTTGGCATTCTTAAAACTCTTGGACTCAAACCTCCTTAAATGCACATTTGGTTTAATATCATTGCACTCTCTATTTAACCTTTGTATTGGAGAAGTGGATAATCAGCTAGGAATCTCAAAGAGAAATCACTCTGATGGTTTCCATAAGGAACTAGGTATGCATGGATGAAGCTGGGTTCTACATTCCTATTATCCTTCTACCATTTTCACTGAAAACCTCTCATAAAATAATCAGCACTTGGGCGGAATGCTGGAGGGCAAGAGACACCAGTAATGAAGTGGAGAAAATGGGTGAAGTGATAGACAAGTACCAATGAAATGCATATTTTTTCAGAAACCATTTCTGTGGATAACTCAAAGCTAAATATACAGGTTGAAAATGCACTGATTTTTGTATATGGTTAACTAAATCACCTCCATGCGCAGATTTACTCCAATTTTAAACAATAAATCCATTGTCACATGCAAATAAGTTATTTCACATTTTTTGAGACAAACTAGTTGGAATTCAGCGTTGCTGAACTTCTTACGCAAGTTGCTGATTAGCCTGAGTAACCAAAATATACAGTAGAACCAGTCCAGTTTCAGGGGATACAAATACTGTGGAAATCATATTATCTTTGCTTTCTTGGATCTGTCATAAAGGTCATCATCCAGAAACGTTTTCTCTATTTTTCTCATAAGCAATGTTGCCTGACCTGCTGAGCATTTCATATGTGTAGAGTTATTACAATCCTGAGGCAGCCACTGAGTTAATGCAAACTCTCTAGCTATTGAAGGAAAAGAAAGCACTGCAGAACTCGTACTGAATCATTTTACTTGTGATTGGAGCTGTACAAAGCACAGATATACTGGGTATGCAACTCACCTCTGTAATTTACTAACTGTGCTGTGAAAAAGGATGCATGACATTGCTTTTCAAGTTTTCCCATGTCAGGATAAAAAGATGCTCAAGTTGTTGTTTAAAAGGGAGAGCACAGCAGCATCTATTCACCTAGACTAGGCAAAAGTGAGGACTGCAGATGCTGGAAACCAGAGTTTAGATCAGAGTGGTGCTGGAAAAGCATAGCAGGTCAGGCAGCATCTGAGGAGCAGGAAAATCAATGATTTTCCTGCTCCTTGGATGCTGCCTGACCTGCTGTTCTTTTCCAGCACCACTCTTTTTACTTAGCGACTATACTGGAAATTATTAAGGAAACTGCAACATTGGAGAGGAACTAGGCCTCAGAAAGACTTGAGAATGAGGGTGAGAGTTTTAAAAGTTGAGGCACTACTTGAATAAGAACCAATGTAAACCAGGAAGGATTGGATGAAGAGTGAATGGGCTTCATGTGAGACACAGGTAAGAGATTTTCGTGAGGTTTTCGAGGGTGGAATTTGGGAGGTGGGCCTGTGACAGATAAACCAAGTTTGGAGCAAATGAGGCATGGATGAGGGTTCAAGCATCAGAAGAACTGAGTAAGGGGTGTGGATGGTGACGTTTCGAAGGTGAAAATAAGCAGTCTATCTGATATGCTACTACAGTAAAAAAAAATGCACAAAGATGAGCATTTCAATACAAATCTCACAAAGGATAAAACCACGGATGCAGTGACATCACTATAAAAACACATTGTTTGGCTCCCAAAAAGGAGCTTATAACCCGCATTCCCACGTGGAATGAGAATGGTTGCTCTACCTCCTTAAAGATTATGCTACTAAAAGCAGATATATGGTGGAAAATACACAGAGGTCAAAAATAATCGCGAGGTTGTGAACTGTCTGATCCAACGTCTGACAGCAGTTGGTGGCGAGGGAGCAGAGTTTGAGGCATGGATCAAAGGCATTAGCTTCAGTCTTCACAATATTTAACTGGAGGAAATATCTGCACATTCAGTTATAGATAATCAGATAATTTAATGACAAGTTGAGAGAGTGACGCAAGGCTGGGTGTTGTCAACGTGTTTGAAAACTGTGTTTCTGCATGAGTTGCTAAGGGCCAGCATGTAATTGAGAAACAGGAGGAGGTCAATGGGGTTAAAGTTATGGAAACAGGAAGGGAAACCACTGCTAGTGATTCTCTGGCTACAACGTGGTATGGAACTAGGCGAGTACGGTAGTTCCATCCAGGAAGACAATGAAGGATAGCTGTTTGAAGATGAATATGTAGTGGAATCAAGTGCTGCAGATTGAGAAAGACAAAGAGGGACAGTTTAACATAGTCACAAGATGCTATTTGCAACTTCAATGAGAGCTATGAAGCATGGGCGGAAACACAATTAGAGTCATAGAGTCTCAAACATGAATATCTGGGAATGACAGGCACAGATTTGTGGATTCTGTGGATATTCCATGGCAGTGCATGAGAAACTGGGGCCAGTGGGGGTGGGAGAGCTGCCAAATCAGGAAAGGTGAAGAGAGTGTTCTTGAACTAGTAAGCCATTTGCCATTACTGAGACCCAGAAAATGGGTTAGTTTAAACTCACCTGCTCAGCAGGAAAGTGGCAGGATCTGGTCAACTGTCCATGCTAACATCCCACCTCATTTTATTTTGCACTGAAGTGAATAGAAAGTGGCATTTGTCAGGATGTAAAACAGGTAGCCAATCTGATTCCAACAGTTCCCCTGTCAGGCATGTCAAGTGAACTTGTTAACATTGTAAAGACTGTCGCTCTCTCATATTCATTCATCAGCTCACACTCAGGAATTGCCAGCAAGGGATTACAGCCTACGTACTGCACCAAAAACAATATAGTAAGTGTACAACAGCAAAGTTCTGATGCTGCTGAAAATCTGAAACAGAAAATACTGGCAACAATAAACAAGTCAGGCAACAACTGTGGAAAGAAAAACTTAACATTTCAGGTCAATTACCTTTCATCAGATGTAGAATTTTGTTTTTCTTCAATATGCACTCAATTGTGAATTAAAATTTAAAGGCAGATATAGGGCTGAATATCACTTGTTGAACACAGCGACAAAATAAAACACTGACAATTAATTTATATTCTTGTTTTATAAAAATTTCTCATTTTAATTTGATTCCTCACCACTCTGATTTCATACATCACTTGCTCTTGTAAACACCACTCATTGGGGCCTCACCCATTGATTTCAATGACAGGAAGATTAAATATAGCACTCAGCTTGCTGTAGATTTCAGCTGCAAAAACAATATGCATTTAAGTTGGCTTGATGATGAGTGATATCCCTTTTCCTTTTGCCTCCGAGCCTCCTCATATTCTTTTTAACACATTTATAATAACAACTGAGCTCTTGGCCATGACGAAGGAGGAAACAACACAACAACAACAGTAGACTGAGTTAACTACTAGTTATAAGCAATAAAATACCAGCGTTAGCTGTGTCTCAATGTAACTAAATCAATTTTGAACTGTACAGAGCTGATAAGTTGGGTTCATCCAACTGCAGGATACCCTTACCATTAGCTTCCTATTAATAAGAATCTAACAGAGGTAGAGTACGTCCTGCTCTCTCTAATCATCTTCTTCATCGTCCTCAAAAGACAGCAAGCTGCTGTTTTTTATTTGCTTTGGTTTGTTCTCTGAATTTGAGGGTTCTGTTTGCTCTTTTCGCTCTTCCTTTTTCTTTTTGCTAGAAGTGGCAGTCAGGCCTGTAAAGTTGTCACCTGAAGAACGCTTTGCCGGTTTCCTGAATACATGCTTCCCATCCTCTGGCTCTGGATCCTCAGCTGGTCACAAAATACAAACAATTTAAGAATAATCTGGAAAAGTATTTGCTTATAGTGAAATACTCTATTTTATTACTCAAAACACTCATACTTTTAGAGAACTTTCTCCTTTTTTACATCCACACTACTCATGAAAAAGCCTCTGGCTTTCGTTATGGGTGACCCATGGAACAACACCTTCTAATCCATCAGGTCAGACAGCAATGGACTGAGTGGGAGCGATTACAGGAAAATCATCTTGTCAACAGATACTGAGGATTGCACACAAAGAGGAAGCTAAAAATTTAATCACCTGATCCTCTTAATTCATTGTAAGATTACAGGTTTTGGTCCAACTTTGGTCCGACTTAAACACTGTATCCCATTTTTAAAAATGTATTCTTTATTCACAGGAGACAGGGACAAGGACAGCATTTATTGCCCATTCTACATTGCCCTTGAGAAAATGTTGGTGAAGCCACCTTCTTGAACCACGGCAGGGCATAGAGGTACAGCTACAATGCTGTCTGGGAGAGTGTTCCAAGATTTTGTCCCAAAAACAATGGATGGTGAGTGACTACACTACAAATAAAAAAAAACGTGCCAAGGCCACAGTTACCCTTTCAATCAATGGAGAAAGTGGAATTACTGAGTAAATGCCTTTCTACACACTATCAATAGCTGAATCCAAGCAGCTCATAACAGATGTATTTTGGATACTCTTAACAGATAGCTGTTAAAATTGGATACAGCACACAGCTACAGAAAGGAAAGCTGTTAAATGTAGTTTCAAAGATCAAGTACTACATATTTACATACATTTCTTTGAGTTTACTGTATTCTGTTTGATTTTTGCTGCTTCTTCAGCTGTCAAGTCCCCCTGACGAAGGACTACAACCTGTGGCTGCTCGTCTTCTGGATCGCTCTGTCCACTGTCACTATCAACAGGTGTGAGCTGCTGGCTCTGAAGGAGGGAAAGAAAAATTAATTCAATTTTCAAAATTAGATTTACAACATCATTAGAGTGACCTTTCACTGTTATTTTAAGTATGTTAATCAAAAAAGTGGCAAGGATTTCCCTCCGAGGCTCCAAGATGGCATCAGCACAGTGGGTAGTGTTCAGGCTCTTCGGAACCCAACCGCTCCTGGCTGATGGCATAGTTTTCTCTTTGAACTTCTTGTCTTTTTTTCTTTTCTTCTTCTACTTTGAGGGTGGGGTGGTGTTAATAGCTACAGCGTTGGTGGCATGAACCAGGACTCCTGGTGTTGATGCCGGGAGGCTGGACTTTCAGGGTGTTGGTGAGGTGATGGCAGCAGCCGAGCCCAGGTCTCCTAGGCTATTGGCGTTGTCGGAGTGGGTTTCGAGGACTGGAATACCTTTAAGCTAAGCTTGAGACCCCAATTTGAACTTTTATTTAAATAATTTATTTTAATCCTTATTGTAACTCAAAATGGCACTGGGTTGTAACGTCAAAACACTTTTCACTGTATCTTCAAGATACATATGACAATAAATCATTCATTCATTTCCATGGTGTGGATTTCTGCATCTCCAATATTAGTACAATCTGGTTTAATATAGAAGCTATAGTTGCTAAGTTAGCAGATGACACCAAAACTGGTGGCATAGTGGACAGCAAAGAGGGTTACCTCTTAAAGAAACCTTTATGAGATGGGCCGAGGAGTGGCAGATGCAGTTTCATTTAGATAAACGTGAGGTACTACACGTTTGGAAGGCAAATCAGGGCCGGACATAATGGTAAGGTCCCAGGGAGTATTGCCGAACAAAGACACCTTAGAGTGCAGATTCTTAGTTCCTTGAAGGTGAAGTCACAGGTAGATGGGGTAGTGAAAAGATTGGTACACTTGCCTTTATTGGTCAGGGCACTGAGTATGGGAGTTGAGAGGTTATGTTGCAGCTGTCCAGGTCATTGGTTAGGCCAGTTTTGGCCTCCCTGATATGGAAAGATGTTGCTAAACTTGAAAGAGTTCAGTCAAGATTTACAACAATGTTGCCAGGGTTGGAGGGTTTGAGCTATAGGGAGACGCTGAACAGGCTATTTTCCCTGGAGTGTCGGATGTTGAAGGGTGACCTTATAGAGATTTATAAGGTCATGACGAGCATGGACTGGGTGAATAGTCAAGGTCTTTTCCCCAGGGTATGGGAGTCCACAACTAGAGGGCAAAGGTGAGAAGGGAAAGATTTAAAAGAGACCTACGGGGCAACTTTTTCACACAGAGGGTGGTGCGTGTAAGGAATAAACTACCAGAGGAAGTGGTGGAGGCTGGTACAATTGCAACATTTAAAAGGCATCTGGATGGGTACATGAATAGGAAGGGACTACAGGGTTATGGGCCAAATGCTGGCAAATGGGACTAGATTAAATTCAGGATATCTGGTCAGCATGGACAAGTTGGACTGAAGGGTCTGTTTCCACATTATACATTTCTTTGACTCTAAAATCAAGTGAATCTTCAGGCATAGAATTATAGGAAGTTGGAGGAGTAGGGCATTCAGCCCTTAAAGCTTGCTCTGCCATTCAACAAGTTCATGGCTGATCTTCGATGTCATGGCCTTTTTCTGGTTCTATTCCCGTTACCACTGACATATTTTAGATGTAGGTTTTATTGCTGTGTGTACTTAAGTAAGGGGTACAAAAGTCCAGTGAAAAGCATACAATGTCGCCAGATACAGTGCCAGCGTTGCCAGCCGCCAATTGCTGCTGCCATCATCTGGGTTCACGCTGTGCCCCAGCCATTGCTTCCATGGCTCCAGTTTTACGAATGATTAAGGTCCATGCTTTATTTAGTATATTTTGCATCAGAGATCTATCAACATCTGCCTTGAACATACTGAATTTTGGAAAATCCACAGATCTCTGGGGTAGAGAATTCTAAAGAGGCGTCACCATTTGAGTGAAGAAATTCCTTGCCTCAGTCTTATGTGGTGTTCTCTCTTATTCTGAGATGGTGTTCCCATGTTCTAGACACCCTCCCTAGCCAGGGTAAACATCTTTCTTGCAACTATCCCTTTGTACCATGTACAAATTTTGTTTGCTTCAATGAGATTATCTCTAATCCCTCAAAACTTCAGCAAATACATGCCCAAGCTTCTCGAAAAATAAGCTAGCATCACTAATACGGCAACTCTTGATAAGCCAGCAAAAATTACGTATCTGAAACACCAGACATTTACTACATTATCACTATTTCCTTGACGTTTGAGTAATCAGTTGAAAGAGCAATTGACAGGGATCTCTTTTGTAATTTTTTATTTAAGTCACATTGTTATTTAAGTCATTATTGCTGTAAGTAAAACAAAGTAAAACAAAACATAACTATTGTATTATATTTTTATTACTTAGTGTGTGTTTTTAATATTGATTATGTGGACCTGTTGATCAAGTAGAATATCTGACCAACTGAAATACTCCTAGTTCCAGAGGGTGCAGGTTAATAAAAACGTTTGCTGCATTGCCAAGAAAGGTAGGTACAAGTGATTGGCAAATTGAGGACATTGTCTAAAGTGCAAACTTTTAAAATGTGCATTGGCTCTAAAGCTGTTTCTAAAGTGGGATTTTTCTATAATGCAGGGTTGCATAAGAAAGCAACCATCGCATTACAGAAGAAATTATATCAAAGTTTTCTCTCAGACAGCAAACCAGGACGTTAAAAAACACTGAAATACTTTACTCTTAACTTGCTTTTTTTTTGTGACAACAAAATAAACTTGGATGCTAAAAGAAACAACATATTTTTCTTTATGGAGTATGAAATGGAGAATGGAGGTTGGATAGCAGCATATAGCTAAAACATACCAGCAGTAGTTTTGTCCTGCTACTTGAAGATCCAGTGAGATTCTGTGGTGTGCACCTCAGCTGTACAAAATTGCTATATTTTGGAGCAGTGAGGTAGATACCTTATGAGTTAAAGTAGCACCAGTAGTATTTGAGTTAAGGAAAAACTGCCCAACGACAGCTTTCAAATTGATTCAGCTGCAGTTTGTCATATACCTATGAATGCAGTGCATTAGGCACATCCAGAAGCTATAGCTCTCCGCACTTTCATTGACAGTGAAAAAGGCAAATCACCGAGACTCTTGAGAAAAGACTTGGGTCAACCCAATCAGCTACTGAATAAAACACAACTTTGTGTCACAATTACATTATATAAAAAAAATGTACTGAGAGAAACAAATCAAATCAACTTTGCGATCTGGACTTCGGTTTATAGAATTTGTTTCCATCTATATTTTTCCAACTATAATATTTCTGTCAAACTGTTTGCTTTGTATGTCTTATTCATGATTGAATGTTTGAGTTTTAAAAGGTGTTATCTGTAGGTCATACAGTAGTAAATTAGTATTTTTTTTTTGCCATTTGTTAAGGAATGCTTTCTTATAATAATGAGTTACTTTCCTGCAATGACAAAACCTGTTGTGAATGACAATAGCAGGCAGTCAAGTAAATTCACCATCTTGGTGGTTTGTGGAATAGTGGGGCTCAATTGTTGGTGCAATCTTCCCAATTGAGTTGTGACAGTGGATGTAGTTAGAAGATAAAATAACTTTAATAATTTTACTTGAAAAAAAGTGAAATTTATCACACTTGAGAAATTTAAAATCCAACAAATATAAAATTCTTTCTGGACCAATGACACTACTTAAGAACTTAATAGACCATCAAACATCCCGTTGCAATTTATTGAACAGGATCCAACTTTTCCAAAGGGTTTTTACAGTAAGATTAACAGCATTAACAATCTCTTCAGTTCAATAAGTTCTGAATGATTCCTGTCTGATGGTGCCTCCACAGCTCACCCTATTGAAAAGCATAGAATCACTAACAGCAGGCAATGAATTTCTGCACTTAACTGCACATTTACATGTCCAAAGTTGGAGTCAGTTTCAAAAGCGTTATGATAGCAATCACTGACAGTTTCACAGCCTTTATTACCACAATCTAGGCTCATATGTCACTGGCTCAACCTCTATTCACCGTTAACTTTTCTGGCATCTCCCAACAATAAAAAAAACTGCCATAAAATACTAAATGATATAGAAGCAAAGGCTACTCGTTCTCCAGGTTGGAAATCTGTAGAACATGATCAATAGTAATTGCGGAAGCAATGCAGAGATGCATGTAAAATGATGTGTAACAACAAGTAAGGCACAATCCTCAACTTTTCTTGGTTTTAGTTGACTCTGCAATGACATTGAAGCTGAAATCTAGAGCAACACCAGCTTATACTTTTAAGAACCTCATTGAAACAAACATACATTTTATACATATACTTAAATGCAGTCAATTGTCCTAAGGCACGTCACAGGCTGAATTATAAAACAAAATTTAATACCAAGTCACAAACAGATATTACAAGAAGGGATGAAGTGCCTTGTCAGAAGTAGGTGCTGAGGAGCATCTCTATTGGGGACAGAGGTTCAAACAGACTGAGGGAAGGAATTTGAGAGATGAAGGCCCGTCAGAAACAAATAAATGCAGTGGAGACCCTTGCAATTAAACTGAATGATGGAACAGATCTAAGGGGCTCCTGTTCCAATGCGCTAATATATTACCAGGCAAACAGTCACTGGACTTCAACCATAAGCAGGGGAAAAGAGGGAGCCACATCAGCAAAATTAATGACAAATTTTCATGCTTATCCAGCAACACTTGGGAGGAGTGACACTGGCCTTGTTGCATCAGTGTCAGCATCAACAAATTGTGGGTAAACATGTTGCATAGTCAAATTTTTTAAAAAGGAGATGCAAAATACTCCATGTGCTGGAAATCTGAAATATAAACAGACCGGACAAGTCTGGTGAAAAACATTGGTTTCAGGTCCTACATGCAAAGTGTCTGCTGTAAACAGTGATTTGAACATTTCTGCTGATTAAGTTAGCTGCATTGATAATAGTTCACTGGGAACAGAAAGTCAGGCGGGAGAGTCAGATGCACCCAACGGGGGTGTGGAGATGGTGTCATGTGGGTTGTTGGTCTCTTCATATCCAGATGACCTTGGAGATGGTGGTGAAGAAGGTGAGGCTTATTTACATGTTTGAACCTTGTGGTGTGTAATTATATACAATTTTAAACCTGTTTAGCTTTTTGTGAGTTGTACCCTTTCAAACAAAATGGGAGTGCTCTCTTCTTATTGGTTTATTGAGAAAAGGCATTTATGGAGGCAATCATTCAGGTCAAAACCTCTCTGTCCAAAGTTTAAACAACTAAACTTATCTTTACCTCTTTACTGATGCTAACACATGTTCACAAAATTTAAAAAAAAATACTTTCACAAAGGAATTTAATTGGTTACATTATTGAATTTTAAATGGCCTGCTTACAATGCCTTACTGGTGGCTGGTGGGGAGCTTGGAGGCAGTAGCAAACCACAATTGCACCTTTTGCAGCGCAGAGAGCTAGCAGTCTCATCTAGGAGTGCATGTTATGGTATTAAAGTGATACAAAGTAAATCACAAATTTGTTGTGCGCAGAAGGTTTTTATTTGGGTCAGTGTGTCAACACTGGCTCTCCAAATGGGCAATTCATTTGATGCCATTCTCCAGCCTTCTACTAGTAACTCCTTTTTAAGTAACAGTCTAATTCTCTTTCAAAATTGAACAGCTTCACCACACTCCCAACAGTACATTTCAGAATTTAACTGCTCACTGAGAAAAATCTTTTCCCCACGTTACTTATGCTTCTATTATCAATTACTTTAAATCTGTCACCTCTTGTTTCAATCCCTTCACAAGTGAGAACAATTTCTCCCAATCCTACTCAGTCCAAACTCATGACTTTGTGTACCTCTATCAAATCTCCTTTCAGTTTCTTCCCCCAAAGAAAATAGTTCAACTCCTCAAATCAATCTTAATTGAAATTCCTCATCCTTGGAACCATTCTTGTAAATACTGCACCTTAAAAAACATTAAAACTGTTGTGGTTCTGTTCGCCAAGCTGGGAATTTGTGTTGCAGACGTTTCATCCCATCTAGGTGACATCCTCAGTGCTTGAGAGCCTCCTGTGAAGCACTTCTGTGATGTTTCCTCTGGCATTTATAGTGGTTTGTCTCTGCCGCTTCCGGTTATCAGTTCCAGCTGTCTGCTGCAGTGGCCGGTATATTAGGTCCAGGTCGATGTGTTTGTTGATAGAATCTCCACAGAGTGCCGTGCCTCTAGGAATTCCCTGGCTGTTCTCTGTTTGGCTTGTCCTATAATAGTAGTGTCGTCCCAGTCGAACTCATGTTGCTTGTCATCTGCGTGTGTGGCTACTAAGGATAGCTGGTCGTGTCGTTTCGTGGCTAGTTGGTGTTCGTGGATACGGATCGTTAGCTGTCTTCCTGTTTGTCCTATGTAGTGTTTTGTGCAGTCCTTGCATGGGACTTTGTATTATATTAGAATTTTGAAAGGTGGGCAAGCTTGATATAGAATTAGTTTGAACCACTGAACAACAGCATGGTAGAATTAAGGAAAACATGAAGGCATGCTACACTTATGTGAGGAACAAGAGGATGGCCAGAGAGAGGGTAGGGCTGATCAGGGATAGTGGAGGAAATCTGCACCTGGAGTCAGAGGAGGTAGGGGAGGTCCTTAAGGAATACTTTGCTTCAGTATTCACTACCGAGAGGGACATTGATGTTTCTAAGGACAGCATGAAACAGAGCGATGTGCTCAAACACGTTGATGTTAAGGAGGGTGTGCTGAAAAGTTTGAAAAACATAAGTATAGATGTGCTAGATGGGTTATTACAGGAAGCGAGAGAAGAGACTGCTGCGCCTTTGGCGATGATTTTTGCTTCTTCACTGTCCACTGGAGTAGTGCCAGATGATTGGAGGGTAGAAAATGTTATTCCCTTGTTCAAGAAAGGGAATAGGGATAATCCTGTGAATTACAGATCAGTCTTATGTCTGTGGTGGGCAAAGTACTGGAGCAGATTCTGAGAGACAGGACTTATGATTACTTGGAAACCATAGTTCGATTAGAGACAGGAGAAAGTGAGAACTGCAGATCAGCGTTGAAAGTGTGGTGCTGGAAAAGTATAGCTGGTCAGGTAGCATTAGAGGTGCAGGAGAATCAACGTCTTGGGCATAAGCCCTTCATCAGGTGAAGGGCTCATGCCCAAAACATCGATTCTCCTGCTTCTCGGATGCTGCCTGACTTGCTGTGCTTTTCCAACACTACACTCTCGACTTTTGATTAGAGATTTGAGAAGGGCAGGTCATGCCTCAAAAACTGTATTGAATTCATTGAGAATGTGACAAAACACATTGATGGAAGCAGAGCTGTGGATGTGGTGTATATGGAGTTTAGCAAGGCGTTTGTAAGGTTCCCCATGGTAGGCTCATTCAGAAAGCAAGGACACATGGGATACAGGCAAAACCTGGCCATCTGGATACAGAATTGGCTGGCCCATAGAAGACAGAGGGTGGTGGCAGATGGAAAGTATTCAGCCTAGACCTCGGTGACCAGTGGTGTTCTGCAGGGACTGCTTCTGGAACTTCTGCTCTTTGTGATTTTTTATAAAAATACTTGGATGAGGAAGTAAAAAAGTGGGTTAGTAAATTTGCTGATGACATGAAGTTTGGTGGAGTTATGGATAGTGTGGATGTTGTAGGTTGCAACGGGACATTGACAGGGTGCAGAACTGGGCTGATAAGTGGCAGATGGAGTTCAATCTGGAAAAGTGTGAAGTGATCCATTTTAGAAGGTTGAATTTGAATGCAGAATACAAGGTTAAAGACAGGATTCTTGGCAGTATGGAGGAACAGAGGGATTCTGGGGTCCTTGTCCATCAAAGATCCCTCAAAGTTATCACCCAAATTGATGGGGATGTTAAGAAGGCATATGGCGTGTCGGTTTTCATTAGCAGAGATTGAGTTTAAGAGCAGAGGTTATGCTGCAGTTCTACAGAGGCCTGGTTAGACCACACTGGAAATGTTGAAATTCAGTTCTGATTGCCTCATTATCAGAAGGATGTGGAAGCTTTAGAGAAGGTGCAGAGGTTTTTAACCAGGGTGCTGCCTGGACTGGAGGGCATGTCTTATGAAGAAAGGTTGAGGGAGCTACGGCTTTTCTCACTGGAGCGAAGAAGTATGAGAAATGACGAGAGGCATAGAGTGGAAAGCCAGAGACTTTTTCCCATGGCAAAAATGTCTATTACAAATGGGCATAATTTTAAGTTAATTGGAGGAAGGTTTAGGGAAGAGTGAGATTCTTTACACAGAGCATGGTAGGTGTGTGGAATGCACTGCCAGCAGTGGTAGTAGTCATTTAAGCAACTCTTGAATAGGCACATAGAAAATCGTACAATGAAGACTATGTAGGTCAGTCTGATCTTACAGTAGGATAAAAGGTCGGCACAACATCGAGGGCCGAAGGGCCTGTACTGTTCTATGTTCGACAGCACGGAAAGAGATCATTCGGCCCACTGCGTCTGTGCCTGCTCGTCAGCCAATCCCACTCCCTCTGCTAAATAAAACCCAAAGAACTGCGGATACTATGAATCAGAAACAAGAATGAAGTTACTGGAGGGTCACAGCACCCGAAACGTTAATATTGACTTCTCTGCACAGATGTTGCCAGACCTACTGAGCTTTTCCAGCAACATCTGTTCTTGCTTCCGCGCGCGCTACACTCATTTCCCAGTAAATGGATTCTATTCCTGCTTTAACACGGATATTTTAAGGGGTTTCAAACCAGATCAGTTAAAGGAATGACACTTGGCCTAGTCTGATGTTGGGGGCGGGCTCAAGGGGTCGGACTGACCTTGGTTTCCACCGTCGGCCCGGACTTGTAACCCACATCTTCCTTAAACTTCCTGAGGAAGGCGGGTTCGGCCGGCTTCACATACGAGACATTGCTTCGTTTACTCATGTTTTACATGTATACAATGACCGCTTCCATTAAATCCCAGTTTTGATCCCGTTCAAAGTCAATGGAAGACATGCAGCTGGGTGGGGGAAGAAAAACAGGGGCACACAACTACATCACGTGACAATAGGGCGGCTAACTGCGGCCGACGCGCTCTTCCCACTTGGCCACGCCCCCTGTTCTGAAAGGTCCGGTGTTATCACGTGTCCTTCCCCAATGTTCTCAGCACTTTGATGTCCCACTCGTCCGGGGCCCAGATCACGTGATCACGCGTTCGTTGCCATCACCACACCCACACAGTACCACGTGAGCTCTCGCTGGCGCCTAAATTTAAACTAAACTGGCGGCCGCCATTTTAAAGCAATGTTTACAGTGATAAAGTGAAAAGTTATTACTTTAATCAGAAAAGGACTTTGGTTGTATTCCTATACATATATAAAGAGGCAGGGAAATGCCTCCAACTGGGAAAGGTTAGTATGTGACCTGCGTTTTTTCCCCCCGCTTTGTGTGTAGTTTCCTCTTCCTCGGCAATTGTTGCCAGGACAGGACTAACATATAAACTTCTGCCCAGAAAGATAGTGAATGAATAGACAACGCACAAACAAAACTGACGAAATTCACTCTACGCCCCAGGGTGAAAATAATCTGCATTCGCAAAGATCTTGCATTTATAAAGTGCCTTTATCCTATTAAACCCCCTCCACCCTGAAACAGGAACGTTATCTGATAAAACGTTATCAACCCGCTGCAAAACGTAGTGCGACTAAGAAATAAGATCTAAATTAAGTCCTATCAGCAATGTCAGTTTTTTGATTGTTCTGTGATTAATTTCCACCGCTTGTTGTTATTCTTAACACTTCTCGTGATTCTACTGTTAATGGAAATAATGTTGCTACCTCTATTAAAAAGTGGGAACAAGGTTTGTTTAATTTTGAATATTTTCCTGCGTTGGAAAATTAAGACTAAACGATCATAACCTTCTGTTAACTTACATTTCAATAGTCAGTGTTTGTCTTTCTAGGACTTCCCCCAAATGAATGTTCAGCAAGGTGTTTGACTGGCATTGGCATCACTTACTATAATGTGGAGGTGCCAGTGTTGGACTGGGGTGGACAAAGTTAAAAGTCACAGCACCAGGTTGTATTCCAACAGGCTTATTTGGAAATAAAAACTTTCAGAGCACTGTTTCTTCATCAGGCAGCTCTGAAAGCTTGTACTTTAAATTAACCTGTTAGACTATAACCTAGTTTTGTGTGACTTATCATTTGCTACGGTTAACCATATAAATGGTATCTGTTGTTACTTACACTTCTTCATATTTACTTTCATTAGTTGGGCTGAAAGCTCAAGATAACAATGATAGCGATAGAAGCAGGATCTAGAATATGCATGAACAGCACAAACAGTTCTTGTGTCAAGGCAGGGGGCTGCGTAGTAGTAGTGTCACTGAATGAATAAAACAGAACCTCCAGGTCAATGTCCAGGTGACAAGGATTTGAATCTCTCATGGTCAGATGGTGCAATTTGAATTTAATAAATTCTGGAATTGAGCTGGCCTAATGGCCACCATGTAACCATCATTGATGTTGTAAAAACCCATCTGATTCACTTATGTCCTTGAAGGATGGAAATCTGTTATCGTTATCTGACCTACGTATGATTTCAGTCACACAGCAATGTTGTTTACGGTCGGGTGCCTCTGGGCAATTAGGTGTGGGAACTAAAATAGTGATCCAGCCAGTGACATCGACGTCCTGTGAATGAATAAAACAAAATCAGATTGAATGATCGTGAATAAACAGTACAAGGACTGAGAAAGCAGCTGAGTTTGAAATCAATATCAAATTAAGGTACAGGAAGGGAAATAGAGTGAGAAAGAAAAGTTGAATTTGTGCACGAATAAAATGAACAACAGAAAAGTAACTTTGCAAATACTTTAAATTTTTAAACTCTCTGATAATTGGACTCTGAAGGAATAACATTCTGCAATTGTATTAATTCACTTGCATTATTAGGGAAGTTGACTGCCAGCAATTAACACATCAAATTGATTAAAAAGTACTTAGAAAATGAAGTGGAGAAGTTAATACTAACTGGTGAGTTTAGTCTGTCTGTATTGTTGCAAATACAGCTACTTCACGCTGGCCAATGTATTTCATTGATAACACAATTAGCAAGGGGACTAAATGCAGAGTATTTCAGTCAGTAATAATTAATTTACATATATAACCTTTTATTTGCCCCTATCTTGCTTCAGTAATTGTGTATCGATAAGAGAGAGATATTAACACTGTCCATTATTTTAATGGTAATTTATGTGCCAGATATTTTTAATTAACCTGTTCAGAAATGTTATTACACACCTCCAGAACTGACGGGACTTAAACCTTGATCTCCTGGCTCAGGTAGAAGTGCACCACGAGAACCACCTCCATTTCTGTGTCTGAACACATGGTAGACAGCTGTGATGTGACTTGCTTGGTAAACACAAACCTTCAGGGACAGGTGTACATGGTGTTTTAGTATTGCTATTACTTTCATATGACAGGAAACGTATTATGGATGCCTAATTTATCCACTTGTTGGTCTACTGAAATGCCAAGTGGAGAAATGAAATTGCTCTGCAGCAGATCTCAATGGGCTGCTTCGTAGAGTCATACTGCATGGAAACAAACTCTTCAGTCCAACCGGTCCATGCAGAACATAATCCCACACTAAACCACTCCCATCTGCCTTCTCTTGGCCCATATCCCTCCAAACCTTTCCTATTCATGCACTTATCTAAGTGTCTTTTAAAAATAATTGTACCACATCCAATGAACTTCCTCAGGACGTTCATTCTACACGTGAAAACATGCCCCTGTGTCATTTTTTTAAAGTCTCTGTCCTCTCACATTAAAAATATGCCCCCAAGTCTTGAAATCCCCCATCCTACGGCAAAGATAACTACTCTATCTATACCCCTGTTTATTTTATCAACTTCCATAAAGTTATCTCTCAACCTCCCATGTAGTATGTTCCAGGGTCTGGGACTTGTGGCCACATCGCACTTCAGGTTATCCTTTAATTTGTTCTTGTAGTGCAGCAATGCATCATGTCCTCTTCAGTGGCACCTTCCAAACCTGTGGCGTCTGCTAGCCAAGAGGGTCAAAACAGTGGATATGTGGGAACATCACCCCTTACAAGTCCTCTAAGTCCAGCACTGCCCTGACTTGGTATTATATCACTATCCCTTCAGTCTTGTTGGTTTAATATCCTAGATCTCCCTCCCTAACAATGTCGTGGGTATGTTTACAGTACATTGACTGAAGCAGTTCAAGAAGGTGTACTGCCATCTTCAGGGCAATTGGGCAATAAATACTGTCCTAGGCATTTTTGCCCTTGTGAAAGAATGAATTGTTTAAAAAAAACTCGCAAACTGTCTGCATTGTGCAGATTTGGTTGACAAAGTTTGAATCCAGGGAACTCTGGCTCAATGAGCCACTATTTCTTAGACTGCATGTATCCCACAATTCAGTCCATTCTGATAGTCGATATATGCTGGCTCCTGTTCACTGGAATGGCCGATGTGATTGTTAAAATTTGCATTCTTGAGTTTTTCACATCTTGAATGTGAAGGTCAGTGTCGCCGTGTCATGGAGCATCACACCATGATGAATCAGACGATGCAAGGTGCCACCACACCACTACTTATGTTGAGGAGAGCACTTGAGCATCCCTCACACTTTTGAAGATAGCATCTAATTGCATCTTTGTGTTCTGTGCTGTATTAACTTGTTTAAGAGCTAGATCTGTAAGAAATTAAATCTGTAGACTTGTTGTATGTTGAGAAAATAATGTCGGAAATATGTGGCTAACAGATTACTTTGACAAGCCAACAACCCTGATTTTATGCCGACCAAATAATCATTTCTGCAGCACAGTTGGAAGTTGCATGTCAGTACCTCCCTACATAGCAGTCTCAGGGAATTACCTGGGAATTGAAGATTCTGACGGGCAAATCACGTGAATCTGGAATCCTGAGTATATCCATTTAATTGGAAAATTTGGGAGGATTCTGGTATAGTTAAAATAATTAGGAAATGTTAGACAATTAAAAACCATGTCTAATTCTTGAGTAACTATTGAACTAACCCTGCAACTTACCATTGACAAATTGTGCTTCCCCAGCCCCTTGCATGCCTCTGACCAAGTCCCTCTTTCCCTCTGCCTGTTGGATCCAATTCTCTCACCCAGCCGATTCCTCCACCCATCCTAATCTACTCATATTTCTCAATCATTTACCTGGCACTCTAACTTTGCACTTGCCTTTCACAGGATTTGACAAAGTGGCTCACTGATCTGCTTGACTTTTAACCACAAAACACAGCATCAGCCACTGTGAAAAAGTATTGTGATTTGCAATCTGCTAACTATCCTACATAATGAGATCAGTTGAATTCACTGTATGTTCTTGGTTTCTGCAAGAGTCTTGATTGGAATCTTGTGTGCTAGAAATACAAAACTTTGTCTTAAAAATAAAAAAAGATAGGAACCAAGCTGCAACCTGATTGGCTGTCACTTGGAAAATCTGGCCTAATATAATCTTAAGATTTGATCTGGTTCATTTAAGTCTGAAATTGCAAAGCATTTTATTCATGCATTTGGAATCAATAACTAGCCACCGCAAAATATTGTGAATATTGGATCATTTCTCATGAGTGTAACGATGCTGCTCCTTTAACAAGGTTATGGTGTCCTTGGCTTTTTTTCTCAGGCAGTCACAAAATACATAGACTCTGAAAGGTCTGGGCTTGGATGGGTTTTGGGGCCAGTTTGATTATAGCCAGCAGATATTGCCTCAGGAAAAAAGGCTTTCAAGTTGTTTAAAAAAATACTTGTACAATGATAGGGGAGTGGCCAGCTCTTCCAGGTCAGCTTTTCTCTGGTTTGTTTTGATTAGCAAGCAGTAGTGTTGTGAAGCTGCAGGACCCAAAGAAACAGGTTCATGCTGGTCCTCTCTCTGACATCTCTCCTGTAAGACCCTGTGTTTGATTTTACGTTTTGTGCCAAGGGGTGTTTATGGGGATTCTTGCAAGTATTGGGAACAGCATCATCAATTAATATAGTCTGTTGGGTTTTTGGATAAGTTAAGTTATTTGGTATTCTGTTCTCTTTTGTTTTGTTTCATTTGGTAATCTTGTAAATAAATTCTGTTTTGTTTAAAACTAAGTGGTTTGACCAACTGCATCTCTCCTGAAATATCTGCATTATACCTGCTTAAAACAGCCAGCAAAGTTAGGGTCTGGGCCATTTTCTTAATGTTTTGAGGGGGTCTGGCCTGATCCATAAAGAAGTGATAGTCTTTTCTTTGGTAAGAATGTCGAAGAATATGGAAGAAATGAATTCAACCATGATCTAATTTAAACATGGAATAGGATTTGAGAGACTTAATTGCCTACTTTTGTTGCTATGTTTCCAATCCATGAAAGTGACTGTCTTCTCTCTTTTTCCAAGTTTAATAAATTGGTGGCATAAACTTGAGCAATGGAACCTATTACAGCATTTAAATGGAATACTCTCCAAATTTTGATGTACTATTTTCCATTCGTACCCATATTAAAGTCAAATTCCATTCCTCAACTCATCTATTTAATTGGTCTAAATCTACTTTTAATGCTTTCTTGTATAGGTTAGTTGCATGACAAAACATCGGTATCTTCGACTACAGTTTTAGAGTCTGCAGAAGATCCTAAAAGGCATGCATCCTTCTCAAAGTAAAAGGGTCATTGTTCACTTTTTCCCATTTCTAACCTCTGACAATTATTTCTGTTTTCTGTAAATTGAGTCTCTTCACTTGTAGACATTAAATGTCAGTTAAATAATGCTACTTCAAAAACAAAACACTTGATTTTTAAAATACTGCATATTGAAGTAGAATGTGTGGACTGAAAGTGGAGGAAATTGAAATTTAGAGTGAGAAGTAACATGTCAGTGTTGGGGAAGAGCTTATTCCTGAAGTATTAATGAAAATTAAAGTACAAAATGATTTCAAACCAATTTTGTGTTAAGAAGTGGAACAGGTCAAGGAGCCAGGACACTTGTGGCTGCTACTACTGCTGTTTGCTACTACACCTGCTGGAAGATCTGCTATTGTATTATTGCATGCTCATTTGTCATTCTCTTCATCCAACCATGCACAGGTTTACTTTATTTCTGTTGCCTTCCATTTTGACTTCATGAGTTTTCCAGCTCTGATCAAATGGTAGAAAGACTAATATTTTATTTTCTGGATATCCTTTTTTGGAGTTCTTTTTGCTCTTGCGATTTCAGGCACCCCTTCCTTTGTCATGTTTTCTGCATGAGTAACTTTGAGTGTACGTCTAAACATTCAAATTTCAAATGTTTGTTTTCTGCAAGATCTTATTTATTGTCCATGTTTCTGAGGGGTTCAGGGAAGTGGATAGAATGTAGCATCTTCTAGGATTTTCCTGTTACAGGCTTGAATGTGTGAACAAAAAGAAACTTATCTTCACAAAATGTCTTCTACTTAATCTCTGTCCTTCTAACTTCCACATTACATCTACCATCGTCTGTTATTATTTGTGCTAAATAGACAAACCTATCTACTTACTCCAGAGTGGCACCATTCACTTAAATCTTTGCTCCTGTTTTTTAAGGAATTCATCTAACTACCATTGAATTTGTCTTTTTGATGTTTTCACTTAATCCATATTCTAAACTTTTTGAGATTTTACTTGATCCATGATATTTGTACATCTGATTCACCAGATGGTGAATTGATTTTAAAAAAGCTAAGAAATAGTAAAGGATGTTTCATTGAAGAAATACTTTGTAGTTGTGACTGTGGGACCACAGACTGTTTCAGATTGATTAGGACTTGTCTGAAGCAGTTGGATATTGCTTACTCCTGCTAATGGTTATTTAGGAGCCTAGATTGAAAGGGTTCAATGATTTCTTTCTGTACTGGACTATACTCTGATTCTGAGCAGAGTGAATGATTTAAAAGTTACAATTAGGAGCAGGTTTATTTGTACTTTCTCCATCAGAAATTGTGGTTTTGCATTGAAGAACTTCATAACTGAATTATAGAAAGTTTATTGAAATCATTTACAGCCACTATAAAAGAGAATATTTTTAAAAAATAATTTAACCCCCACACTACCACTTAAGTGCGGTAGTGCTTATTTTTTCCCCAGCACCCATGGTGTGTGTGTGTGCAGGTGTGAGACACATTGAAAGACACAAAGTGCACGAATCTTTATTCAAATTCCACCACCAGGAAGATAGGAAAACACCCAGGGTGGCCAGTGACAAACACTGCCCTTCACATCAAAGGGCAGTGTTGTGTGATCAAAACAATGAAGGGGAGGGTAGAGACTAAATCAAAATAGAGTTGGAGGGAGAAATAATGCACTCCACTCCCTGCGGCGCCCACCTCTCCCTGAACAACTCCAGGGTGTTGGTGGACACCGCGTGCTCCTTCTCCAAGGACACCCGGGCAAAAGAGAATATATCTTGTGAATGGATTAACGAGCTTTTCTTAATTGGGCATTTATATCGCTACACTTGTGGAATTTGAGGAAATATTTATTGAATGAGAAATGGCTCACTGAACCCATCACCAGGTTTTCCTCCTACTTAGTTAAAGGGAAATATCACTGGGTAAGAAGGGAAAGTACTTTAAGATCCCAAACCCCACAAGGTCTGAGAGGTATTTACATTTGGAAGTTTTGCCAAGTGGGAGCAGAGAAAAAAATTAAAACCTGAAACCCTTATTTAAAAGTGCCTCAGTCAGTGCCATATAAGTTGTTACTAAGCTCCTGATGGTGTGATACAAAATGCCGCCATTTGGATTGTAATAGCCTTTGTACTGTTACAATTGACTTGTTATGTATTTCTTCAGGAGATGCTATGGATATGCCTACTGCTCAGTTACCAAGGTAAGCAATTATTTTTGAATGGAACAATGTAATGTCGCATTGTTTCCTGCATATCATACACTTGTTATCCTTAATCTTTTAAATTACAAGTTGGCTGTGGTCAATGTTGCATTGTCTAGGATTTGAACAAAGAGAGATTTTCATACATTGTCTGCTGGAAGAGAAAAATGCAGTTCTCACAAGACAAAAGCAAAATAGTGGATATTGGAAATCTGAAATAAAGATTGTAAGTTTGCTTGCTGAGCTGGTAAGTTTCTCAGATGTTTTGTCACCATGCTAGGCAACATCAGTGAGCCTCCATTGGAGTGCTGGTGTTCTGTCCTGCTTTATACTTATGTGTCTTAGTCTGTTACGGTGGTGATATCATTTCTGGTTATTTTTCTCAAAGGTTTGGAGATGGGGTCCAAATCGATGTGTTTATTGATTGTTGTTCTGGTTTAAATGTCAGACCTCAAGGGATTCCTGAGATGTGGGCATCTGTGACATGATGACTAGACTACTCCATCATCGTAACCCACAAACCTACCAACACACTGAAACAGCTACTGATGAACCTAAAGGACCTTGTACCAACAGCCAGCAAAAAAAATGTCATATACATAACATCCTGCAAGGACTGCAACAAAACACTACACCAGACAGACGGGCAGGAAACTAGCCACCAGGATACACGAGCACCAACTAGCCACCAAAAGACATGATCAGCTATCACTAGTATCCTTACACACAGACAAAGAAGGGCATCACTTCAACTGGGACAACACATCCATCCTAGGACAGGCTAAACAAAGATGCGTGGGAATTCCATGAGGCCTGCCATTCAAACTGGAACTCCATCAATAAACACATTGATTTGGACCCCATTTACCAACCTCTGAGAAAAGGAACTGGAAATGATATCACCCACCGTAACAGACCAAGACACACACAAATAGAAAGTAGGACAGAACACCAGTGCTTCAATGGAAGCTCACTGATGATGATACCTAGCATGGTAACAAACCTACCAGCTCAAAGAGCAAACTTACAAACCTGAACCTCAACCTGAGCTACAAATCTCAAAAATGGCAAATCTGAAATAAAATCAAAAAATGTTTTAATTTCAGGATAACGTTTTATTAAGACCTGTTTTACCCCCCAGCCTTTGACTGAGGGCAATCTAGTTTTGTTGGATTTATTTCTAATTTAATAAGGCCATATTGGCAATTGAATCTGGTTTATCCTGGTCGGAATGAATCAACACTATGCGTATACTGAGCAATGGGGTACTGACTGGACTGAAACTTGAATTCAAAAGTCATGCATTTTCTAAATATCATTAATCTTCTTTTAGTTGTTTTCACTCTGATCAATGCACACTTGAAATGTCCTGGGGCTTTCATCTTTAAAACCATTTTCTTTGTTAAATCAGTAAAAGTTGAAATCCAAAGTAAATGTAGTCTGACAATATTATAAAAACCTATTAAATTGTTGGTAATATTTGAATTGGAGAATACTTTGAAATTTGAAGTTTTGTCACTGCAGTGCTGAAGGTGATTCTATCAAGGTCTATGTAAGAGTGCGACCACCAGCAAAGAACACAGAATTGTTTACAGATGGAGATCAAGGACTGTGTTTGGCAGTTACCTCATCAACTACTATTCGTCTTAATTCAAAACCTGATGCCAGGATCTTCACATACGATCATGTGGCTGATGTGGACACTACCCAGGTACTGTAGAGATAACATGAAACTTGGAGTTCTATAGTGAATAAATATCAATTTTAATGTCATAACATTGACAAATGATGCGTGGAGAGGAAACATGAAAGTGTTCTTAATTTTAAGTTCTTTGCCACACTTGAACTGTATCATCTTGCTTCTCCTGACTGGTCCAGTTAGATTGTTTATTACATGCTTTGCATGGGACGAAAATGTCCCATTTTCATTTCAGGCAGCAGATAAGTGTTCTGAAAAGTATTGTTGAACATTACAATGCATTAATTGCACTTTTTAAACAAAAGATTACCCCAGAAATTCTAACAATGGTCCATGTTTATTTATCTGCAAAATTTCAACTTAACGAGCTTGCATTGCTTTGCGAGATATTGTGTTGTGCAATATTGTGTTACAGGTTATCTTTATTAACTCACTCACCAGCTCACTATATTCAATAATATGCCAGGTTCCTGTTTGTTCATTCATAACCCTTTACTAACCTGTTAATTACTACAACACAGTTTCATTCATTCATAAAACAGCAGTTCTGTAGCATATGTTACGATCCAAATCAAAACAATCCTTTCTAATCAAAACAACCCTTTCAAAACCATTACTGCATTTTCACACCTTATTAGCCCTTGCTACAAGCAGTGTTCACCTCTGATTAAGTGTAGCATACAGAACAATACCATCCCCATCAAATCTCCACAAAATATTATAATATTGATCAGCCCTTACCAACCATCTTCTGGACCTGAATAGATTCCCCAATTAGTAAGTACCTGTACAATATTATTCCTTTCAGAAACTAAGTAACAAAACAGGCTTCCATGAAATTGCATGCCTGAATGAAACTCATACTGGCGAATAGTAAACAAATCTCACAACCAGCTGTGATAATCAGTTTAATACCCTTTATTCTTTTATTAAGTATAGGTACAATTTTTAACTTATTGAGAGCATATATGTCTAGTATTTTTGCAAATATTTACTAACTTAAAAGACAAAAGGACTAACACCTCTTAATTATGCAAGCACTCTTAATCCCACCAGAAGTAGCAGCCAACTATGTTTTAATCCATCTCCTGTCTCTCAGGATTGAAGCCCTTCAAACCTTTATGTAGTATAGATAAAACAATGTATGCCATAGTATTGGAATTTTAATATATTTAAGAACTCTGTATAAGGGACTCTTGTAAGAACTGTATTTTGGGGTTCTATTGCCCCCTCGAGCTTTTGCTGTAATTGCTGAATAAAAGAGGCTATTTTTTTGCCACTGACTGATTTCTGTCGTTATATGAACACAATCTCACAGCTTTCACTGCCAGACTGAGAGGTTGCGTCTGGTGTTTCTTACTGATATATTTTTGAGATATCTTTCTCCCCTTTCCCCATGTCATTTTAAACATTGACTGATGATTCTCTGCTCCACAAGCATCCATACCATAAAGGACAGATTGTGTACTGTTCCAGGTCAACCACAACTTCAAAAAACATAATCCTGTTATTACTGAGATAATAGTTGGGTACTTTGAAGATAGGCCTTCACAGTTGAAAGGTGGGAATGTTGTTAGCTATTCTGCTATGTTTAAAAAAATAACTGTTGCCTGCATTTTTGCAGCCCTTTTCACAACCTAAGAATGTTCAAAGGTCTTTACAACCAATTAAGTGATTTTCTTAGTGTTACTGTTGCAATATGAGAAATGTAGCAGCTAGCTTGTCCACAGCCATGTATCACAAACAACAATTCTGATAATGACCAGGTTTTTGTGTTGAGGGATAAATATTGTTTTAAAGCTATACTAATTTTTTTTGTTCATGGGGTGTGGTCATCTCTAGCTAAATCAGCGTTTATTACCTCTCTCTGCTGTTCCAATTACCTTATTTAAATAAAAAGATGCAGTGTTACAAAATGATTCATGTGTCCCGAAAATGTTGAATCTTAAATACGCATTTTCTTACCATCATTCTGCAGGAAGCAGTGTTTTCAGCTGTGGCTCGGGGCATTATTGAGTCCTGCATGAACGGATACAATGGTACAATTTTTGCCTAGTAAGTAATTTGTAAATTATTTTACAATGAAGTAATTGGTTTACTAATGAGTTATAATTGTTGTTCTGCACCATATTCAGATTATAATGAAGTGGTTAAAAAAAATATCAAGTTTGTTGCTGGGATTCATTCAGTCTAATTGTCCTAATCATTAAAGGTTTTGCTTTTAGCTGTTCAGTGTAATTCCAGTCAGAATTCCTTTTTGCCGTGTCAGTAGCAAGTGTTTGATGAGTTATCTTTTTGCCAATTATGTTACCAGTGTTTGGATCAGCAGTCCTCAACTATTCCATTTGTAATCTAATTGACCATAGTTTACTGATGGAATTTAGAATATTCTAGACTGGGACAGATTTGTAGGAATGCAGACATGAAGCTAGTCTAAGAATATCGATGTTGATATTGGAAACTTTGGGTAAGTGTTCTGTTTCTAATGCAATCATTGTTTACCTTTAGAACAGATATCTACCCACTTTACTGGATGATTGCAATATGGCATCATTAGTCTGTTTTGTAAATGCATCAAGTTTTCTTTAAGTGGCATTCCTGAGATCAGTCGTTATTTGTATGTTCTAACAGAGATTTGTATTGTAACCTAAGCTGGAAGAAGTTGTGGTGTGGTGTTACAGCATGTTCAACACTCATGCGAACTCCAAACACAACAGCCTTGTCCTTGTCAAGAACAAGAGCTTCTTTCTATCTCCACAACATTGCCCCACTGCCATTTCTGGAAATCTAATTCATGCTTTTGTTTACCTCCAAGTGCAATGATTCCAACAGTTTTATTTCAATGTTTTTTAATCCTCACTACATGAATTCTTTTTTTTTGTCCAAAATGGAACTGTTCATTTCCAGTCATACATCAAGATTTGTTTGTCCATTACTCCCACCCTTGCAAAACTGCATTGGCTGCCATTCCACTATGTATTAAGTTAAAAACCTAAATTATAAATTTAACTTTATGACTTCAATCATCTCTGTCAGCAATCTGCTCCTTTTCTGGTGCATCTTTTTTACATTCTCCAGCTCTGTTTCTTTTTGATGCTTTGTTGCTTTTTGAATCTGAAATGGGTGATTTTTCAAGTGGTTTGTTAAAAATGAATCAGCAGTGGAATTTGAAACAGTTGTTAATCTCGTATGTTCTATTAAACAAGGAAAGCTGGCTAAACTTTTAGACTGTTTAAAAATTCTCACCAACATAAAATATTGAATTGTGCACATCAACATTGCAAAGTGATTAATGAAAATTATATTTCTTTTTCTTAGTGGACAAACTGGTTCAGGAAAGACATTCACAATGTTAGGTGCGTAGACAATTTTGAACATTTTTGTATTTTATTCTGTCAGGTGATGGAAGACCTGATTTACCAATCTAATTCGAAAATCCATATTGCCAATTTAACCTATTATTAGGTATAATTCACAAAAACCTTATAAGAAAGCATTAAGGTATGCTTTTTAACTTGTAATGTTACAATATGGTGACATGTTATTTTGTGATCCTTTAAATATTATTTCTAGAATATAATCAGGAGTATAAAAAGAGCTGTATAAATGCAATTTTTTGTCGGGCATTGACTTGCTTGTACTAAAACCCATAGCTAAATGATGGGGATAATTTTGAAAGGCTTAATTTTCTAATTAAGGCAGTTGAGAATAAAGCCTGATTAATGTATAAGTAATTGTGCAGTGTGATTCTATGGTCAGTCTATTGTCATGCACAAATTAACCCTTGGCATATAATTTGTTTTCTTCAACCATATTTACAGACGTTAAATTTTATATCTAGTAATAAACATTGTGGTTTGTGTTTTCAGGTCCATCTGATGATTCTGATAACTTCACTCATAATTTAAGAGGTGTAATTCCTCGCAGTTTTGAATACCTCTTTTATTTAATCAGTCGGGAAAAGGAAAAGGTATTTTTCACAATTTTAAGCACTTGTTTACATTTACTTTTTATTGTTTTTAAAATAGTGTGAAGTGTCAGATTTAAAATACTTCTCAACACTTTAGTGAATTACCATAATTTTCAGAGATAAACATACTTATAATGATGTGCGCATTTGTTTTTGTTATTTTTTGAGGGATGATGTTGGCTAAGACACAACTCTGTTCTTTGCCAGTTCCTCTGTTACAGCTGAGCATTTCAATATAATGCCTCATCTAAAACATAGTATCTCTGAGAGCATACATTCTTTCAATGCTACTGTGGACTGCAAATCTTAAGTCTTATGTTTGAATGTGCACCTTCTGAGCCAGAGACTGACTGACTGACTGATTGATTGATTGATTGTTTGTTTGTTTTTAATGTCAGGTATATTTTCCTTGTTGAACAATAGGGAAGATTTGAAAGGGTGAGCAGGATAATTATCAACCTGTTGAACCACATCATTAATGTTCCTTCTGTGGCCAATAAGTTTTAGAGTGGGACTTTAACCTGACGATTCTGGCACAGTAGCAGGGATGATACATACTCGGTTACAAGACCTCCAGCCACAACTGAGAAAGCCATCAACTAAGACAAGCTGTTAAATTACATTTTTTAAAAATTTAATAGTCTAATTATGTGTTCTTTAACAGACTGGTGAAGGCAAGGATTTTCTGTGCAAGTGCTCCTTCATTGAGATTTACAACGAACAAATATTTGATCTGTTAGACCCTGCTTCAACAGGCTTATTTCTTCGAGAAAATATAAAAACTGGTGTCTTTGTGGAAGGGGTAGTCGAACAAGTTGTAACTTCAGCAGCTGAGGCCTATCAGGTAATTTTAACATCTCTTCACTGCCACAGTTGCGTCACAACATGTCCAAACAGATTGTATTTTAAAAATACAATGATCCAAATTGCTATGTACTTTGTTTAGTTATGATCACCATTATAATTAACCAGATCACTTTTTAGCAGATTGTCATTTTCAAGGAGGATTGTTTCTATATCCAGGTGTTTTCTAATGGATTGAGTTCATTAAATAATGAAGAGTATCTGTGGTGAAAGTACATAATATTTTACCATATTCTCAGTTACAGTGAATCATGCTGCAAAAGATTACTTGTTGATTATAAGCGTCTGTGCATGATTAAGACTACTCTTTATACATAAATTATCATGGAAACTACAGGAATGGCATTAATCCATTGATTATGTTGAAGAGGTCTGTTGTACAAACTTGCTGAAGCATTTTTAAGATTTGCAAGTTTGTTTTTATTTATTACATGAACCATAATTGACCATAAATTTGTTTTATCCTGTTTGTCATGAAAACTCATGTTTTAATTATGCAATGTGATAACCACAGTTTTAAGAAACAAGATGTTAAAGTGATTCTATTAGATTGGGATTCAAATAGAAAAATAAATGAATACAGTAACAATTTTAAATATAATCCTTTTGAACAAATATGCAGGATTGTGGTCATAATGTGAGGAATGAAATTTCATCCATTTTGGTAGGAGTAACAGTAAAAAGGACTATTACTTGAATGGTAAAAAGTTGCAGTATGCTGCTGTGCAGAGGGACCTGGGTGACCTTGTGCATGAATCCCAGAAGGTTGGTCTTCAGGTACAAGTAATTTGGAAGGCAAATGGAATTTTGTCCTTCCATTGCAAAAGGGCTTAATTTAAAAGCAGAGATGTTATGTTGCAGCTGTATAGGGTGTTGGTGAGGCCACGCCTAGAGTACTGTGTGCAATTTTGGTCTCCTTACCTGAGAAAGGATGTACTGGCACTGAGAGGGTGCAAAGGAGGTTCACTAGGTTGATTCCAGAGTTGAGGGGGTTGGCTTCTGAAGAGGGACTGAGTGGACTGGGATTATATTCATTGGAAGCTAGAAGAATGAAGGGGAATCTTATGGAAACATATAAAATTATGAAGGGGATGGATAAGATAGGCATGGAGAGGATGATTCCACTGGTGGGTGAAACTCGGACAAGAGCCTCAAAATTAGGGGAAGCAGATTTAGGATTGAATTGAGAAGGAACGTCTTCACCCAGAGGGTTGTAAATCTATGGAATTCCCTGCCCAGTGAACTAGTTGATGCTACTTCAGTAAACATTTTTAAAGCTAAGATTTTATTTGAACAATGAAGGGATTAAGGGTTACGGTGAGAGGGCGAGTAAGTGGAGTTGAGTCCACAAAAAGATCAGCCATGATCTTATTGAATGGCATAGCAGGCTTGAAGGGCATAAGCCCTTCCTGAAGAAGGGCTTATGCCCGAAACGTCGATTCTCCTGTTCCTTGGATACTGCCTGACCTGCTGCGCTGTTCCAGCATCACATTTTCAGCTCTGATCTCCAGCATCTGCAGTCCTCACTTTCTCCTTGAAGGGCCAGATGGCCTACTCCTGCTACTAGTTTTTATGTTCTTATGTTTTTCTCATTTCTGATAGGTGTTATCCATGGGTTGGCGCAACAGAAGTGTAGCTTCCACTTCAATGAACCGAGAATCATCACGGTCTCATGCTGTCTTCTCAGTTACAATACAGTCAAAGGAAAAGATCAACAACCTAGTTAACATCCGAACATCGCAGTTGAATCTAGTTGATTTGGCAGGGTCAGAACGACAAAAAGATACACATGCTGAAGGGCTTCGGTTAAAGGTAAGCTGTCATCAGCCCTCAGATTTGAGAGTTGGTTTCCCTCCTGACTTTTTAGCCAGAGAGGACGAGAACCACAATTCCCTGTAAACTCCATCCCTGCATATTAGAATTGGGGTTGAACAAGTGCAAAACGAAACTGTCTTTGCAATAAAATTCACATGGCATCTGGCTAAGTCTTGATTGCAATCTAAAAATTATTCAAATTATCTTTTAGTAAATTTTTGTGGCTAATTGAAAGTTTAATCAGCCTGCATTATTTGAAGATCAGGAGATTAAAAATAGACAATTCTTTTTTTAATTGTTAATTTTTGTTTCTGCACCTTTTAGGAGGCAAGTAGTATAAACCGATCACTGAGTTGTCTGGGACATGTTATTATGGGCCTTGTTGATCTTGCTAATGGGAAAAGCCGACACATCTGTTACCGAGATTCTAAACTGACATTCTTGCTGAGGGTAATGTAAACATTTGATTGTTGATCATTTCTTGGAAATTTTATCAAATAAAGCTGATGTGCCATTCATCAAAAACATAATTTTGAAAAAGGACAGATTTTTAGAGCCTTGTTAGCTGCAAATTTGAAACTATGCTTTTGGATAAATGAATCTTAGATAAAATTTCAACAACGTGTGCTGATTAATATTATAGAAGTTTTGAGATATCAATGGGTAGCAAATTTTGGTGAATTGGTTACCTGCTACTGTTATGGAAAAGAAAGCTGAACTATCAACCGGTTATAAATAAAACATTTGTTGCAGGACTCTCTTGGAGGAAATGCGAAGACTTATATTATTGCAAATGTTCATCCTGGGTCACGATGTTTCGGTGAAACACTCTCCACCCTTCAGTTTGCTCGTAGAGCTAAGCTAATCAAAAATAAAGTGAGTTGAAGTTTTTTTAAAAAATCTGTTCAATGTTGGTCTTTAATGTTGTGGTTCTGTTCGCCGAGCTGGAAATTTTTGTTGCAAACGTTTCGTCCCCTGTCTAGGTGACATCCTCAGTGCTTGGGAGCCTCCTGTGAAGCGCTTCTGTAGTGTTTCCTCCGGCATTTAAAGTGGCCTGTCCCTGCCGCTTCCGGTTGTCAGTTTCAGCTGTCCGCTGTAGTGGCCGGTATATTGGGTCCAGGTCGATGTGTTTGTTGATGGAGTTTGTGGATGAGTGCCATGCTTCTAGGAATTCCCTGGCTGTTCTTTGTTTGGCTTGCCCTATAATGGTAGTGTTGTCCCAGTCGAATTCATGTTGCTTGTCGTCTGCGTGTGTGGCTACTAAGGATAGCTGGTCGTGGCGTTTCGTGGCTAGTTGATATTCGACTGGGACAACACTACCATTATAGGGCAAGCTAAACAAAGAACAGCCAGAGAATTCCTAGAAGCATGGCACTCATCCACAAACTCCATCAACAAACACCATCGACCTGGACCAAATATACCGGCCACTACAGCGGACAGCTGAAACTGACAACCGGAAGCGGCAGGGACAGGCCACTTTAAATGCCGGAGGAAACACCACAGAAGCGCTTCACAGGAGGCTCCCAAGCACTGAGGATGTCACCTAGACAGGGGACGAAACGTTTGCAACAAAAATTTCCAGCTCGGTGAACAGAACCACAACAACGAGCACCCGAGCTACAAATCTTCACCCAACTTTGGTCATTAATATTAGTTAATTAAGTAATGGTTATATGTCTTATGTAATTGTGACCATGTAACAGCCTCCCTAATTGTTTACCTGGTTATGGGCTAGTTGAACCATATAAACCCAAGAAAGTTTAGTCCCGTAGTAGATTGAATCAACTAGGGCAGCCTTAGAAGTCTTACGGTTGGTTTCAGAATCCAGACTAAGGGTGAGAAATAGATGGTCCCGTTCCAGATTATATCCAATGACCATTGATGGAAGGAAAATACTTGCGTATGTGCTTGGTTCCAGTGTCTTTCAGTTAAATAGCCTGCTGTCATGTATTCTTTCAAAAACAAATGTTGTTTTGGAAGAGTGCAGGGAAAATAATTTTAAAATAACAAAATGTGAAGAGTAATGTTTATGCCTGTAAATGTTATGATCCCTTTAGGCTTTCTATTTAGTTTCAGTATTTCGAAATTGAGCAGTAATGATTCATGCAGATGCTCTCTTATGAACAAAATGGTTGTTTTTCAATATTTGTTTTAACTTTATAGTCAGCCAAGCCTGAAGATGGATAATGCTGTGTAAGGCCTTTTTATAATTTGGTGCCTTGTTTTTATTGGTGGGTTGCTGTGAAGCTGTTGATTGATGTAACATCAACTTATTCACCTTTTTGTTGTAGGCCATAGTAAATGAAGATACTCAAGGCAACATTCCCCAGCTACAGGCAGAAATCAAGAAGCTGAAAGAACAGCTTTCTGAGCTGTCTAAAGGACAAATGTCACAGTGGGTAGAGGTTAAGAGAGGTAAGGAAGCCAGTTAAAATCTTAGGCTTTGAAGAATATATGTATGTGGGGTGGTATGGTAAAGTTTAATACAGAAGAAACACTATCAAAGTACAGATAGATGTTATCAAATCAGTAGAATGGCCTTGCAAGTGGAAAATGAATTTCATTGTTGATAATGGAGATGGTACATATTGGTAGGAATAAGGAGACTGCCTAATTCTTAGAAACTGTGTTTAAGTCGAGGAGAGGGATCTAAGAGTATGGATACGCAATTCATTAAAAGTGTCATTACAGATTGGTAACTGTTTTTAAAAAAGAATAAACTCTCTCAAAAATTGGAGTCCATTTTCCAGATAAATTGAAAGCAGAGAAATATTTCAAACTTCTGTAGGACCTTGATTAAAAAACACTCTGTGCACAATTCTGGTCTCATCAGGAAGATAGAGAAGCACTGGCTGAAATTCAGAAATGATTTACTAGAGTGATCCTAGAACTGAGAAGGTACAACTAACAGGAAAGACTGAACAGCATGGGACCAGGATGGTGCTGGTTGATCAAATATTCCAGATAATCAAGAGATATGCAAAACTGTTGTAAACCCTGACCAAGCAAAGCTTCAAGATGTCACCGTCTCTCAAATAAAACTATGATTTTAGAAGGTCTGTTGATGTTTTTACAATGTAAAAACACCCGGTAAGTAATAGGAACGTAATGGAGGGGTATACGCATCACTCGGACATCACACTAGATCGTGTTTTTTGCTGCTTTATCAAGACTGCCAGTTAACAAAGTGCTGATTAAAACAAAGTTTGCTGTACGATAGAAAATAGAGGAGATTTATTTTAAATTGTTCCCTTTCTGGGCCAAAGTTAAATGCACTGCTTTAACAAGATATCTTCTAATCAACTGTTCAGTGATGTTATTATACACTTAACATGGGACTTGAACTCTGGTTTCCTGACCCAGAAGTGGAAACACTATCACTGTGCTCCAAGAGCCGCTTGAACAACTTGGTGTATTGAAAATTTGAAACTCACCAACATATGGTCCAATACAGGCAAATGGTGTAGATACATTTAAGGTAAAGGTAGATAAGTACCTAAAGGAGAAATGAATCAAAGAACATATAAGCTAGGACAAAGTAAAAGAATGGGATGTGGCTTATGAGTGGAGCATTAACCCTGACATAGGATGGCATGCTATAAATTCTTTGCCTCCAAATAATGTTTCTCCATGATGGACATTTTACAATATTTTGGGGGAGTTTGCAAAATTGATGTAACATCAACTTATTCACCTTTTTGTTGTAGGCCATAGTAAATGAAGGTGTTAACTTGATCCAGCAATCAGAATTATTTTTCTGCCCAAATAAATAAGCTTGTACTTAAATGAATTTTACTTTTGTATTAAATGCATTGTTACCATTATAAATATGCTCCAATTATTTACTGTATAGAATTGAAACAGTAAATATAGATTTTTGTTTCTGAACTGCAAGCAACAAGCTTTGTTTTGATTTAGGTGAAGTGTGGATCTGGGGCCTTGTTCATCCTTTAGTGGATGCAAGTGATACCATGGTGTTAACTCAAGAAAAAGAAAGACATTTATCCCTAATGGATAAATATTTATACCTTAGTCAAAATTCCACTGTTGTAAAAATATATAAAGAACTTTATCCTTGTCAAATCTGTTTGTGGGAGTTTGCTGTGCAGAAATTGGCTGCTATGATTTCTACTTTATAATGCATAAGAAATTCTTCATAATCTCCAAAGTGCTTTTGAGATATCCTGAGGTTGTCAGAGGCACTACATAAAACAAGACTTTCCTTTTGATTATACTTTCTAGAAGAGCAAGAGAATGCACAGATCAAAGACTCATTGATCAGTCTTGTGTTTAGTGTTACAGTTATTAAGAAAGCTACTGACTCTAATGAAGGGTTTTTGAGATTAGTCGACTATATGCTGTTGAAACTAAGTGGTCTATTTCAGTTTCTGCAGCTGACTGTTCAGTTGACCACCAGATACATAAAAAAAAAAAGAGAATCAATCAGTTAATTGTTGCTGAACAGTTACTTTATTTCAACTTCGTTTTTGCTCAGTTTGCAGTTTTATTGTATAAGACTAATGTAGGTTTACTGAAATTTGCTTTTAAAAAGCTCAACCGAATGAATGCTTTGCATGTTTTCTTTCACTTTTTTCAGATGCTGATTCTGTGGAGAAAAATGGAGTAGATGACAGTGAATGGAAGAATCGCTTTTTGGAAGCCATGCTTCTTTTGGAGAATAGTGAAAGTCAAAACCAGGTTAGGTTGCAGCTAAATTTATTTCTGTTTTGAGGGGATGTACAGGTAATCCTAGATAATGAAATAGTCAATGCCTGCAGCTGCAAGGCATCACTGTATTCCCATGTCAGGTACTGTGTGATAAGTAACAATTCAGGGAACACAAGTGTTAGACAATGACCATTTCCAACAAGACAAAACCTAATCAATCTCCCTCTGACATTGAACTGAATTACCATCTGTGAATTCCCTGCCGTCAGCATTCTTGGGGTGACTATTGGCCTGAAACTTAACTGTATCAGCCATACAAATGCGAAAGCTGGGAATTCTGCCAAGTAACTCTCCTGACTCTCTGAAGCCTGTCAATGGTCTACAAGTGTCCTTGTCCAGAGAGCAATGGAATATTATACTCCATTTTCCTGCATCCATGCTGCTCCAGCAATATCCAGAAGCTTAATATTATTCAAGATAAAGCAGTCATTGATTGGCAATCCATTCCCCATATAATCCACTCCCTTCATCACCATCATAGAGTGGACACTAATTAGAAGATATATTGTGGCTGTTCAGCAAAACTCGTTTGATATCACCTTCTAAACACATGACATCTACCACCCACAAGGCAACAGACCATGGGAGCACCATTCCTCCAAGTCATAAATCATCCTGACTTGGAACTATTAACACCATCTCTTCCATGTGTTCTTTGGAGAGTTTGAAGGTTAGTGAATGTGGAAAAGGAAAGTACTTGCTCCAATTGTTATAATTTGTGTGTTAGACACTTGTGCCTTGGTTCTTTATTTTTGTTTTTGTTTTTCAGAACCTGAAAGAAAAAATTGGTCAACTTAAAGATGTGTGCACCAAAAAGGAAAAGATACTTCAATCAAACAAGATGATTGTGAAGTTCAGAGAAACCAGCATAGCACGTTTGGAAAAGGTCCTGAAGGAATCCCAAGACACCCTACCTCCTGATGAAAAGGATGCAGTAATCATTGAGCTGAGGGAAGAAATTCAAGCTTTAAAAGAGCAGGTGAGATATTTGGCAGGAAGCTGGCATGCTTAGAATTTTAACTTGTCTTAGAATGTAGAGCAGTCCAGCACAGTACAGGCCGAGCATTTATCTTAATTTAAGATCAACATAACCTACACACCCCTTGATATTACTGCTGTCCATGTACTTGACCAGCAGTCGCTTAAATGTCCCTAATGTATCTGACTCTACTACCACCACTGGTAATGCATTCCATGCACCCACCATTCCCTGTATAAAGAACCTACCTCTACCATCTCCCCCATACCTTCCTCCAATCACCTTAAAATTATAACCCCTCGTGATAGCTATTTCTGCCCTGGGGTAAAGTCTCTGGCTATCTACGCTATTTATGCCTCTCATTACCTTGTATACCTCTGTTAAGTCATGTCTCTTCCTTCTTTCCAGTGTGAAAAGCCTGAGCTCACTCAACCTCTCTTCATAAGACAAGCCCTCCAATCCAGGCAGCATCCTGGTAAAAGTGCTCTGCACCCTCTCTAAAGCATTTACATCCTTCCTATAATGAGGCATCCAGAACTGAACACAACATTGCAAGTATGGTCTAACCAGTGTTTTTTAGAGCTGCAGCAAAACCTCACAGCTCTTAAACTCAGTTCCCCTGTTAATGAAAGCTAAAACACCATACGCCTTCTTAACAACCCTATCAACTTAGGTGGTGACTTTGAGGGTTTTACGTACATGGACCCCATGATCCTCTGTTTCTCCACGCTGCCAAGAATCTTGCCTTTAACCCTTTATTAAGCATTTAAATTCAACTTTGCGAGATTAATCACTTTGCACTTATTTAGGTTGAACTTTATCTGCCACTTCTCAGCCCAGCTTTGCATCCTGTCAATGTCTTATGGTAGCCTTCAACAGCCCTCAATACTATCTTCCTTTGGGTCATCAGAAAGCCTATTAACTCACCCTTCCACTTCTTTATCCAAGTTATATATAAAGACTACAAAGAGCAGAGGCCCAAGAACAGAGCCCTGCAGGACACCACTGACCTCCAAGTAGAATACTTTCCATCCACTATCACTTGCTGTCTTCTTTTGGCCAGCCAAATTTCCCTGTATCCCATATCTCCTAACTTTGAGTGAGCCTACCATGGGAAACCTTATCAACTGCCTTTCTGAATTCCATATACACCACATCCACTGCTCGACCTTCATCAACTTGTCTCGTCACATCCTCAAAGAACTCAATAAGGCTTGTTAGGCATGACCTGTCCCTATATGAGGTTTGACTCTGACCCTACATATCTGGTCCAGCCCTGGGGACTTGTAAATCTTGATGCTTCCCAGAATTTACAGCACATGCACTTTCTTAATATCAATCTGTTCAAACCTATTAACCTGGTCCATGGTGAATTATCTTTGAATGCAGTAGTATATTTGAATTTCTAACTTCTTGAACTGTGAAATTACTTTGTTGAAAAGAATTGTAAAAAAACAAAGCAAGATGTTGAAAACAGTTTCACTAATTGTTTAAGATTAACTTCATTTTTTAAAAATGCTCAATGGTGGTGTGTTATAGATCACGCAGAATGTGGTAACATGCACTTTTTAACATGCTTATTGTAGCCTGAAGGTATGGATAGTGAAGATAGAAATGCCAACTTTTTATTCATTGTATGGTGATCATGAATTTCTTCTGTTACTGCCTGCCATTGGCATATGTTGTAAGGATTTATAGGCTGATAATTAAACATGTTCACGAAATAATGAGCAAACCTTTGGCTGTCAAATTCCGAGGTGGGACATGATCCTGGAGGTTTTCATTCAGAGGCAGGATTGATATCTGTTGTGGTACAAGACCTTCAAATGATAAGTTATGTGATGTAAGGTGCTGCTTTTTTTTAATCAGTTAGGTTAAGAAAATGTTATTGAGTTTCATCTTTCCGTGGAGCAAATGGTTCCAGAAGTACATGCTCTAAATCATAAAGAGCAATAACACAAATCAATGAAGGTGTAATAATGCTCATACGTAAAATACAGTAAAGAGCTGGAGATACTGAAAATGTGAAACAAACGCAAATTTCATTTTCTGTTTCAAAATGTTAACTGTACTTGTTCATATTTAGAGGAAGAATTAAAAAGCGCACGCATTATGTTAAACTTATACAGAGGCACCTCGATTATCCGAATGACATGGCGGGGTGTATTTTGTTCAGATAATCGAATGTTCGGATAATTGAATGCCAGATAACACAGTTTAGCCAAGCATCAGGACCTTGCGATCTTGTTCGGATAATCGAGGTTCCTCTCTACAAGACTTTAAAATAAAAGCAAAATGCTTGAAATATAAAATAAAACAGAGAATACCAGTAATACTGAGCTGGTCAAATGGCATATGTGGAGAAAAGAACAGAGTTAATGTTTCAGGTCTTTGACTTTGCATTTGGTATGTAGAACATTGGGATATTGTGCATTATTATCTATAAATGGAGCGTACAACCACTGAGATGGTGCAAAAGAGATATACAAGGATGAGTATACTTGTCAGGAAAGATTGACAAGCTGGGTTTCTTTTCTGTAGGAAACAGAAGATGAATTTTGAGATAATAAAGAGACTTTTATGATTCCCCTGTCATGATTTTTAGAGAAGTATTCCATTTGAAAGGAGTCCAAAACTTGGGGTCATAAATGTAAAATTGTCTTTTTTAAAAAAACTTGACTAGACAGTTTTAATACTTTAAAATCTGGAACATTTAAAGCATAGATTCCTTGAAGGAGAATCTAGATAATTAGCGAGAGAGTAAGAAATAGAACGATACATTGACTGGGTCAGGTGAAGGAAAGCTCATAAGGTGGAAAAGTGTCAGCATGGATCAGTTGAGCCAAATATTCTGTTTCTGAGGTGTACGTTGATTATAATTCATATAAAATGCCTTGTAGGAATTTATGCTGTCTTGTGTTACTAGATTGAACAAGACCCTCGGGTTGCCAGTTATGCAATGGAGAATCGTGCATTGCGGGAAGAAAACAAGTACTTAAACTCCTTGGACAGAGTGAAACGTGCTAAGGAAATTACTTCCTGCATGGCAGCAGAATTAGAAAGGGCATTTTTGCAAGCATCTACTTCTGATAAAAATCCTGGAGGTAAATATTCTTTTATACAGCTTTATAATTTAGCATCTGAGGTTAATTTGCTTGATAAAACTACTGCCTGATAGCTTGATTGATTGATTGATTGTATCCACGAGCGTGTATTATACTATGAATGACTATATTTGTGTTCTTTTCACTGTTCTTGGTTTAGCCCTAATATCTGCTGTGTTGTTCCCTCAAATTGTGATGTGCAAGAGATGCTTTGTCAATCCATTTATTAGGTCAGACCTTGTACCAGTCACCTATCAAAGTTGAAAACGTTTCTACAGTATCACAAGAGAGGCTTAAAGCTCGACTTCTACAAGCTCAGAATGACATATCTTCTGTAAAACAGGAATATGAAGAGTTTCAGGAGCTGACTAAGTAAGTTGATTTGTATTCAATGTTTGAAGCATTTAACAACTAATAAAGTACAATCTATCGTAACTAGTTATTTAAAAGCAAAATACTGCGGTTGTTGGAAATTGGAAATCTGAAATAAAAACATGAAGTGCTGGAGAAGCCCAATAGGTCTGTTAGCATCTGTGAACACAGAGAGGGTTACACAGGACTCATTAACTCGGTTTTCTCTCCACAGATTCTGCCAGACCCACTGAGTTTCTCCAACATTTTGTTTTTACTACAGCTAGTTACTTTGTCAGTATGCTGATCTATTTTCTTATTTTGAGGAGTTGGGAGGATAGAATGGGCAGGTTTGATTCAGCCCCAATGAAACTAAACTATTGATACGGAGGATGTTTGGATAATCTGACCCAACGATTACTTTCCATGAATATCTTAAGTTTGTTTGCCTGAAACTGAAATTAGGTTAATGGGGAATTGAACCTAATTTTTTTCAAATGACACCTCTGACCTTATTAAATCTATGAATTTTGTTCTCTTTTCTGTTTCATGATTTGAGATGAATATTTCAAAATACAGCACTTCTGTAATGTTTACGTGAGTCTTTGTTTCAATTTTGTTTAATATATGGATTCCGATGCAAACTGTTCTTTGTCTGTTACCAGCAAGAATCGTTATTTTTGCTCTCCTATCCTTCTTTACTCATCCAGATTTATAAAAGCATTACCAACTAATGGATATCTTGTTAATTGCATAGCCACTGTATCTATCATTTTGTTTTAAAATGTGTTTGACATTAATGTTACCTCCACCTTAATCTATCCTTGAGTTAAACGCTGTAGAGATGATATTTCTACCTTCAGATGTTTCTGGCTTGCCTTTATTGTTTTCATTGAAACAGTCTTAATTCTTGGGAAAGGTAAGACTGGGGCCTGCTCTAGAGAAGTGTAAGGTTGCTCAGATATCCTCAGTACACTAAATGCAATGAGTGTCCTTTTTTTTTTGTACATTGGCAGCTCTCACTTTTCCCTGAGAGAAATTCCTGTTTGTTTCTTGAGACATTGAGATTCTTCTGGACTATGCACCCTAGGGCCATCTTAAGATAGGTCTTGATATTTGGCTTCTACAATCAAAGGTGGCCAGTCCAGCAGCGAGTGCCATGCATGGTGTTCATTATACGCACGTCTTCCTGTCCCTCTACCTGGTGATGACATTATCAATTAGATGCCAATATATGAAATGAGATTGCATGCAAGATATCTTGTAATTAGGGAGCTGGAAAACTGTTGGTGACGTGGAGCTTGTGCTTAGCCCACACCTTCTGTAAGAGGAGATCATTACTGTTATTGCATGGACAGGAAGTTGTTCAATCTGAAATTTATTCTGGGCAAAGAACAAGATATCAAAAGGCATACTTTTGTTATTTCCTGTTTACTGATTCATAAGTAACATAGCACAGACTTGTTCTCCAGTGCGTGCAACAGTTTCAGTATAAAGAAAACTGAAATACAATACCAGCCTTCTCCAGGAAACTTCTCAAACTTAAAGTTTCAATTCATGACCAGCACTTACCAGTAGTGGAAATTGTCACTTGTCCCGGCAGCATGCTTTAGAGATGTCTACAATGACTAGACATAAATCAGATTTGCCAAAGCAAGTGTAGCCTTTGGCAGACTTTGAGCATCAGGTTTTGAGTGCAGAGGAAGAAATCTGCCTATTGAAATTAAAGCCTATAACGTATAGTGCGGAAAATGCCTATGCTTGTGCAATTGGCATGGTGCTACATAGACAATCCAAGAAACCTGATCGCTTTCACTTGAGCTGTGTTTGGTCACTTCTGAAGGTCAGCTAGCAGGTCAAGTTATCAGATGCTAAAGTGCTCACTTGAGCTGGCATGCCAAGCATCCCCACTATATCGGGTCACAATTGTGCTGAGCTGGTCATGTAGTTAGAATGCCTGATACGCTTACCAGACCAAATCCTCTATTCAGCTTAAGACTGGGGTGCATTGACATGGTGGTCAAAGGAAGCAGTGCAGGACAATCTGAAGGCTTCACTTCGGATTTGTGACATTGATTTGAACTCCTGGGAGAAGTTCGTGCAAGGTCACCGCAACTAGCAATTTAATAAAACTGATCAGCTGCTTTTGAAAGCAAAGGGAATTCCCAAGCCAGTACATAGTTCTTTTTCTGTATAAAGCCTACTTTGCATCACTCATCCAGCATGTGGAAAGTTACCTTCCAGCCAAGATGACCAGAGTTTACCAACATCTTTTGTTCTTTCTTCATTATAATTTTACTGTGAAGTGTTGTAGAAATCCTTGTTTGCTCCTATATGAGCCCATTTAGAGTTATCAGTTTTAATGTCCTTGCATATATGTGCTTGAAGCTCAATTTTTGACAGATTCCATATTTTCAATTTCATTAATTTTTGTAGAATTTCTACAAGTCGTGACTTGAATACTGGCTTTACACGCTTTACTTATAATTCAAGGAAATAATTGCAAAGTATGCAAATACTGATTTTGTGTTCTGAATGATTAAATTATGACCATTAGGAAGCGACAGATGGAATTGGAATCAGAGGTTCACACCCTTCAAAAGGCCAACCAGCATCTAGAAAATATTTTGGAGGCAACAAAGGCTCTCACACGTCAGGAAGTCTCCCAGCTAAATAAGATGCATGTTGAGACAATAAAGGTAGTATTTATTGGTGCACTCCATTACGGAAATAATGAGGACATTTTAAACACTAAAATACAGCTGTGGCTTGTTGAAAAATAACTGATTTCAATGGAGAGTTGAATTCTCAGGGTTTTACTCCATCATCCATTTGCACCATTTTGGCAAAAAAAGCTTTATTTTAACAATCATAGAATTTAATATCTTGATGCAAAAACCAAGGAGCTTTAGAATTGAAGTAAACTGTGCCCATTGCTGCTATAGTTAATGCTGATGAGAAAATTATCCTTGCAACTTGAACCAATGCTATCATTCAGTAGGGAGTCACTGAGTGCACCAGAGCACCATTTCATTCAGAGTTTGTTTGTGTAAATGCCTTTTTTTCAATTGTTTCTGAACAGGCTTTGAAAACCTCTGGGATATTTTGTTTTGATTGAAGAATTTAGAAGTAAAATGAGTCCCTGAGGATAATTGCAGTGAAATTTCTTGCCAGCATTTGTTACTTATCCCTAGTTGCTTTTGAGTTGCCTTAAACCACTGCTGTCTGTAGAGGGATTGGAAAGAGAGGATTATTTTTCTTGCAGCAGAAGAGAGTTGGGGGGGAGGTGGGTTATGATTTGAGATACATACAATTGAGGAGCATATATGGGATAGACTGGAATGAATTTTTCCCCTTTCTGGAGAGGTCTATGACCGGGGGATGTAAATTTAAAGGAAGGGGAAAGAAGTTTAGAAGGAATGTAAGAAAAAATGTGGGTGGGAATTTGGAACTCAGTGTCAGTAAGGTTGATAGAGGCAGAAACCCTTAAAGCATAGAAGAAGTATTTTGATGCACACTTGCAATGCCAAGGCGTGCAAGGCTCTGGACCAAGTGCTGGAACATTAATTAGAGTAGTTAAGTGGTGGTTTTTGACCAGCACAGGTTCCTTTTTCTGTAGACCACTATGACTTTCTGTGGTGAAGGTAAACCCACAGTATATTTAACTGGGAAAATCTAACTGGGCATGATGAGGATTTTCAACATATCCAAGTCATCATGGTATGTGATTTGCTGATATTCCTCAATTTATATAGTAAAACAAAATACATCCAGTTCCTACCACCACAATAATGTTGTTTTTGAGCTAGTGTAGCTGTTTCTCTTTTCCCATTTACTATCCCATTGTGCTTAGATCAGGATTAAATGATGATGTTTACTGTTACAAGGTTAAGTTCTAATACCTATTTCATGTCTCATTAGAATTTGACCACTCCAACAAAGTCTATTTACAATCTACGATCTCGAATGATTCTGCGAATGAGTCCTGAAGGAACGCCTGGTCTCTGCACAGAAATGGAGCCAGGGACTCCAGAAGGTGATATTATGAATGAGCCTTTGCCACCTGAAATGAATGAACAGGCTTATGAAGCGATTGCTGAAGAGCTTCGAATGGTGCAGGTTAGTGTTTTTTTGACAGTTGGATGACTCCAATAATTTGCATGCTTTGACCAAAACACATTACATAATGTTGTATTGGAAACATTTTTCTTTGTTAATAGGTTCTGATGCTTATTGCGAATAAGTTGTTTTATGTGATTTTATATTTAAAGTGATTGTGTAGGATAAGAAAAGTAGCATCATTACAAGTGGATATGAGAGATGAACTTGCATGAATATTTTGCTTTAATACATTCTGGTTTAACCCCAATAAATAAAAGTCAAGTTTTTGAGTGCAGTAATTTTGTTAAGTCGGTAATAGTGCAAAATAAATTGCATAGCTGAGTAAAAGTGCCCCCCACCCCCCAAAAATGGCAAATAAGGAATGATCAGTCAATTAGTGTTTAGTGGCATGGGCTTGGTGATAAATGTTGGACATGGCACCAGGCAAAACCCCTGCTTTTCAAGTAGGGCCAGGAACTTTGATGTCTTGTCTGAATGGTGTCTCCTCCAATGGTACAGCAGTCTATTGGTATTGCTGTAATCTTAGATTATATGTTGAAGGCATAAAGTAGAGCTTGATCACAAATCCAGGAAAGGAAAAAGAAGTGAGTGCTGACTGCGTCCTCATAGAAATAATCTAATCTTGCAAAACAACAATTTGTTAGCAGTTCTTTGAAATATTTTAGTGATGTTCCCAGAAGATAATTGGGTCATTGTGGGCTTCATGAATTAGACGATCTGGCACCAGCAACCAACAGGAATCCTTTTTGATTAAAATTATGCATATCATGTTATTGCAACACTATCTCACCAGCAGAATAAACTCATATATTCTGTACACCGGTGCCTCTTTTGACAGTTGATGAGCCCAGGTTGTATCAATGCTGTTGTGTTTCTGTCTTGCATTTAGCACTGAATTTTATGAGGACATCTGATAACAGTGTTGGGAATAACAAAAGCTCTTAAGTTAAATTAGACATTTACTCTCATTGAGTGTTCTAATGCCATACCAGTCGCAGTGGTGGATGTGAAATCTATTTATATATACAAAAAGGGAACATGATAAATATATTAAGAAATAAAAATTTTGGAAAGGTGGAGGAACAGTACCAAGTTAAGTGACTATCTACAGCTGTAGTATCTGCTTATTGCAGCATGAAATTGATACTGACTGACTAATGTCAGCTTCTGGATTGAAGTAATTTGGATCTACACTTCCACAGCAATAACTGAAGAAGGGTACTGTGGAGAGACTCTTTGATATTCTCTTTGCTTCCCATGACCTACCTTTTTAAGTTCTCCAGAAGAACTCCGTGTCATCTTTGTTATAAAATGTGGCCTGAGCCTGCCTGGTTGAATGGCATCTTCATTGCCAATAATCTATTCTAAATGTGAATTTATCTGGAAATTAGCTTTTAAAAAATATATTTTTTCATTTATGCTAGAAATGGTTAAATGTGTAAGTAAACTAAAACTGGCTCTGGTCTTGTTATAGGAACAATTGTCTAATCTGCAGACTAAACTGGATGAAGCAGAGACCAAAAATGTAAAACTTCAACAGAACATTGACAAATTAGAACATCATTCTGCTCAAATGAATGAGGTAGATATTTTTTAGACACCTGTGAATCTTGCAATTCTTTTTCCCCAGTAACGTTTTTATTTAAACTTTCAAATATGTATTTGTCGATGAGAAGTATGAGAATTGCAATTTATTACAGAGCTAAAAAATCTGTTTTTACTGCCCTTCCTTTATCTTTGCTGTCCATCTAATAATTGTTCCACCCCTGTCCATTGCCATTCTATCCTTTTCATTTTGCATAATCTCTCTTATTCATAATGTCTTGGTCAGTGATGAGAAACACTCCTTTTTTGTATCCCTCATCGCTTACATTTCCCTGCTATCTTCTAATCCCAGTTCCTCCATACACTTCAGCTGTTAAGCCTCCCCAGTTACAGCGGTCTCAAACCTGGTGGTCTTGTTCAACCTTGTCTTTATTCCACCATGGTCCTAGCTCTGTTTCCTCAAGTCTAACAGATGTAAACATAAGTGTTTTAAACAGGTAAACCTAGTCTAGTCATTCATTTGCTAGATCTAATTAATAACACCAATTTTCTTCAGACTTGCTGTACTTTGGTGAATTGAGGGATACCTTGGCAAGCAACTGCAACCCCTGACTTTTTTTTTCCCCACTGCCAACTATAACATGTTTCTTCTCTTTTCCTCCACTCCATGGAAAGGAGTGAGGAGCTTATTGCCATTAATTTTGAATGAAGTCCTTGTTCTTTTCCTTTTTTTTTTGCTTTAAATGCAGCGATTACTGCTGAAATGAGTAAGTATACCATTCAAATTCCAACTGCTCCAGAGGTGTATAATCAACATCTGAACAGGTTAATTTCGAAATATCTATAATTCTAGTTTTAAAATACATTACAATATTAATGCAAGTAATATTTTATTTGGCCAAATGCTCTTAGCTCATCATATCTGAACGGAATGATAGGAACAAGGACCAACAGGAGCTGATTATGAAGAATGCACTTTTTGAGAAAGAGCTACAGGATTGTCAGAATAAAAATGAGAGTAAGTGAAATAAATGCTTAAATTATTGCAACAATAATGCGTTGTGCTTTTTTCACTTGTGCTGAAGATTATGATCTTTGGATCATATGTTAGCTTTAGTCAATGCTCTGGTGTCCCATAGTTGAGCTAGATTTTAAAATGCCTGAGGTGATCAGGTACTCATTATTCTAATCAATGCATGAATTCAGTGCTATCTTCACTTGATTTGAATTGTAGTTAAAATAATACTGCAGCCTGCTGCTGGCCAAACAATATTTAAAACACTAATTTATATAGAATATACAGCACAGAAACAGATCATTTGGCCCAAACACATAAAGTGCTAAAGATATGCTGACATTTCCCTCCCTTTCCTTGACTTCTCTGTTTGTGTTTCAAGGCCTGCCCAGCTACAACCATTACAAGCCCACTAACATTCACCATCTCTTCTCCTTGCTGCTCCTCCATCAAAAGTATGAAAATCACCATTTACGATCCCTTTCCAGGCCTGAAGAAGAGTAATATAGGACTCTAAGCACTAACTCTATTTCTCTCTCCACCAATACTGCCAGACTTGCTGAGTTGCTCAAATATTCTGCGTTTATTTCAGATTTCCAGCATGCACACTATTTTGCTTTCATTAGACCATTTGGCCTAATTGATGCAATTCTGTACTTGTGCTAAATGTGAGTCTTCAGCCACCATATTCATGCTACTTCATCTCTCACTGTATCTACATATATCTTTTATTCCTATCTGCTTAATGATCTTGCATTTATGCATCACTCCTGTTCCAGTTTGCAACTGCATGTCAGAACATTTCTCCTATTTAAATCTTTTGTATGATTCCCAGGATGGAGTGTGTTTGGGGTTTAGCCTGATTCCTCCTCATATCTATCTAAGTAGTATCATAAGCTGAAGAATCTTAGAATAAAAGTAACATCTGACATTGTATTCAAAGGCAGCAATGTACCTTTCATTCAGTGTTTTGGCTATTCGTTGTACCATTCTGTTTTTAATTGCTTTACCACATCCTTATATTGTGAATCTGCATCTGTTATTGTTCTTCTGTTTCTCTAACCACTTCCACATGCTAATTCATTATTTTGCTCATTCTTTCTTCCAGCATGCAGTACTTGCATTTGTCATTACTCATTTTACTTCCCCATTTATTTGTCAAATTTTATCACTGGTTTAAATCTTTATAACCTTTTCTGGCTCTTCCCCGCCTTCGAGTTAGTTAATTATCCAATGAATTCTTTAGTGTTTTGCTGAATCTCATTGTTAATTTATTACTTAGTCATAGAGATGTACAGCACAGAAGCAGACCTTCAGTCCAACTCGTCCACGCCAACCTGATATGCTAACCTAATCCAGTCCCATTTGTTAGCACTGGGCCCATATCCCTCTTAAACCCTTCCTATTCATATACCCATGCCTTTTAAATGCTGTAATTGTACCAGCCTCCACCACCTCCTTCCATACACGCACCACCCTCTGTGTGAAAAATTTGCCGTTTAGGTCCCTCACCCTAAACCTATGCCTTCTAGTTCTGGACTCTCTCCCCTCCCTCTCTCTCATCCCCCCCCAGGAAAAGACTTAATCTGTTTATCCTATCCATGCCCCTCATGATTTTATAAGCCTCTACAAGGTCACCCTTCAGCCTCTGATGTTCCAGGGAAAACAGCCCCAGCTTATTCAACCTCTTCCTACAGCTCAAATCCTCCAACCCTGGCAACATCCTTGTAAATCTTTTCTGAACCCTTTCAAGTTTTCAAGTTTCACAACATCCTTCCGATAGCAAGCAATTCATACATTTGTGGAAAAAGCTTAAGAACCAGATACTTACTGATTAGACTTGTGACTAAATTCAGTGAGGTTATTCTTCCCTTGGGATAGTTAATTCATAGTGGTTGGCATAAGGCTAGCATTTTGACATGTACTTCGATTAAGTGTGTTTTTTTAAAATTGGAAAACAACTTGTCTTTTTGGAACTTGCTCTATTGAATCCTGAATTTTCCATTTTAATTCATGAACAGTTCAATTTGCCTGCTTTGTTCCAGTCATCTTTTTTTTAATGGTGATTTTCTTTTTGTTACTATCTAAATGTATGGTAGTTGTCTCTAAAATTGTGAATTAATGATGGCAACTACTTTTGTTTTGACAGTATTACAGAGTGAAGTAAATGACTTGCGTGTTGTGCTGCATTCAGCTGACAAAGAACTTACCACTGTAAAGGAAGAATACAGTTCCTACAGAGTTAAGCAAGATGCAGAACATAGTCATCTTTCTGAGCAGTTCATTAATATCCAGTTACAGCTGGATAAAATCAGGTATGGTTAATGGCATGTCTACTAATATGGCATTTTTAAAAAAAATAAACTATTTGTTAACTGAACGGCTGAATCTTGTGGTCAGTTTTACATAAGGTAAACAGCAAGTATCTCTGTGACATGGATTATATTTCCAACATTGATTTGAATCTTCTGTTGTGAGGAGCCTCGCAACAGTGAATCATCAAGCAGTATTAATGACTAATTGCAGCAAAAACAGAAAGTAAAATGCATTGCTCAACCTTCACCCCTTTTATTCAAATTTGTAAAGTGAAAAATAAATGTTTTGGAGTTATACCTTGTTTTTTAAAAAGGAACTAAAATTTCAAAGCTTTTTGATTATATCAGAAAAGAAATAGTTGGTACCACACAAATGATATAACAAAGTTTCCAGGGTAAGGTAGATTCTTCAGTAGCAGGTGTGACATGATACATCATTTAAAATCTAGCTACTCCTCACCTAAGAATCTATGCAAGTCCATCTTTCTTGGAACTCTAATTGAATACCCCTAATCAGTCCTCTCCCCTGCCCCTCTTTCCAAACCACACTAAACTGAAATGGATTATCAAAACACAAATAGCATGTAATGTGACTGTTATTCCTCCTTGTCTCTCCCTGCCAACCTGGAGACATTATTGGGATAATTGTTTGGTAGAACTTCAGTAAAGCATTGCTAAAAATTGAAACTTCTTAACCTGCACTTGTCGGAGCGCAAATGGAAGAAATAGATTTTAATAAAGGTACACCATTTTATATAGTGTAAGAGGAGTGTGCTAATTATTCGGTAACTATTGGTAATTGACAAGTAACTATTCTTGCTTTATCTCCATGCCAATGATGGCCCAACCAAACAGCAATGTTCATATGGCTGATCACACCATTCTCCTTGAACACCTGTCCACCAACATCCAGGATCTAATTCATCATTTCTGTTTGTAGCTGGGGAACTATTTGCAATGGCTCCTCTTTCTTCTTTCACAAAGTTAGCTATGGTGTCCCTCAGGGGCTATCCTTGGCCACCTTTTATTCCTCATTTTTGTTGTTTCCCAGCAACGTCAAACAAATGCACATCTGATTCCAGATATATATTAATAACATGTATGTCTATATCATCACCACCATCTCTCTTGATATTTCCATTGTCTCCAAGTTGTTGGACTGCTGGTCTGACCTGCAGTACTTCCTCAATTTAAATATTGACTAGGTTGAAACCATGTTTTCAGTACCTGCCACAAACTCCGCTCTCAGGCTTCCAATTCAGTCCCTCTCAGGGGCTGAGACTGAACTAACGTGTTTGCAACTTTAGTGACATTAGTCCCTGTTGTGAGTTTACATGTCCATCGCCCAAACAGCCTGTTTCTACCTTTGTAACATCAGTTGATTTCATCCATGCCTCACTGCAGGAACTGCTGAAACTCTATAGTTTATCTCTCGACTTTACTATTCCAATCCCAGACTTCCATTTTCTATTTCTTTATATTCATGAGGTCGTCTAAAACTTATTTGTCCTAATTTGCACCAAGTCACCCATAAACGCTTTTCTTGCTGACCTGCAATGGCTCCTGATTAACGGATGCTTCAATTTTAAAATTCTTCTCTTTGGTTACAGATTTCTCTTTTTCCGCACCCTCACTAAACATGTCCAACCATACAGCGCTCATGAACTGCATGATTTTAATTGCTTCCTACTAGTGGCAATGTCTTCAACTGTCAAAGCCCTAAACTCTGATATTCCCTCAAACACCTCAGCTGATCTATCTTTCTTTCATCTTTAAAGTTGCTGCATAAAAACTAATTATTTAACCTAGCTTTTGATCATTCTGCCCTAATAACCCCTTATGTAGTTCAATGACTAAGGAACCTATAGAATATATGATGCCTTTATTACATTAAAAGGAGCTATATAAATACAGTTGTTAATGAGATGAAACTGTCTGAAGGTTTTTTGGTTGTATGTTACAATGTGGAAGGTAAAATTCCCAGTTCAGTGATTTATAATAGCTTGCAGGTCTGTGAGGATCTTAACTGTGCACTTGATGGAGCAGCGTAGAATTGCCTGATAGCAACTTCTGGATTTCCACATTTAACTGCACAATGGATTCCAGATAGTTGTCAATTTCAAAGGAGTAATGCCTAAGTGCTGACAGTTTTATCATCATTACTGGTGCAAAATACATGCCATTGGAGTTGAACTGAAAAGCTTTCTTTTGTAATCTTTACTGGTTTAGTAATTGTACAAAATAAATAAGGTTCTTACTTCATAAACACTTCTTTTGGTACTAGGCTGGAACATGAGAAAATTCTGGAAGAGAAGAGGTCTCTCCAAGACACTTATGATAACCTACAGGAAGTTATGGAGTTTAAGGCATATGAAACTGATCATCTGCAGGAGAATCTAGAACAGATGAAGGTAGAAAATGGAGAGTTACGAACTGAAATTTGTGTAAGTAAAGGAGACACTTAAATGTATGTAAATGATGTGTACAAGGAATGATTGTAGTTATCCTAATTTTGGCTTGTGTGTGGTGGGAGGAGGAAATTCAATCACTGGGTTCATTTGACAAAAGCATTCATGTGACAAGGACCAAAGTTTTCCTTAACAGTTCGTTGTTGACCATGACACCTGAAGTCAGGAGCTTTTGAGAACAAAGGAAAGGTACTTTCTAATTAAGTGATACACTAAATTTAATGTTTCATTATTTTAGTATTGCAATCTCTGTTTTATTGGAGGGAACCTTAAATTTTAAGCTTTGAATTGGAACAGCTTAACATTCCCTCTGACATGTGTCTTAAAGAAGAGTTTAGCCACTGATGATAATGATCTTCCCTCAATTATTGTCCAAGTTTTCCAATTGTCTTGTGAAGAATCCAAAAGTAGTTTCAAATAAGTATGATTTTCAGCATAGAACTTAGTTAGCATTGGGTGAGACTATTCAGTTTTATTTTTGACACTATTTAAGAACTCTAGGTTTGTACTGGAACTAATGTATATAATTGCATTGAGAAAAGTAGTTTGTTTTTGTAGTACATGATTTAGTTAAAAATTATTGTGATTGAGTGGTAGCCTTGAATATATAGAAAGCAAAAGGTGAATCTTACTTGATTAATAGCAACTGCTATGGTAAATGGTTATTGATTTCTGCCATTGTGCTATCCGCTAACCTGGTTGCTGTTGTCAGCTATTCCCACTCAACATGTCCAACATCTAATGAATCTATATCTAACTATCCATATCATCCATATACAATGTGTTTTAAAACTCCACTTCGAAATATATATGAATTGTTTCCTTTTACCTGATGCATATTGGAATTAATTTTGAATTTTCTCCTAACTTTTTTTGTCTTTTGCATTAAATGTAGTCTTTAATGGAGCATTTAGAGACAGAAAAAGAACGAACTCAAAAACTTGCTTCGCAACTTCAACAAGACATTGAAAATAACTCTAAGTAAGATATTTTTATACCTCAGTATACAGACTGCAAGCTATAAAGAAAAAATCTTTCTACTGGCAATTTGTTTTGTGTTAATTGTTGTTTTTTTTTAAATGTGCCCAAGCTGATGATGATTTTATTGTGATATGGGGGCCTGCACCAAATTGAAGAATCCAGTGCAGGATTGGTATGGTATCTGGCAGATCGTTTTGTTGTTGTCAGTGTTCAGGCAGCTTCTGCAGCTGCAGTTTCCTTTGGGCACACTTGGATATTGCAAATTTTACTAAGATGGTCCTCAACTTGCTGGACTAAATTTCTGAACTTATCTTCATGTGGGCTAATCAGTCATAGTATTTTCCAAGCGAGGTGATCTTTAATGCAGATATCTGTAAAACTCTTTTTTAAGGGTGTCTTTTAGTATTGTTTGTACTGACTGAAATAACACCATAGAGTATCCTGTCGTTAAATCATCCTTTTTTTTCCCCACGTGGAGAGTCCTTGGCAGTAATCCAGCTCTCTGAGCCAGCTCTGAATGAATAGATTAGATTAGATTAGATTAGATTACATTACATTACATTACAGTGTGGAAACAGGCCCTTCGGCCCAACAAGTCCACACCGAACTGCCGAAGCGTAACCCACCCATACCCCTACATTTACCCCTTACCTAACACTACGGGCAATTTAGCATGGCCAATTCACCTGACCTGCACATCTTTTGGACTGTGGGAGGAAACCGGAGCATCCGGAGGAAACCCACGCAGACACGGGGAGAACGTGCAAACTCCACACAGTCAGTTGCCTGAGGCGGGAATTGAACCCGGGTGTCTGGCGCTGTGAGACAGCAGTGCTAACCACTGTGCCACCGTGCCGCCAGAATAGAACCTCTGACATTCCTGTTTTTTTTATTTAATAAACAATTACAAAACCATTTACAAAAAACAGTTAACATTTAAACCGTATACAAGAGACAGCAATTTTACAAGGGAGAGGAGCAGCAAAACCTGGCCCCAGACCATTCCTGTTTATATCTGTCAGCCAAAGCTCTCTGACTCTTCCACATTAAGAGTCCCAATATGGGAGCTCATTCTGAGGTTCACCTGGCTGACCTTGTTATAACCACTAAACTGACAGTGTTAATTATTTGTCCTGATGCAGTTCACCACTGCAGATCTGTTTGAGAATTCTATATTTATCCAAGTAAGAGACTTGACTCTAATGTTGAACTTTTAATTTTATTTCTTTATTTTTCTACTTTATACCTAACATTTTGTTACTAGCTATCTTTGTACCTAGGATAGCATTAGGAATGACAACTATGCACACTATTCACACTACTCCTGTATCCTGGTACTTGAATACACAAAACACTAAAACTTAATTTTAATCCTAATTGACCTGAATATATAAATTGAACTTTCTGGATTGTAATCATAACTCTTTTGAGCCCTGCATGATAGAAAACCTTGTGGTTTATGATTTTGTCCTGCTTCTGAATTTTCACAATGGACCCCTGGTATCTTTTAATGTTCTAGAGCTTTGTGCTTAGAACAGATCCAGGATTCTGCACCATCCACATGTCTAAAACAGCATAGCATTAAGCATGCATTTCTCTATTTAAAACAAGGTTGACGTGAATGTGAGCCACAAAGAATGCAGGTAGTTGCTTAGCTTGTGCAATTGTTTGCTTTGTTCTTAGTCCATGTATTCTTCAGTCATGTAATTCACATTTTCTGGTGCTGCCTTCTCTTTCTATTGGGTTGTAGAAAATTGGAGAAGAGCAAAGATTTGATACTTTCACTATGCATTTGCATTATGTATTCTGACAACTTATTAACTTTAAACAACATACTTATCAAACTTTGATAACATACTGAGGTATAGATACATAATACATTTCTAGTGGGTACATGTATAGGCCAAATTGTGCTGGAGAAGCCATTTTAACTGGGTTATTAAAAGTTATATTAAATATTTTGCTTCTTTCAATAAGGTATTATTGTTTTGACAATAGCCGTTCTGAACTGTGACTTTGTTTATTTTTCATTAATTCACATTAATGTATCTTTTATGTAGGGAGCTTTTAAAGGCTTTAGATGAAAACGATCTGCTGAAACACCAGTTATCTGGTCTGATGTTGAAGACTGAACAACAGGTAAATATGATTCTAAGAAGATCTGAATAGAAACTGAGCATATCATTTTTGAAATTTTATCAGTCTCTTTCACTTTTGTGCAGGGTCCAATATCCTAGATTTGCTACTGTACTATTATGTAACTTCAACTTCTGTTTTTGGTTTTATTGCTTCTATATTTCCAGCATCCTTTCTAGCATCTTGACTGCGACCATGGCTGAGTTCTATTAACTAGCATAAATTGGAAATTAAACCTGCAATCTTTCTACAGTATTCAGATTCCTACTAGTTAAATTACTGGGAAGCAATCTTCCTACTTGTGGCATTTAACTGGCTGGGGGAAAATACAGGTTTTGAGCATAAACGGACACAGTTCTTGGTCAAAGATGGTCGTTGTCAAATGAAAACAAATTGAGAAAAGCAGAGACCACTTTCCCAGCCATTTCATTCAATTGACAAGATTTGCAATCCAAGAATAAAAGGACATCCAGACAACCAGGATTGTTTAAATAATTTTTGAAAAGCCTTCTAGCTGATATGGCTGTCTGGCATTAGAAAATATCTAAAGACACAATTAGATCATTCTCGGGAACTTTTTGGACTGAATCCAAAAAAAGTACTACAATATGCATCTGAGTGTTTTTTTTTAACAAGGATCGTTTTTCAACTCGTTACTGGTGATTGTTGCTTCCTGATATACCCTAATGTATGTCTAGTAAATTGTAATAGAGTAGCTCAGAAATTAACTCTTGGATCTTTCTAAAGTTGCCCTTCTGTCCTAACCTTAGCCATAGATTTATAGTAATTACAAATTTCTTGAGATATTTGTTTGTCCCACTTGTATGCACCCTTTCCTGGAGGGTATCTTTGGGTACATCTGCAGTTCTGTGCTTTGTGCTTCGCCTAAAGGTTCATTTGGTTGTATTCCTTCTTTCCCAGGTTCTCTGTCTTGACTTCTGCTCAAATTTTAAGAGTGAGGGAAGCCTGAACTGGGTGGTATTTAAACTCATTTTCAGTTTTCTGAAAAATCTGGGTTTTAAAAAAATAAAATGTTGAGAAATTCCCAAGAGCAAGCAGTTTCCTTTCCTATTACTCTGACAAGTTTAGCCAGTGAACATTGCAAACTTGATTTCAGTTTACTTTTGTTATCCAAGCCAGGGTTTCAGCAGGGGCTTTGAAAAATTAATTTTAGTGGACCATTTAGCATGTTCTGTTGGGGTGGAGGGTTTTGTACAATTATTGGACAGTGTCATCTGTATTTGTTAACGTGACATCAAATAAGAGATTTAACAAATAAGAATCCAGAAGTGGAATCCATATGTTTTCTCTGTTAAAATAAAAATCCATTTAAGTCACTTTACTTTTGCACTTAAAGGTGATTTATTCTCATACATGTAATCCTCCTTATGAGACCAGAGGCATGTCAATATAACATGAGCGTTAGTGCTGTAATTGGTACAAGACTGTTTATTTGTGTTGCAACACTAGGGGGAGCATTTGCTGTATATGTGCAAATTCAGTAAATATCTCCTGTGATTATCATTTGCAACTAGACATTCAAAATTAAGAATTCGTACTCAATCTGAAACCTGATTTAGGGAGCAAATTAAAATAGTAATATGTTAGGATTGATTGTTCCCCACAATGTTCAGCTCATTTGTCAGTTAGTATTAGATTACTTACAGTGTGGAAACAGGCCCTTCGGCCCAACAAATCCACACTGAGGTGCCGAAGCACAACCCACCCAGACCCATTCCCCTACGTTTACCTCTGCCCCTAACACTATGGACAGTTTTAACATGGCCAATTCACCTAACCTGCACATTTTTGGACTGTGGGAGGAAACCGGAACACCCAGAAGAAACACGGGGAGAATATGCAAACTCCACACAGTCAGTCACCTGAGGCGGGAATTGAACCCGGGTCTCTGGCGCTGTGAGGCAGTCGTGCTAACCACTGTGCCGCCCATTCTTAAAATTCTCATTCAAAATACATTTAGGTAGTGCTTTTAAAAGCAGATACTATCAAAACTATTTATACTCTTCTACAAATTAACATAACATATCCTTCAATAAATAAACATTTCTGAGTAAAAGCTGTGAGGACCCAGTATGTGATTTCATTCCATGACTTGACCTTATTAACTACTGACTGAACTAAGTTAGAATGGCTTCCACAAAGCCTTTGCAACTTGCCTTAAAAAATCTGCTTAATCTGGGAATCGCTATTTCTATTTTGTATATTTGCAATGTGTTGTGAATTCAACAAGTTTATCTCCAATTCTAAAGCTGAAATCTGAAGTGGCTTATACTTCTGTCCTTGATACCTTTCCAATAGGTGGCAAGAGGTGTGGTACTGTTATATTTTTTGGATAATTTCTGGATTTATGAATATTGTCTTTTACATGGCTTTTTAAGGCTACGGAACTGAAAAATAAGGAGCAGAGCCTGGATGATGCAAAAAAGACAATCGCTGATCGAGAGAAGAAGAATGCTGCTGACCAGGTATGAGAAGCAACCTGAAAAGCAATAGCATTTTTGCCTCCTAATCCAAAAAGAAACCTTATCCAATGCTCTGTCCTCCATCTGTTTATGGAATTAAAATCTGGTGAACTTTTCTTCGAAGGAAACAATGAATATGATGCACTGATTTGGCCCCCATCTATTTCACAGCCTAATTAATATTTATTTGAGTATTGCTGATAAAACAAACAGTTTGTTGAAGCTTTTCCTCTTGCACCTGTCAGATAATTTGCAAGAATGTAATGTAGAGGGTTGCCAATTTCACACTCTGAGAAGAGAGTGCTATGTTGTTGAAAATTTAATCAAAATTTGACAGTTAGCTGTCAGTCATCATTGACTGATGTATTCTTCTTGGCAGTGCCTTTACTAAACAGAGTCCATTGCCATAGTGTACCTTTTTTTTTCTGTTAGTTTTCTCCTCCATTTTCTAAAAACACACTCTCTCCAGTAAAAGTTTATCGCAGTAAAGTTTGATCCGATACTCTTGTACTGACAACTGCAGTTTCAATCATGCTAGTGGATAATGGTCAAAGGTCCTTTCCTTTCCACACTACCTATGCTGAGAGCTAATCCAACATAGCACAGCATGCAAGATTAGAAATTTCCTAGCCTGCTTTACTTAGTTACTTGTTAGCATAATCTGTTGTAGCATTTGAGTGGTCTCGAGTGCCTCACTTCTGTTGTGGGCAAAGTCTTAGAGAGAATTGTAAGGGATAGGATTTATGAACATCTGGATAGGAATAATGTGATCAAGGATAGTCAGCATGGTTTTGTGAAGGGCAGGTCGTGCCTCACAAACCTTATTGAATTCTTTGAGAAGGTGACTAAGGAGGTGGACCAGGGTAAAGATGTGGTGTATATGGATTTTAGTAAGGTGTTTGATAACGTTCCCATGGGAGGCTACTGCAAAAAATACGGAGGTATGGCATTGAGGGTGAGTTGGAGGTTTGGATTAGGAATTGGCTGGCTGGAAGAAGACAGAGGGTAGTAGTTGATGGTAAAGGTTCATCTTGGAGTGCAGTTACTAGCGGTGTTCCGCAAGGATCTGTTTTGGGACCATTGCTGTTTGTCATTTTTATAAATGACCTGGAGGAGGGGCTAGAAGGTTGGGTGAGCAAGTTTGCAGATGATACGAAAGTGGAGTTGTTGACAGTGAGGTAGGATGTGTCAGGTTACAGTGGGATATAGATAAGCTGCAGAGCTGGGCAGAAAGGTGGCAAATGGAGTTCAATGTAGGTAAGTGTGA
>NC_057738.1:37422207-37442815 GCF_004010195.1 Chiloscyllium plagiosum
GCTGTTTTCATTGGAGAAAATAAGGTTTAGGGGTGACTTGATAGAGGTGTACAAGATGATTAGGGGTTTAGATAGGGTTGACCATAAGAACCTTTTTCCACATATGGAGTCAGCTATTACGAAGGGGCATAGCTTTAAATTAAGGGGTGGTAGGTATAGGACAGATGTTAGGGGTAGATTCTTTACTCAGCGAGTCGTGAGTTCATGGAATGCCCTGCCAGTAGCAGTGGTGGACTCTCCCTCTTTATGGGCATTTAAACGGGCATTGGATAGGCATATGGAGGATAGTGGGCTCGTGTCGGTTTGGTGGGCTTGGATCGGCGCAACATCGAGGGCCAAAGGGCTTGTACTGCGCTTTATTTTTCCATCTATCGACACATGGCTTTCTTACTTTAAACTCAAAATACTTTTGAATCTGTTTTTAAATAAAAAGATTTGTTATGTATACTGAATCCATTACCTTTTAAAAGAATTGATTTTCTCTAAGAATTAGTCAAGCAATTATTCCAGTATGAGTCATTTTAATTTTGAAAATCCTTTGAAAAGTGTGATTATTTAACATTACATTAGCTATTTTGATAAGCATGGAATCTGCACAAGTATGTATAACTGAGTCGGATGTTGTTGCAACAGATGTTCAAATTTGATAGACCTTATGGGTTATTCTTTATGCATCTTTGCTTATCTTTATATTATAGTAAACTGTCCGAGGCTGCAGCTCATCCACTGCTCTAAATTGCAAATGAGGATAAAATCCTACCAAGTTGCACTGCGACATCTTGTACCCAAGTTGTTTCCAGGACAGTTGAATTTTCAAGTGTAGTTTAATTAATATATCATGTACTTTGAAATTTGCAAAGAAATTTGAAGGCAGAACTGTATGTAGTTGCTAGATTTTCTGCAGACTTGTGCCTAATACTTTAAGCACACTGAGAAGTTGTATGCTATAAAAATACAAGTTTTAGTTGTTGGAGCTTGTGGAGTGAAAAGAAGCATCTGCAGCATTGTTCAGTCCAGAAGTAAGGATATTGTACGCAAGCGCGCACTTTAACCACTAAAATGTTTTAAGAGGATCCTTTTGGGACCTGAAATTTAACTTGTTACGTGATCAGACCAATCTTGTGAAACCTCCCTGTGGCTTTAGGTATTTCTGGCCATTAATTTTAAAAAATTAATGGTATGACTTCTGATACTGTATGAACATAAATTTACATTTATAGCATATATTGATAGTATATAGTTATATTTCTCAACTTTATTTAAAACTGCTAGTTTATTCATCTGTGCATTAGTTACCATTGTATAGCCACTCATCTAGCTATCACTGTATGCTTGGACTAAACATGTTAAAGGTGATCCTTTACTGGAAAATGTTGGCGGTGTCTTTTGGATAACATGGAAAATGAGATTCTCGGACTAAAATCCAAACATTTTCTGGTGTACTTTGAGGATATATCTGGGTTTTTAAAAATATATCTTTTTCACATAGTGCTAGCTGCACCCAAAGCCTGAATTAACTGAAACCAGGCAAATTGAAAAAGACCCAAGTTCGACATGTTGGAATGAGAGTTGAAAACTCCATGGTTTCTTGTTCAGCAACTAATAGTTGGCAGTAATGCTGAAAGTTAAGCACTTGCAACTGATGAGTCATCCATAGCCTTTTCTGAAGTATTAGAATTTACTAATTTCAGAATTTCTTTTCATAGGAAGTAGTAACAGTCCTGATGAATCAAATACAGGAAATGAGAGTTTCATGTAGTCAGAAAACAGAAGCTGTATCTCACTTGACTCAAGAATTGGAGGATATCAAGGTGAGTTAAATTACAGGCTGTAGTATGAATTCATCTGAATCTTTCTGTAACTCCAGATTTTTAGCATTATTGGCGATGTAAAGCTAGCGCTATAAACTGAACTCCTATGACTTTTAACAGAGTGATTAACTATACCTAGCAGCATGCCTCCATGTTGCATTGCCGCTGAATCACTGTGCTTTGGAAATGGATATTGAATATGGATTTTAACTTTGCTGTAGCACACTTTAAGTGCAAAATAAAAACCGACTACTTCCCTCCCAAAAATGGGTTGAAAGTATTTCTAGGATATCTCTCAGTTTTTATGCATCACCTCAGGATCATCCCAAATTTGGATACCACCCTGGGAAGTTGCATTGAGGTAATTGCTCTTTTCATAGAAATTTATAGAAATCAAAGCACTGTAGGCAGCTAATCAGCAAATAAACCTACGCTTTGCTAACCCTTCAAACTAAATTGCTAATTATAATTTATTTTTCTTTGTCTTTTCCCTATAATTTATGATGTGGAGGTGCCTGTATTAGACTGGAGTGGACAAAGTCACAACTCATACCACACTGGATTATAGTCCAACAGATTTATTTAAAATCACAAGTTTTTGTGTCTACAGCCTGGATAACAAGTTTTTGCAGGTGATCAAAAGTGCCAAACGGTGTGAGTAAGGTGTCAACAGCTGAATAGCAAATGAAGGGATGATTTTACACAGAACAGTTTGGTGGGGCTACATGTAGTGCGATATGAACCCAAGATCATGGTTGAGGCTGTCCTCACGGGTATAGGACTTGGTTATCAGTTTCTGCTCAATGATTCTGTGTTGCTGTGTATCTAGAAGCCCACCTTACTGAAGACTGGAGGCGGAATGTCCTTGACCACTAAAGTGGTCCCTCCCAGCCTCCAATCTTTGGTTAAGCATACTCCAAGGCAGCCTTCGAGATACACAACGACACAGAATCACTGGTAGCCAAGTTCTGTACTGATGAGGATGGCCTCAACCATGATCTTGGGTTCATGCCGCGCTACATGTAACCCCATCATACTGTTCTATGCAAAATCTACCTTAATGATCTGTTATGACACTATCACATAACTTATCTCACTATCTTAATAAATTTGTACAGTTTTGTTACTTTGGATAAACCCTCATTATGCAACTCTTATATCTATCCTGTTCTTCCAGCCATTTGGTTTGTCTCAAGCGCTATCTTTTAAAATTTTTTTGGTGTAATTATCTGTCTGCCTTAATTAATTGGATCATAGGTCATCCCTTCACTTGCTATTCAGCTGTTAATACTTTAATCACACCATTTGACACTTTGATCACCTGCAAAGACTTGTTATTCAGCCTGTCAACCCTCCACTCACACTGTCTGTAGTTATCTTTTTGGCACTCTTAATAACCTGAATTATCCTGCCATTATCTCTGTGCGTATCGAATCTGTGCCTATATGTTTCCCTCCATTTCACCTGACGAAACAGCAGCGCTCTGAAAGCTTGTTGTTTTCAAATAAACCTGTTGGACTATAATCTGGTGTCTTGTGACTTCTGACCCTATAATCCAAGTCAGATTTCGACTCTATCCAATTTTCTATTCAGTGTAGTTGCTGTATAACTAATCACCTGATTTTATTTTCTAATAAAAGTATTCTAATTTCCTTCTTTATCCTTCTAGTGATCTTAACACTGTCTCCTTATTATTGATTTGCTAAATAGATATCCTGTATATCTTCCATAATTTTCAAACTCTACAAACCTTTCTTCATGATAAGATCGCTCATTATTTGAGATGTTAAATAAACAGTAAATAATCAATTACACTATTTTGCATTGAACTCATGATTTGAATTATTCGTCCAGCATAATTCGTCCACCATAGCCATTTACAGTGCCAAAATACATCATGACAAGTTGCAACATTCATTGTCATGTATCTGGTCATTTATGCCTCGCAGAAGGAAATAAACTTCCCACAAATTAACAGGTTAGCCATTTCATACAATCTCCGCAGTGCAGAAAGAGGCCATTTGGCCCATAGGGTCTGCACCAACCCTCTGAAGAGCATCCCATCCAGACCCTTCCCATAACCTTGTATTTACCATGGCTAATCCACCTAATGTGTACATCTTTGGACTGAGAGGAAGTCGCAGCGTCTGGTTGAAACCCATGCAGACATGGGGAGAATGTGCAAACTTCTCTCAGACAGTCACCCAAGGTTAGAATCGAACCTAGGTCCCAGGTGCTGTGAAGCAATACCACCATTCATTTACTGATCTGAGAGCTCTGATTGTGTACTGTAGTGTTGCCCTCAGAGACAGTGACAATTTTCCTCCTTTGACATGAGAAACTGTGGTCTTCTAAGATTTTATTGACACATGTTTAATTAACAATGTTTATTGTGCACTCATGCCCACGTGTATCTGTGTTAAAATTCCTTAAACCTTTTTTTAATGGAGCACTTGTTCCTAGCAAGTAAAAAATACTTCACCTTTTTTATATGGTTTGAAAGAAACTTCAAAAAGCTATTGTGTTAACTTGCAGCATGATGTAGACCCAAAGATCTCTGGTTTCAGTGGGCTTGCTGAGCAATAGAATCCGAGTGTTTTTTCTTGAGAATTGTAGTTAGGAATTTCACTAGTGCTCTTATGATGTGAAGTAAATTGACAGCAAGTTTTAAATTTCAGTTTTGCTTTGATAATAAATACTCAAATGGTAATATTTTCTGTTACGGCTTCAGTTAAAGTACAATGCTGCTCTGGTTGCTAAGGAGGAAAACAAAGCCTCTATTGAAAGAAAGGAGAAAGAAATCTTGGAGATGAAAGAGGTTGTAGAGAGAAAGGAGAATTCATGCAATGTGCAGGTGAGACCATAAAATTTAATACTCTTCAGATTTTTACGCATAACTTTTTGTTTTGTTGGATTAACCAGGAGGCATTGAATTATTCTAATCCTTTTCTTAATTCATTCATAAGATGTCATTATCACTGATGACGCCAGCATTTGTTTCCCAGATTTAGTTGTCTTTGAATTGAGTGTCTTGCTATTTCAGTGAACAGTTAAAAGTTGATCACGTTGCTGTGGGACTGGAGTCAAATATAGGCCAGGCCAAATAGGGATGGCAGATTTCCTTTCCCAAAGAACATGAGTGAATCAGAGAGGTTTTTATGACAATCAATAATTTCATGGTCACGTTACTGAGAATAACTGATAGGTTCACCTGGTGTGTAGAGATACCCACAATGTTGTTAGAAAGGTACTTCCAGGATTTTGACCTAGGGTTGGTGAAGGGATGGTGATATAGTTCCAAGTCAGAATGGTGTGTGACTTGTAAGGGAATTTGCAGATGTTGGTGTTCCCATGCTTCTGCTGTCTATGTCCTAGTAGGTAATAAGGATCACTAGTTGTCAAAGGAGCCTCTGAGTTATTGCATCTTATAGATGGCCCATAGTGCTGCTACTGTATGTCAATGGTGAAGGTGAATATTAGAAGTGAATAGTGGGATATCAGTCAAGCAGGCTGTTTTGTCCTGGATGGTGTTGAGCTGCTTGAATGTTGTTGGAACTACACTCATCCAGGGCTGGAGGATTTGAACTATCGAGAGGGGCTGAATAGGCTGGGGCTATTTTCCCTGGAGCATCTGAGGCTGAGGGGTGACCATATAGAGGTTTATAAAACATTATGGGGATTGTTAGACTGAATATCTAAAGTTTTTTCCCTCAGAGTGGGGGAATTCAAAACTAAAGAGCATAGGTTTAAGGTGAGAGGGTACAGATATAAAGGGACCTAAGAGGCAACTTTTTCATGCAGAGGGAAAGAGCTGCCAGAGGAAGTGGTGGAGGCTGGTACAATTACAACATTTTAAAAGGCATCGGGATGTGTAGATGAATATGTAGGGTTTATAGGGAAATGGGCCAAGTGCTGGCAAATGGGACTAGATTAATTTAGGATATCTGGTTCATGAAGAGCGTGGCTAGGATAAATAGGCAAAGTCTTTTCCCTGGGGTGGAGGAGTCCAGAACTAGAGGGCATAGGTTTAGGGTGAGTGGGGAAAGATATAAAGGAGACCTAAGAGGCAACTTTTTCATGCAGAGGGTGGTGTGTGTATAGAATGAGCTGCTAGAGGAATTGGTGAAGGCTGGTATAATTACAACATTTAAAAGGCATCTGGATGTCTATATGAATAGGAAGGGTTTAGAGGGACACGGGTCAAATGCTGGCAAATGGGACTAGATTAGGTTAGGATATATGTTCGACATTGACAAGTTGGACTGAAGGGTCTGTTTCTGTGCTGTACAACTCTGACTCTAAGTAGACAGCATTCCATCACACTCCTGACTTGAGCCTTCTAGAAAGTGGCCAGGCTTTGGGGAGTCAGAAGGTAAGTTGCTTGCTACATAAGTTTAACAAACTCATCAAGCAGGCGCAGACTCATTTGAACACCAGTTAACACTGGAATTTGACCACAGAACACAGTGCTTCATATTTTACAGCTGAAGCTAGCATATTTACATACAATTACTACACAAAAATGTTTAAACAGTAACAAATTCAGCCAGGTAGACTTCATAGAATGAGGTCCCTGATTGGACTAGATTAACAGCCCCAACCAGGGAGTCCTGGCTGACAGATATAAATAGGAGTCTCAGAGGTTCTGTTCACTCCGAGTTGGATCAGTGTCAAGGATTCTCCACACGTAAATATAGAGTGACTTGGTGATGAGATACTCTCCTCAGTGGTGGCAAGAGAAAACCATGTGGTGACAAGAGAAAATCACGTGCTCCTAAAGAAATTGGATCGCATAGTCATCTTTGAGTTGGGGTAAGCATTTCTGGCATCATACTGCTATTTGGCAAGCTTGACTGGTTTGATCCTGCCGTCGAAGACTAGACCCAGTATGTGAGAAGAATGTTTCAGTGTCAGGGCAAATGACATTGGGACAGATGACAATCAACAAATCATTCTCCTCACAGCTTGTGGAACTGCAGCTTTTTCAGTTATTAGGAACCCAACTTTCCCTGAGGCAAACTTTTCAAGAGTTGACAGATTTAGTTAAGGAGTATTATGAACCCGAGCCTCTTCTGATTCTGAAACACCATCAGTTTAACTTGGCAATTGAAAAACCAGGCAAAACTATATCGGGATTTTTGACTGAAGTGACTGGCAGAGGCTTGTACATAAGAACTAGGAGCAGGAGTAGACCATCTGGTCCTTCGAGCCTGCTCCGCCATTCAATAAGATTATGGCTGATCTTTTCATGGCGACAACTCCACTTACCCGCCCTCTTACCGTAATCCTTTAATTCCTTTATCGTTCAAATAAAATCTATCTTAGCTTTTAAAATGTTCACTGAAGTAGCGTCAACTATTTCACTGGGCAGGGAATTCTATAGATTTACAATCCTCTGAGTAAAGAAGTTTCTTCTCAATTCAGTCCCAAATCTGCTCCCCTAATTTTGAGTTTATGCCCTCTTGTCCTAGTGTCACCTGCCAGTGAAATCTTATCAATTCCCTTCATAATTTTATATGTTCAAGTTCCTCCCTCACTCTTCGAAATTCCAATGAATATAATCCCAGTCTACTTGGTGTCTCCTTATAAACTAACTGCCTCAACTCTAGAATCAACTAGTGAACCTCCTGTACAGCCCCTCCTGTGCCAGTACATCCTTTCTCATGTAAGGAGACCAAAGCTGCACATAGTACTCCAGGTGTGGCCTCAGCAGCACTCTATACAGCTGCAACATAACCTCCCTGCTTTAAAACTCTATCCCTTTAGCAATGAAGGACAAAATGTATTTGCCTTCCTAATTACCTGTTGTACCTGCAGGCCAACCTTCTGTGGTTCATGCACAAGGACACCCAGGTCCCTCTGCGTAGCAGCATTTATTAACATTGTATTCCATCTGCCCGACCCTTGTCCACTCACTTAAAGTAACTATGTTCATCTGCAAATTTTCATTGTTCTCTGCACACTTTTGCTGTGCCTCTCATCTTAGTGTCACCTGCAAACTTTGACACACTACACATAATCCCCAACTCCAAATCATCTATATAAATTGTGAATAATTATGGTCCTAACACTGATCCCTCAGGCACACCACTGGTTACTGATTGCCAACCAGAATAGAACTTATTTATCCCAACTCTTTGTTTCCTGTTAGTCAACTAATCCTCTATCCATGCTAATACTTTACACGTAATGTCATGCATCTTTGTCTTATGCAGCAGCCTCTTCTGTGGCACCTTGTCGAAGGTCTTTTGGAAATCTAGGCACACCACATTTTGTGACTTGGGTTTAAACCATAATGAGATGCTGAGAGACCATTCGGTATGTGGGATTAATGATATAATTGTGCAGAAGCACCTACTAGCTGAAGCTGAACTAGAATTCAACAGACATCGCACCTGGTTTTATCAGAAAAGAATGCAGCAAGTGGAGCATGAGTGCAGGGTATTCCAATGGATATTGCCACTCTTAGCTTGGAGAACACCACTTGGGTGAAAGCAATTGCCTTCAGGACATATCCTGAACAGAGGGACTTTAGGTCAGACCACTGCAAAACCCCAAAACAAAGCCAAGTCTCGGCAAAACTGTTAAAAGTTTCTTCAGGATCCTGGTCGGCAAGCCATTGTAGTTCCTATTGGTGTGTGGACTTGAGACAGCAAAAGACTCCCACTAGACCTAAACTGAATAAGAGATTTCATAGGCCAGTATCAAGGAGCGTGCACACCCCAGAAATTTCACGTACGTTTGAGTTGGAACAGTTGAATTTCTTAGCAATATCCAAATCCGGACAATCAAAATAAATATCTGGTTAAATGGTCACCCGGTTCAATACTGGTACAGCCACTTGTGATCGCAGAACCAGTCTTTAACAAAATTCATTCTGGATTCTAACCTTTACATTTGCGCGAATTTCAGCTAGACTACAAACCTATACCAGGGAATCCCTACAAATTAAGTGTACAACTTCGGTTCTGGTCTGTTATTGAGAACCAGCTGGTTCAGTTATCACTGATTCTAGTAAAAGGCTTGTGTCCAAGCTTGATGGTGCAAAATTAGTTGAGAACATTTTTCGATTAGAAAATGGCTGCCTGAGTCAAGTCATAATTAAGTACCTGGAGACTTTTTAGGTAGGTCTGGCCTTTGCGAAGCTGGACATGAGCCATGGGTACTTGCAAATGTGATTAGATGAGGATATCCAGAAGTATGCTGCAATTAATACCCATAAGGGTTTGTACTAATATAAGACTGAATTTGGGGTATCGTCAACCTTGCAATTTTTCAGTGGATGATGGAGAATATTTTACAAAGTCTACCCCAGGTTGCCATTCATCTAGATGATGTGCTAATAATGGGCATTTAGAGAACTTGAACACAGTCCTTAAAACGTTTCTCCCAGGCAAATGTAGAAGGGAAAAAGTATGTGTTCTAGGCACCCCAAGAGACCTATTTGGCTATTGAGTCGACAAGACAACGTTGTACCTGTTGGAAGTACAAATGAGGGTGATCAACGGACTCCTGGCTCCCACGTCAGTACCAAAGCTTAGGTCTTTTCTTGGGCTAGTGAATTATTATGGAAAGTTCATACACAGCCTCGCCTCCATCTTCGCACCTTTGCATCAACTCTTAAAAGGGGTCAGCTTTAAAAAATGGTTGCATAACCAAGCCATGGCCTTCAGGAAAGTGAAGAAACAGCCATCATCCTCTAAAGCATTGACATACTATGATTCCACATGAGATCTGTTATTGACATGTGATACCTCCCCATATGGCATCAGGGTAGTATTACTCATAGGTGGTCCAATGGGGAGGATCCCCAATAGTGTATACATCCAGGACTTTAGCTAATGCAGAGCATAATTACACCCAGATAGAGAAGAAAGATGTGGTGGTCATATTTGGAGTCAAGAAGTTCCTCAGTGGATGTAAAATTGTAATAATAACAGATCACAAACCCCTGTTCAGTCTACTTAGAGAACAGGGCAGTGCCACCTATAGCTTCAAGCAGAATTCAGCAGTGGTATCTTATACTAAGTGCATAATATTACAAGTTGGAACACTGTCTGAGAGGACAAGTAGCAAATTCGGATGCATTGAGCCCCCTCCAGCTGGCAGATACACCACAGGTAGTACTGCCACAATAAGCGTCTGTATTGGTTTTAGATTTTCTGGACACACTTCCATTTGCAGCTGACGATATCAGACTTTGTACGCAGAAACATCTGCTCCTGACAAAACTGAAACAGCTGGTGGTGATGGGAGAAACCAATGGGTTGTCATAACCAGAATTGAAATCCTTTTGGATCTCGAGAGACCAAATCATAGTAAAGGATGGCATTATATTATGGGGTGTAAGAGTGATTTGTCCCAAGCCAAGGTTGCAACCAGATTCTGGCTGAACTCCTCCAGGGTCATTCAGGAGTTTCCAAATGAAGATGTTGGCAGGATGTCATGTCTGGTGTCCAGGGTTGGATGCAGACTTAGCTGTGTTGGTGGGGCAGTGCCCAGAGCACCAACAAGGATAAAAATTACTGCTCGCAGCCCCCCTGCATTTTGTGGGGATGACCAGGTCAACCCTGGACTTGGTTACACATCAACCATGCAGATTCTTTCATGGGTTCAATTTTTTTTTGTCATTGTAGACACCCGTTCAAAATGGTTGGACAGATTGGTTGCATAGAGTTCATTTGTCAAACATGGAGACGAGAATAGAAAAAACTGCTCAATGTTTTGTACTACGTGGACAACCGTAACTGTTGGTCACAGATAATGAGCCATTGTTTCCCAGCTGGGAATTTGAATATTTCCTAAAGTTGAATGGTATCCATCATCCAATGATCTGGCAGAAAAAGCAGTGCATACATTGATGCACGAAACAATGCCAGAAACGAGACTCAGCTAAACCGGAGAAGCAGTTTACTTCAGCGGATGAAATATGGTGTAGGAACCATGGGAATGACCCTGCATGGATAAGAGACATGGTCAACGCGAGGTCAGGTCCAGTTTGAGGAGGTGCAACTGTCCTGAGCAAGCGCAAGGACCATGGGAAAGCTGCAAACTCGCAAATGGTTCGGGAGCAAAATGTGCCCTGTTCCTCAACTGCATTTCCGACTGTTAGGGAACCCGTACGTTCTCCCTTTCTGTCAAGTATCGGAAAATAGCTCAGAATCTGAGATGGATACTGGTGGATGTTGCTGTCTCAATGCGTTTGCAGCCTGAAGAGGAGAATGAATTTCTTCCAAGATCCTCCGGGTGCAAGAGCTGAGCTGCACTGTATCAGAGGCAGAGTTGGAGGAACCTGGAAAATGCCCAAGAAGGAGCAACAAAAAAACAAAAGAACAGGCCTATGTCCTCAAACTCGGGAGGGATGTAGTGATTATAACAAGGTCGGCCAAGTGGACCTGAGGGTATGAATTCCATGATTGCAGCTGTTAATCTGGTCCACTCGGAGCCATGGCTGACCAATATAAACATGAATGTCAGAGGTTTTGATCACTCAGCAGGATCAGTGTCAAGGACTCTCCATGTAGAAATAAAGAGTGACTTTGTGACTGGATCCTGTCCTCAGTGGAGATATTGCATATAGTATTTAGTTTTGTTCCACAGTGACTTATTTGTAACTCTGAAATATGCTGTGATTATTTCCATTTTGCATCAGTTACGGTGATATTCATTTTTCTTTACACTTAACAGTAGATTTTAAGTCCTACCTGTGGTTTCTTTATTTATCACATTTCCTAATTATGGATGGAACAGTCTCCCTAGCCTATATCCTACATCCAGAAATGATGAATTGGATGAAGGAGTTGTGCAGCAATAGGGATAGGCAATAAATGCTGGCCAGCCAGCAATACCCTTGTTCCACAAGTGAATATTTTTTTTTTGAAAAAGGCAGATAGTTACAAAAGGTCAAAATAGTTATAGGGTGGCATGTTGTTCAGTGAAGTAGGGAGGAATCCATCTCAATGCATGTTACTCTCACCTAAGTCTATTTTTGTGCATATGATGCATTAACTGAAGAAAGACGTGTGCATGTGTAAGAGAGCAAAATACGAGTAAAGGGAGTTATTTTGGAGTCTGGGTAAGTCTCCATCTATGGAGCATGAGGAATTTGCCAGCCCTATAGTAAAATTGTTAAATCTGATCCCCAAAACTGACAAGGTAATGTTTCGGCGAACTTTTAAAATGTGTGTTGGCTATAATGCGATTACATCGCCAACACTTTAAGCTCTGTTTCTAAAACCTGATTTTTCTATAACATGGGGTTGCACAAGAATACAACCATTGTGTTATAGAAGAACTACTTGTAGCTTTAGCTGATTGAATTCCAGCAGTACCTCTCTGTGCACTTGGACCCTAGGCAATGTCTCTGTGCTAAAGTCCTGGGAGTTTGATGAATGTATATGGGGAGGGAGTCTGTTATTTTGTATGTGGAAAAATCAACTATACCCATTTGACTTTCTCAGTAATTTTGGTTTGAAGTTGTAATGGCACATGCTAAAAGCGTGGCTTTCCAGCAAAAAAAATTGTACCACCGGTACAGTTGTGAGTTTCATATTTATATAGAAATTACATCCCTTATCTGAGAACTTGTGCTACTGGAATGAAAAAAAAATCCGAACTCAAATCCCAGGTGCAAGAGCTAGTGTTCTTATGTTAAATTGTATGTTGCTCACTGTTCACATACATTGCTTTTAAATCCTTAGATGGAGATGCTTTGTGAAGATTTGACCAATGCCACTCAACAGCTTGATCAGCTGACTGAGGACTCCAAAAAACAGGCAACAATATTGCAGATAATGCAAGAAGAAGCAGAGAAAAATGCAGTGACTATTAAAGAACTTCATGATCAGGTAATGAAATTAAAAGTCTCTACTTCTCTGGATGCAAAAATATAATAAGATGTTGGCACTCAAGTACTCTGCAATATTAGTTGCATTTTAACTGCTGGAATGTTTGCTGATCACTTTGTACTGAAGTCATAAGTTCCACTTTACAGTGAATTTTAGTTTGGTATTTTTAAAATATAAGTAAAGGTAACATTAAGTTAGTTGTGTGGGTGGTTTCAATTTCAGGTGGCAGGTTCTGACCTTTTTCTGTTAGTTAATAAATATAATCCGTCTGCTCTTCTTTTGACTTTAAGTCTCTTTTAACAATGGGGCTATGGGAAGAAATTTAATAAATATTTTCAGGCATGAACTGATTAGACAGCTTTCCTAAATTATATTGGGGATGGTCAGGGTAAATGAGGTGCAGGTTAGCAGCAATCCACATTGCTATGGAACCATAAGTGTACTCTTGTCTCTTTCAGTTCCACAATCAAGGAACTTCAAACTTTATGAACTTGTCATTTGGTTAACAGGATCTTGGCAACCTCCTGCAGTGACTTGCTATGTTCATTTTCTGACTAATTTTGGAGAAGAATACAAAGCAGGCAATAGGGCCCTGCTTACATTAATTTGGGGTCTAATGCCTGTTTAAAACAATTGCCTAGAACACTGATTATTATCTGAGCTATTATGACATAAAGACTTATTCCTGAGAACTTTTATGACATTAGATATTATTCTGAGAAAATTAATCTTTTTGCTCATTTCAGAACTGACGAAAGTCAGCAGCCTGAAACATTAACTTTCTTTCCCTCACCCGATGCTGCCTGATCTGACTCTTTCTAGCGTTTTTTGTTTCTCATTAAGATTTCCAGCATCTACGGCATTTGACTCGAAGGTAACTCAATTGCTATAGAATGTGTGATTATGCGCCACACCACATGGATTATGTTGTGTTCGTTCTTTTAAAAAATTCTTCATAAATGTTACTGTATTCATTTCCAGCTGAAGGTGAAAGATGCTGAAATTCAAGCAACAAAAAGTACATACGAACAGAAACTTCAGCAGATTGAGTCCTTCAGGGACATTTCTGCTAACAAGCCACAGGTGAGATCACTGAAAAGTTAGTATTTCTGTCCCCAACTCCACTCCTTTCTGCCCTTTTGTTCTACAGGCAGCAACTGTACTCGACAAAAATATTCTGGGTACCACATCCAAGTGGTTGCTCCCAAACTAATAGGCTGATATGAGCACTGCATTTAGATCTTAAGCTTACAAATAGTGGCTGACTTTGAGGTTTGATAAAGTTGAGCTTTTTATTGCTATGCTGGCCACACTATTTTCATCTGACACCTATTGCAGAGACATTTTCTCACTCCAACCAAATTGTATCAGGCCTAGCTGTTATGCAATTCTTCTATATAATAGTTATTGAGCATCATGAAGAAACTGCACAGACAAGTTCATTGCTATTTCAATGTTGATGAAGTTCACCATATGAAGTTAAGACCAGCTCGGAGCAAAATTTTGAAGCAGAATACCAAATGTAGAGAGTACTGTAAACTGAAGAGCAATGTGCTCAGATGTAATTTGGAAATAAAGCCTAGAGCCAATGTCATGGTGGTCCACAAATGCATTTTGAATGATTACAGTTGATGGTAATTGTTTCTTGAATTTGGCCTTGAAATAGATACTGTGCTAAGTCTCATAGCTCATGCCACGCCTTACAAAGCCAGTGTTGCCATGGGGGAATGAGACTTTACCTGGATTTCTCACACACTTGCTCTTGTTCAGGACTTTATGTATAATTGGTATACCAGTTCACACCAGGTATACCAGTCTATCAGATGGAATTGCTCCCTGTCTGGATATCCAAATTGGGATTCGGTGTGAGCACTGAATTCTAATTGGAAAAAGTAATTTGTAGTGGGGGAAGTGGCTGCTATTTGTGAAGAGACCCTTGAAGCATCAAAATAAGGTTTTCTTCTGGTGCCAGCCACGTGAACTGGCAGATCTCTTTCTGTTGACACTGGGTCTTGCTTCCTTGCAAATTCAGTAGTGGGTGTCATCCTATGTGGTATAACTGCTAGTTACTCATGTAAGTCTAAGTATTTTGATCCCCTTAAGAATTTGGCTTATATAACAAAAGTCTAACAACAACTGATTGCCTGTACTGCCATTGTAGTAACCTGTGTTCAAAAGTATGATTATTTACAGATGCCTTCCTTCCCCAGAGTCCAAGGACACCTTGTATTTTCCATATAGATCCTGTTAGATCTTTTGAGTCACAACAAGAGAAACTAGATGATCGAAGGGCATCCGAAGCCACCTTAAAACTGTTATTGAGTGAGATGGAAGCAGAAAGATCAGCCAAGAACGAACAAATTCTACAACTCAAGGTAACATATGGGGGCTTATGTTCGTTATTCAACTTGTATAGATAAAAATTTGGTTTTAGGTATTTGCTTGATAAAATGGTTTTATGTAAGTGTTTTGCATATTGAATAGCTGACCATAAAGAGCAAACTCTGGGCAGATAGACTGTTTTAGAATTTTATTGCTACTAATCCAAAGCTAGCTATAGTAAAACGAAGTTGCCTGTAAACTAGTGTCTTCCAGAATGGAAGTTGAATCTTCTGGAGAGAGCAGGAACTGATTAAGAAGTAACTTAATCTCTCCAGTCCTCTTTCTTCCTTTTAGGGGTGGAACTTCAGGACTTGGAAGCTTGGCAGCTGAAAGCACAGCCACCAGTGGTAGATAAATTAAAATTGGGGTGTGCAAGAAGCCAGAATTTAAGACATGCAGACATTTGAGGGTTGTAAACTTAGAGGAAATTAGGATTGTGTAGAGGTGAAGACATGCATGATTTCTGAACAAGGGTGAGGTTGTACATCATGGAAAGTGAACTTAATGTTCCATTTAAGTTTTAGAGGATGTAAGGTGTGAGTTATTGACACATGTTTATTTGAATTCGAAACTGCTGCTGAGAAGTATTGGAATATTCCAACAATTCTCCTCTTTGGTCATATTGGTTCAGTGCCACCTCTAACTTAAAGGCTTGAGTATTCAGGTTTCAATCCAAGATTTAAGCACACAATCAGTACAGTAGTGAGAGAGTGCTGCATTGGCATAGACATTGTCAATCCAATATGATGCTAAACTGAAATCTTGTCTTGTCCCTGTTAATTAAATGAATGTGAATGAGCCCATGCCATTATTTAAAATTAGCAAGAAGCTTTTCCCGGACACAAGACAACGTTTCTCCTTCAACTAGAACCACCAAAATGAGTCCTTCACCTCGTTTGTCAGTGGGGTTGTGCTGTGTGCCTAGAAGTCAAAAATTACTGCATTGTTAAATTAAAAAGTCAGGACCTGTTTTGTGCTTATCTTGAGGAAAGATGCTATTTTCTCTTATTTCCCCTTATGCTGAAAGAGATGCTACCTGTTTTGTAAATGGTTCCAAGAACCATGCCCATCCAATGCCATGCAGAAATTAGTAAGATGGTCAGTAAGTACTAGTGGGCAGCTCAGCTACATCTGAATTATGGGCCTTGAGAGACGTCTACGCAGAATTTCAACAAGGATCACAAACTTCAAATAAATAGAGACTCAGCTGGCCTTTTGTTTAAATTCCTTCTATAGATTTTGACTGTGAGCCTGATTATAGTGTCTGAGGTTGCTTAATTTTTAGACCAGAGTCTGAACCTACATTTGTACTGCATTCTATACATCACCCAATATATTGATCAACTGAACCACTGAGAGAGTTTGGACTTGTTTGTCTTCTCTTTTTCTACACAAGTTCATACTTAATGAGCCTGTGCTTCACATCAACTGTCAAGATTAGAGTGGTGCGGGAAAAGCACAGCAGGGCAGGCAGCATCCAAGGTGCAGGAAAATCGACGTTTTGGGCATATCAACAGTCATAGTTTTTGAAGTAAAATTTCAGCTTCAGTTCTTTAACTCTTTAAACAGTGAAAGGAAGAATTGAAAAACTTGTGCTTCATAGAAGCATTATGCAACTATAGTTTAGAGGGCTTACAGTAAGGATTTTTTTAGCACTTTCCCTTTAAGGGTTGCCTGGTTTTGTTTGTTAGTTTGGATTTTTATATTAAAATAATAAACCATGTGGTGGACTCTGTAATATAGGTCAGAGAGAATGGCTATTATCCTGAATTCATCTATGAGGGCATAAAGATTGTTGTCCAGATATTATGAATAAATTCAGTAGTGTTATTTAAATTAGCAATTGGAACATGTGGCCAACAGTATTGCTAGCGGAATGTTCTATAGTTGATGATGCAGTGATGAACACTTCCAATAGACTTCTTTTTTAAAAGCTTAGTTATGGAAAAGTGTGCCTTCACAATACAATTATACTGTTGAGAAAATGTATATGTAACCTAATGTATTTTACAAAGAATTTCAAGGTTTACATGCAAACTTTATTTTTTAATTTTCTAGTTGTTTGGATTTTGTTTGTCAATCTGTTTTTGGCTAACTTACACAACGGGGAGTTTAAGATATACATAATATTTTAGCACTTCTCTTTTTGTCACTGCCTGAATGACTGGCATTTATAAGACTGCCAGGTAGAGCAATATCTCCTGAACCTGGAGGCAGTGATGGATTTCAGGCTGAAACGATTTGAAAATTCAATGTTGGTTCATGAAGGTTCTTTTGAAATGTACAGTGTAAGGCAATGGAAAGTTGACAATAATGAAACCTAAATTTTAAAAATTTTTGACAGTTTTTTTTCTTCTCCTTTGTCCATCCAAAACCATTCTAGAGCCAGTTATGTGAAGCAAAGAATCTGCGTTTGGAAATGGATGCTTTGGAGAGATACTGTCGGAATTTGGAAAGCTCTCTAGAAAAAGCACAAAACGGGTACAAGTCTATTATAGTCTCATGTTTAAAACAGCTATTTAAAATAAACTGCCGTTTGAAAGCTTTGAGTCCAGATGTAACAAGCTTTTATTTTAAAATCTACCACCTCATCTTTCATTGTAAGTACAATATATTCTCACCTATTTTGGAGTGAATTTACTCTTTGAAGCAATAATTGGTGATGCCCAGAAACATTTTGGCTTGTAGGTGAGCATCAATTGCCCTGCCTCATGCAGTTGACTCCGTTCTTTCAGGTTTGGGCATCATGTTTCAGAGGACTTATTTTTAAACTGCACTTTTAAAAACCAATGTGAACGATGTTCTTGACATATAATAATTATTTTTTTTCAGAAGTCATGTTATTTATGACTGTCAGTTTTAATAAATTTAAAACATGTAACCTCCAAAAAAAAAGTTGCATGTTACTAATCAGTCGTTAATGTGAAGATAGATCTGCAGAGCAACCAGATATCTTTCAGCATTTTAATATGTTTACCAGATAGACTAAACATGCAGCTACAAGAGCACTTAATTCAAAAGAATAATTCTCTACTTTTGACTTCTCATAACTAGATCCGATGTTCATTTGCTGAACCCTGAGATCCACTTTTCCCTTCATTTTTTTTCTTTCCTTGAAACATCCCTTTTTCTGTGCTATGATATTTCTTTGAGGTAACCACTCATGGATGCACTACCTATTCCCTGCTTGACAAACTTTGGATTGCTACATACTTGTGCATTTTAGAGGGCCCCAAAATAAAACACGGCAGATGCTGGAAATTTGAAATAAATACAGAAAATGTTACAAATATTCAGCAAGTCTGGCAGTATCTATGAAACAGAATTACCATTTTATCATTGTGACCTTTTATCTGAATGAAATTTGATTTCAAGGGCTATTGGAGATGAGCAATAAATGATAGTCACACCAGCGATACTTAGATCCCATGAGTAAATAAACAACAAATGAAATTAAGATGATTACTAATGCGCTTTAATTAATATAAAATTACTGAAATAATCAACTGGACCACTTTTTAAAAAATTAATCACTTTCAGATTGGTTAGATTTTATGGTTCATGTTTTCTTTTGTATGACATAATTATATTAAATTTGTTTGGATATTTTATAAAGAGGTGATGTAACCAACCAGGAGAATCTAAACGATGTTGAGAAGAAATTCAAAGAAGAAATGAAGGCTAAGGTATTCCTAATTTCTTAAGACATTTTGGTGTAGCAAAATTGGATACAGTCTTGAGTAAATTTATTCTTCAGTTGTGTTTACAAATGTGCAGAGTGCCAGACCAACAATGAACAACTTTGTAAGCATTATAAATGTTTTGTTATACTTCCTCACAATTGCTAGACCATACATCCTGAAAAACAAAATTTGTTACAACTTATTGTGGTCACAAAATTGATATTCTTGATTTTAAAATTGCAGGAAGCAGCGTTACAAAAGCTAGCCATTGTGGAAACTGAGTAAGTGAATAATTTTCATTTTAATATAACCATAACATGAAATTTTCCCAGCTCAGTTGATCAAGTCACCATATGAATCAGTTAATCAGTCCTGAAGATAATTAGTTTGATCTGTGCTGTTAATTGAATACATCAGTGTTCAGGGTTTCTGCAAATGGGTCCTAGAATTGGATCGCTTCATCCCTAGGCTAGAGATGGAAAACCCATCAGGGTTGCTATCGAGTAATATCTGCTGGGAACTACACGAATGTCGAAATTGCATGAACATAAGAATGGGAGTAAATTATTTGGTCTGTCATACCTGCTTTTCCATTATACCTCACTGCCATAAAGTTATGATTCCTCTGACCATCGATGAAGGCTGGTAAGCTGTCTGGTCTTGCGGTGAGGGTTTTCGTGCTTTGGAATCATATTTACATATATATTGTTCTCAGTAGAGAAGAGAGATAATGGTAATGGGAAGGGTATTTAAATCAGCAAATATTTTGTGCGCATTGAGAAAACAATTCCAACCTGCCAGCTTCCAGGTTTCTCCTGAGGTGGCTACAGTGAGCAGTCCTCCTGTGAATACAAACATGGGACTTAACCATTCAGCCCCACAAACAATTCTAGATCTTAGCTGACTTCAATGCTATTTTCACATCCTATTCCCATGTTCCTTGGTGTAATTACTATCTAGAAATTGCTCAATGTCTAACCTGAACTACAAAATTCCTGAACATCCACAGCCCTGTAGGGTAGAGAATTTTAAACGTTTACTACCCTGAGTAAAGGTCTTCCCTCGACTGACCGAACTGGTCCTCACCCTGAACAACTTTTCTTTCCAATCCTCCCACTTTCTCCAAACAAAAGGAGTAGCCATGGGCACCCGCATGGGCCCCAGCTATGCCTGCCTCTTCGTAGGGTATGTGGAACAATCCATCTTCCGCAACTACACTGGCCCCACCCCCCATCTTTTTCTTCGCTACATTGATGACTGTATCGGCGCTACCTCGTGCTCCCACGAGGAGGTTGAACAGTTCATCCACTACACCAACACCTTCCACCCCGACCTCAAATTCACCTGGACAGTCCCGGACTCCTCCCTCCCCTTCCTAGACCTTTCTGTTTCTATCTCAGGCGACCGAATCAACACGGACATCTACTACAAACCAACCGACTCCCACAGCTACCTAGACTACACCTCCTCCCACCCTGCCCCCTGTAAAAACGCCATCCCATTCTCCCAATTCCTTCGTCTCCGCCGCATCTGCTCCCAGGAGGACCAGTCCAAAATACGTACAACACAGATGGCCCCCTTCTTCAAGGACCGCAATTTCCCCCCCGACGTGGTCGACAGTGCCCTCCACCGCATCTCCTCCACTTCCCACTCCTCCGCCCTTGAGCCCCGCCCCTCCAACCGCCACCAGGACAGAACCCCACTGGTCCTCACCTACCACCCCACCAATCTCCATGTACAGCGCATCACCCGCCGTCACTTCCGCCACCTCCAAACAGACCCCAGCACCAAGGATATATTCCCCTCCCCTCCCCTATCAGCCTGCCGTAGAGACCACTCCCACCGCGACTCCCTTGTCAGATCCACACACCCCACCGACCCAACC
>NC_057738.1:37443038-37456161 GCF_004010195.1 Chiloscyllium plagiosum
CACCTGTTCCCTGGATGCTGCCTGACCTGCTGCGCTTTTCCAGCAACACATTTTCAGCTCTGATCTCCAGCCTCTGACCTATCACCCTCACCTTGACCTCTTTCCACCTATCACATTTCCAACTCCCCTCCTCCAAGTCCCTCCTCCCTACCTTTTATCTTCTCCTGCTGAACACTCTCTGCTCATTCCTGAAGAAGGGCCTGTGCCCGAAACGTCGAATCTCCTGTTCCCTGGATGCTGCCTGACCTGCTGTGCTGTTCCAGCAATAAAGTTTCAACTTTGATCTCCAGCATCTGCAGACCTCACTTTCTCCTCTTCCTCCTCATCTCAAACCTGTAGCTTATTCTGAGAAAAGGACCACGTTGGCATTTTTAAATACGCTAAAGCGGAAATCATTTGATTTAACTTGCTTAATAGGCTTAACTGTGGACTGGGCTTTCTGTGACTCAATAAATTGGCAGCTCCAGCAAGGTATGGACAGTCTTTGGGAGAAGGAGGGTGCCTGCTCAGCGCCTCTTAGATATAAGACTGACTAGGTCCTGCAGTCTCCTCCATAGTCATGTTCATTGCCTACCTGGAAGCAAAACCTGTCTGTTGGACTGATTTTTGGATAAGGAGGCTGTTGAGGTGAAACTAGGCACACTGGAGCATGGGAAAATATGTTTCCCTCTTGTATATGGATAAGAGGGTGCAATCAAGCTTTAAAACTCCTTTATAATTACAGCAATTCATCAAGACTTCTTTGGCAGCATCTGGTAAATGTGAGTACATGGCCAAGGGTACCTGATGTATGCAAATTAACCTCCACGCATCATCCTGACCAGGAACCATGTCACTAATCCATCACTATTGTTGATCAACATCCTGGAACTCGTTTCCTAACGGCATTCTTAATAGCTCCTAACAGCAGGTGTCCCTGCAACCTGAGGAGTGAAACAATTCAAGAAGGCAGCTTACCACCTTCTTCCCCAGAGCAATTAAGGGTGGCCTAACCAACAATGAACAAATAATTGATAATGGAAAAGATCCTTTTTACAAAGGTGTTTTGGTAATTGTTGAGTATTTTTAAAGATTTCCTGATAGCTATTTCTCTCCATGTTCCATGATAATTCTGTTTTAAGATGGATGGTATGTTTCCCCAGCTATTTTGCTCTTTTCATTTCTGACGGTCTGGTGTTGATTCTTTCTAAGATATAACTTTTATCTGGCTAAGTATATCTTAACCATTCACTTTGAGCATCAGAATGCCTATTGACCACTGAGGTAGGCAAGCAGGAGGCTGGAAGAACACAGCAAGCCAGGCTGTACTATGCTATATCCAATGCAGAATCCACCAGCTAGCCTGGCTTGCTGTGTTATTCTAGCCTCCTACTTCTTTATCTTGGATTCCAGCACATGCAGTTTTTTTTTGTTTCTATTGACCATTAAGGCCTCACAAACCCTACTTCCTGCACATGCATGGATTTATTTAGATATGATTTGTGAGCAAACCATGGTTAATTTTTTTTTTTTCCCTGCCACCAATTCTTCTAACCCACAACAGAGGGGCTCAACTGGCTGCTTCTCCAGCTGAGATTGATTTTGGTACTTAAGAGTTGTGTATTCGATTGTGTCTATATTGTACAAGGTGAAATGATGCATTTATCTATAAAAAAAATTGTCCACTTAGTTCTGTTCTCTGCTTATATCACTGCAAAGAGGGTCCTTTCATGTCTTTTTTTTTAAGAAAATTAAGTACACAAGTCTGAAAAAGATTAAAGAAATAACTTGGCAAAATAGCTTTATATACAGTGCAAACTTTGCTTTTGTTTAAAAAGACTTCAAAAGTTAATGTAGCCCTGGCAATTACACTTACTAAATTGTAAATACAAATCGCTTCCATCTATAGACTAACCGAGAAAAGATCAACACTAGAAACTATTCAGTCGTCAATTAAAGGGTTCCAGGAAGAAGTGGAGCGGACCAGAAGTTTAGAAGCAAAAGCTTTCACTGATAAAGAAGAGTTTCGGTCAGCACTCGAATCTGCTTGTGAAGAGAAAGAGAAACTTATTTGGGTAATGAATGAACAAATTTGTCAAGTTGAGAGCATAAAGAGTGGGCCCCATTTAAATAATGGAGAGTAATAAGATAACTTTGTACACTGTCATAATCTTCAGAAAACTAATCATTTTCTGACCTTGCATTTTTCCATTCCCAACTTCATTTTGTGCACAGGTCACCTTTTGTGACTTTTCTAAGTGAGATGGCAAATTAACTTCTGTTTTTCCATGCAGACCCATGCCCAGTAAGATTGAGTTCTTCTCACCTATCAACTTTAAAATCTCTGTTCATATAGTATTCTTAAAACCAGATTACAAGAAACTGTTTTGGTTCCTTGTAGATTTAGTTTGTAGCCAGATGCCCAAGTTCAGAAGCATGGCACACCATCTTTTTCATAAAGAAGTTTTATTAATTCTCTATTGTTAAATTGCAGGAGGTTGAAACTCTTAGGGAACAAGTGGCCAGCCTGACTGAAGAGAATGGCAAATTAGTTGGACATCAGAACTTGCAACAAAAAATACAGCATTTGGTTAAAGTCAAGAAGGAAAATGTTCGTCTTCTCGAGGTATGATTTTTAAAACCACAGGAAATCTTATCTTTGTTAGATTTTGTCTGGGCAATATTCTTGTTCTGTTGGAAGTCGCACAATGAGCACAATAAATAAGCTGTTTCATATGATTTTTCTTCTCTTTCTCCATTCCAATTCCTATTGGGCAAATTACAATCATGTTTTTTTTTCTCATATACACTTCCCAACTTCTATGAAGACATTGACTGACTAGAGTACATAGAACATAGACGAATACAGCGCAGTACAGGCCCTTTGGCCCTCGATGTTGCGCCGATCCAAGCCCACCTAACCTATACTAACCCACTATCCTCCATATACCTATCCAATGCCCGCCTAAATGCCCATAAAGAGGGAGAGTCCACCACTGCTAACCTTACAGCCTGTTTTATACTGTATTTCAATGTCCTTCCTACCGAAGTGCATCACCTCACACTGCTCTGCATTAATCCTCATCTGCCATAAACCTGAAAACTACACCAATGTGTCACTGTCCTGTTGGAGTTCCACACTGTCCATCACAAACATTATAATTCTTCCAGGTTTAGTATCTGCATATTTTGAAATTGTCCTACAGTCACACACCACACAGAAATACCGATTCACTCACTATTGTGAGGAAGTGCACTATTCACACACTCCCTGAGGACAGACTTAAATACTGACACCCACCAGACAAAGCAAGTGAAATGCTGACAAGGTCACCCTGGAGCAAGAGAAATACCGACAGACATTCCATGTCTGTATTAGTTTTCCTGCTGTAACCTGCCACATCCTTCCTCACTGTCAACAACTCCTCCGACTTTTGTATCATCCGAGGTCAGTGTGGTGCTGGAAAGACACAGCAGGCCAGGCAGCATCTGGGGAACAGGAGAATCGACGTTTCAGGCAAAAGCCCTTCATCAGGAATGAGGCTGAGCTGGGGGGGGGTGTGGAGAGATAAATGGGAGGGGGGTGGGGCTGGGGGGAAGGTAGCTGAGAGTACGATAGATAGATGTAGGTGGGAATAATCGTGATAAGTCAGAGAGGAGGGTGGAGCAGATTGCATCATTTTCCGCCACCTACAAACGGACTCCACCACCAGAGACATATTTCCTTCCCCACCCTTATTCACTTTCTGTAAAAACCATTCCCTCCGCAGCTCCCTTGTCAGGTCAATGCCCCCCACCAACCCACCCTCCCCTCATGGCACCTTCCCCTGCCACTGCAGGAATTGCAAAACCTCCCTCTTCATCTCTGTCCAAAGCCTCAAAGGAGCCTTCCTCATCTATCAGTATTTTACCTGCACTTCCACACATGTCATTTACTGTATCTGCTGCTCCCAATGCAGTCCCCTCTACATTGAGGGGACAGGATGCCTACTTGCAGAGTGCTTCAGAGAACATCTCCGACACACCTCACCAACCAACCCCACTGCTCCGTGGCTGAACACTTCAACTCCTTCCCTCCCCCTCCACCAAAGACCTGCAGGTCCTCCATCATCCCTCCCTCACTACTCAACACCTGGACGAAGAACGCCTCACCTTCCGTCTTGGGACTTTCCAACCACACGGCATGTATATGGATTTCACCTGTTTCCTCATTTCCCCTCCCCCCCCCCCCCCCCCCCCCCCCCCCCCCCCCCCCCCCACTTATCCCAGTTGCAGCCTTCCAACTCAGCACCACCTTCAAGACTGGTCCTACCTGTCTGTCTTCCTTCCCACCTATCTGCTCCACCCTCCTCTCTGACTAATCACCATTACCCCTATCTCCATTGTGCACATTTAGGACGGCACAGTGGCTCAGTGGTTAGCCCTTCTGCGCCTCAGCGCCAGGGACCTGGGTTCAATTCCAGTTTTGGGCGACTTTCTGTGTGGAGTTTGCACATTCTCCTCGTGTCTGTATGGGTTACCTCCGGGTGCTCCATTTTCCAGAGGTTAGGTGAATTGGCCTTGCTAAAATTGCCCATAGTGTTCAGGGAAGTGCATGTATGTTAGGTGCATTAGTTAGGGGTAACTGTAGAATAGTAGGGGAATGGATCTGGGAGGGTCCCTCTTCGGAGGGTCAGTGTGGACTTGTAGGGCCGAATGGCCTGTTTCCACACTGTAGGGATTCTATGATTTCCTTTCCAAAGATTAACTTCTTGATTCGATCATAGATTAATATTTTTGTTCTATCATTTTGTCAGATTCAAATTGCCTTTGAGAAGATGGTGGTGAACTGACACCTTGAACTAATCTAGGCATACCCACGATGCTGCTGGCGAGGGATTCTAGGATTTTGATCCCATGACAGTGAAGGAATGGTGATATATTTCCAAGTTAGGTCGATATGTGGCCTGTAGAGGAACCTGTAGTTTGTGTTCTGCCCGTGTCCCTACCCAGTTTTTCCAGATGATGAGGGGCACAAATTTGAAAAGTGCCACTTGATGAGTTGCTGTGGAATGTGGTATACACTGCTGGCACTGTGAATCAATGAAGAATGTGAATGTTGAAGGTGGAAGGTATTAAGCCCTTTTGAGTTTTGTTGGAGCAGCACTCATCCAGACAAGTGGAGAGTATGCCACAATAGTTCTGATTTGTACTTTGTAAATGGTGGATGTATTTGGGAAAGCAGGACAATCGTTACTTCATTATAACCAGCCCTTGACCTGATCTTGTGCATGACATGTTGTGGCTACACCACTTATTCTCAGTCATGCTTTTTTATATTCCTGTGGATTTAATAATTTAGATTCATTCACAACTACTTTCCTGTTGTACATTCAGATCCACTTTGAGGCAAGTTTAACTGCTCCCATCCTAGGACAATATAAAGCACTCTCCCCACTGTCACTTGCAGCTCAAGATATATATTTCATGGCTTTAGCATATTACATTTTTAATATTTGTTTTATTTTAGGAAGTAAACATGCTGAAATTGGAGAACATGAAACTGAAAGAACTTAAGAAGAATGATCCAGATGAATTTCCTTTGCTTGAGAATTGTGTAAATAATGTGTAAATGTTATTTTTCTATTTTGAGTTCTAGTGGACCATATCAAACTTGATTTTTTAAAAATCTGTCAACAGCAATCTGATTTGAAGTACCATATCATATTGTCCTTATGAAAAGCTGAGTTGAAATTGATTAAGTAATGATTGTTGTGAACTTCATACTTGGGTGTAGTTGCCTCCCAGAGGTTTTTTTTAAACTGTTAACTTCAATTAGTAATTGTTGAAATATCTCTGAAGTCTCAACCTTTAGCTCTGTCTGCATATCCAATGAACAGTTCATTGTAAATTTTGCCACCATTAGATTGTCATGAGCTATTCTTTATTTAGAATTGGTACCAAAACTCACCAAAACTTATTGTAATTTTTACTTTTATGCATCTTTACATGTTAATGGATTTTTCTTTTGATTTGAGAGGAGAGATGTTAAACTTGCATAGTAGATTTCGATCAAATCAAAGTAAAGTCAAAGTCAAACTTGCAGTCCGGACTCGGCAAACAATCAAAATCAAATTTATCAGGGAGTCACTGCAGTAACCTCTGTAACCTTCCATCCTCCTACTTCTGTGATAATTTTCAGATTGTTGCAGTGCTCCAACTTGCAAGTCCTGAATTTTCAGTATAGTTTTACTGACTTCTGACATAAGCAAATACACTGTTTTACTGGGCATGCCTGGTTTTCCCTGTATTTCACTCTATTTCTCCTCCTGAAAATGATAGGTGCAAGTGTATAATTATGAGAGTTAGTAGCTCTCCATAACCCTGGATAGGTGTCTGATATCTGAGCGTGTGGGAAAGTTCTGCCTAAATTTATAGATGGCAGTCTAGGATAGAAAGTCTGTTTCCTTTCCTCTTTCCTCCTATTGCTCAAAATCCAAGAATTTAATGCTAATTAAAGCACCCTGTTTTGAACCTGTTTGGGACCTACTAATTTTCATAAATTAATAAATCAGAATAGTAAGATGCTGAGAATTAATATTCCTGAAGCAGAAAGTATGTATATGTAGTTCAATATTATTGTGTAAAAATGTTAAAACAATGTGAGGTTATTATCGTGCTGTCATTTTGGGAACTGATGACAGACAAAAATGCCTTCTACCTCTTACAGAAACAAACAAGTAATTATGTGAACTAACTGATGCATTGTTCGCCTCCATCAGATAAATTTAAATGAGCAAAAGGTTTAATAGCATATTTCATAACATTTCTCATTCCATGCAATGTGGAGCCAGGAACAGCTATTTTTTTTATGAATCGCTTAAGTCAGATGTACATGCATCTACCCAATTGATTTTGCCCTAAGTTTAGTATTGTGGTTATACTATCTGTGGGAGCAATGCCAAATAGAGCCAAGCACTTCTGATGATGGAGAAGGGAAGCAAGAGTGTGATTCATGTTTGCTGCCTGGTTGGTATTTGTTAGTAGGTGAAACAAAAACAAAGCACATTATTGTTAAGTACTTAGAGGAGTAATAGAGCATTGTATGTTAGCGAATCTTAAGATTTGTGGCTAACTTACATACTTAACATTGTATGTACTTACGGGAAAAGAAAGAGACGCACATTTCAACACATTGCCAATGAAATATGACCAATCTGAATGCAATAAAATTATATTGATTCCTTTTTTTTTAAAAAATGAACTTCTGAAATGAAATTTTCTTGTATTTTTAAAGGAATAATGATGAGTATGGCTGTAATGTGTCTTTGCGTTTGCAAGTCGGATGTCTGCGTTTTGGCCTGGCAAGCAAATTTGGGCAAGAACTGAAATCAACAATAGCTCAGTTATTTTGTTTTAAAATATGTTAAATTGTGCCATTAATGGTGCAAGGCTATTGGAATAATTTGTGACTGATGTAAGATGCTAGATTCTAAACAGTGTTGATGAACATTGAAAGGGATCCAGTTTCTGCAAAGACTTCTAAATGGAATAAAAAAGAAGCAGTCTGAGTGTACTAAGTCTAGCAATTCACCATTTTTATTAATCACACAATGTAAATAAAATGGCAGCTCAAACTGTAAATGAGTTTTATAAGTTATGTACCTTGTCTTTTGTTTGTTGTGTCCAACTGAATGGAGTTTGTATGTAGAATTAATTTTTGCTATTGTAATGGACTAGACCAGACCACTCAAAACATTCTTAATCAGGCAGCCCATAACTTTGCAATTTGTTTCAGTAAGTGTACAGTGATACTTGCCAAGAGTAAGTAGCTGGGTTGATTACCAGGTTTTAAAACAGAGAAAAATTATGGAATGAAACACAAGAACAGAATAAAGTACACCTATAGAACTCAGTCTATCCAAACTAGACTTAATTATGCTGTTCTGAATATGCACAACAGTCCCAACAAACAAACCCCTTAAACACAGTAAAAATGATATTAAAGCTTACAGGTCGAAGTTAGAAGGGCAGAAGGAAAGAGTCTAGCAGCCTGTTTTCACACAGCCCATTGCTGAACTGACTCAAGCTAAACTTCAGTTTCTAGGACTGAACTGTTCAGCTAGAAAGCTGGCCACGCCCCTTGACTTGTAAAGATTACTTCTCAAAACATGAAAGTTTTGGGGCAAAGTCTCATCTGTTTATGTGCAAACAAAAAGGCTTTCATCTCTGTACCAAACCAGTTGTTTCGGAGCCTGGAGTGCTTTATGAACCCTCGGAAAAAAGACTGGGAAAAGGAACAGCTTTATGACAGTGTACTAACTCTAAATGAACATTTCCAGGTTTCACAACTATTTTAAGACTTATTTATTTCACTGATTAAAGATGAGTAAGATTGGATATCTTTACCTTGTTTTGAAAATAATTAACTTTTTAATCAACATGCAAGATATTTATGTTAAATCAACAGTGTTGCAAACTGCTTAAAGCTGTAACTTGCTGTAATATACATGCCTGAAAAGGTGGAGTCAGATCGCACATGAAAGAACATCGGAGGCTGGGATTGAATTTGTGTACAAACGTAGGTTTCCTATAGTTGCGTTTGCCTTTTATTGAAGAGAGCTATTTCTACTTATAGTATCTTTGTCCACTGACAGCCAAAGAACTCAATTCACACTGACATTCCCTCTCCTCAAACACTTGGCAGTTTTGCATGCAATAACCACTGCAATGTAAGGAACTGTAAATGAGTACCTCATTTTGCAGTTGTGTATAGTTACAAGTTACTCAGGTTTTCTTTTGCTGGGAAGTTAAAAATGCAAATGGGCCATTCAGTGCCTCAAGTCTGATCTGTCATTCTATTATGATTGGTGTATCCCTCAGTTCCATTTTGACTGTCTTTGTTCTATATTACTTGGTTTCCTTTTTGTTCAAGTGTTCAAAATCTGATTTGAGAGTTTCAATTGACCCATCACCCAAGGCCTTTTGGGGTAAGAAGATTTGAGATTTCTATTATCCCTTGTGCCACAAAGCTACTTTCTAATTTCATTCCTAAATAGTTTTGATTTTAAGATCATGTGCCCTTTATCTGGTTTCTCCATCAGTAGATTTTATTTCTTCATATGTACCTTTTATCTTTCCTCAACCTTTATCATGTAAATGTGTTGCTGGAAAAGCGCAGCAGGTCAGGCAGCATCCAGGGAACAGGAGAATCAACGTTTCGGGCATAAGCCCTTCTTCAGGAATGAGGAAGGTTTGTCCAGCAGGCTAAGATAAAAGGTAGGGAGGAGGGACTTGGAAGAGGGGTGTCGGAAATGCGATAGGTGCCCTCCCCCAAGTCCCACCTCCCTACCTTTTATCTTAGCCTGCTGGACAAACTTTCCTCATTCCTGAAGAAGGGCTTATGCCCAAAACGTCGATTCTCCTGTTCCCTGGATGGTGCCTGACTTGCTGCGCTTTTCCAGCAACACATTTTCAGCTCTGATCTCCAGCATCTGCAGACCTCACTTTCTCCTTTATCATGTAAAGCCTTGATTAGATCACTCTTAAATATTTAAACTCAAAAAAAGGCAAATCAATTTTTTTAAAAACTGAGTTAAATTTTAAAAGGATTAAATTATATGTAGCATCTCTGAGCTCTTTGGGAGTAATGAACAATCTTCTTATATGGAAGAATTGGAGCACATGCGAAGAAGAGTTTGGGTACAAACTCTGAATTAAATCAGACCTATCAGGAAGAAAATAATGGACTCTTGGTGGTTCTTGGCAAAAAAAGGGAAACTACAGAAGTTTTTCAAGATTATGAAAGAACATAACACATTCTACACAGAGAAAATATTTCCACTTACATGAGAAATTGGAACTGGGGCTGTAAGATGGTCACTAAAATTTAATATGAAATTTAGGAAAACCTTGTTTAACCCAATAGTGAGTCACATTACAACAGGGAGTAGTTGAGGTGAAATAACAAGATTTCTTCAATAGATGTGCAAATAGGTACATGAAAGCAATGGAAGGATATGCTGATGAGCTTAGATGAAGGGCATGGGGAAGAGACTTGAGCTACACAATTGTACAAGACAGAAACAGGCCCTTCGGTCCAAATCATCGATGCCCTCCAGATATCATAAATTAATCTAGTCCCATTTGACCCATATCCCTCAACTCTTCCTATTCCCATCCAAATGTCTTTTAAATGTAATTGTACCAGCTTCCTCCACCACCTCTGGCAGCTCATTCCATATAAGCACTACCCTCTGCATGAAAAGGTTGCCCCTTAGGTTCCTTTAAAGTCTTTCTCTCTCACCTTAAGCCTATGCCCTCTAGTTCTGGACTCTGCTACTCTAGGAAAAAGACCTTGGCTATTCACCCTATCCACGCCCCTCATGATTTTATAAACCTCTATAAGATCACCCCTCAGCCTCCAATGCTCTAGTGAATGTAGCCCCAATCTAATCAGCCTCTCCCTATAGCTCAGACCCTCCAATCCGGGCAACATCCTTGTAAATCGTTTCTGAACCCTTGCAAGTTTCACAACATTTTTCCTATAGCAGGGAGACCAGAATTGAACTCCGTATCCCAAAAGTGGCCTAAGCAAGGTCTTGTACAGCCACAACATGACATCTCAACTCCTATACTCCATATACTGACCAATAAAGACAAGCATTTCAAACACCTTCACTAGCATGTCAACCTGCGACTTCACTTTTGAGGAACTATGAACCTGTACCCCAAGGTCTCTGTTTGGCAACACCTCCAAGGGTTCTATTATTAAGTGTATGTGTCCTCTTGGATTTGCTTTACCAAAATGCAACACCTCACATTTATCTAGATTAAACTATCTGCCACTCATTGGACCATCTGATCAAGGTCCTGTTGTATTCTGAGATAACCTTCACTCTTTTCTACAGCACCAATTTTGGTGTCATCTACAAATTTGCTACCCATATCTTCTATATTCACATCCAAACAACATCAAGGACAAAAAGCAGTGGACCCAGCACTGATTCCTTGTGGCACATTGCCAGTCACAGGCCTCTAGTCCAAAAAAGCAACCCTCTACAACCACCTTGTGTCTCCTCCTTTCAACCCAATTTTGCATCTGAATGGCCAGCTCTCCCTGGATTCCATGTGATCTAACCCAGCTTACCATGCAGAACCTTGTTGAATACCTCATTGAAATCCATATAGACTATGAAGAGAGATGGAAGGCTTCTGCTCTTCTGTCCAGCTCCTTGGATGTTGCCTGACCTCTTGTGCTTTTCCAGCGTCACACTTTTTGACTCCATTATCAACAATTGTTCACTGCTTTCATCAATCTTTAACACTTCTTACTTGAGTGGGGTGTAAACACTAAGGTGGACCCTGTTGAGTTGAATGTTTCTGTGCTGTAAATATCTTATACCCATTGAAGTATATTTTAAAACTCAAGAGAGCTTTTCTTATTAAGTTCATTCTGAATCCAGGAAGGTCTTGTGTTGATTGATTTTTGACAGTTTTCTAACTGCTGGTACAATTCAGGAAATTAGACCATTGGTGGTTCCCTTTTAACCTATTTTTCAGAGATATTATAACATCTTTGGAGCAAGTGAACTTGAACCTGGGCTGTCTGGTTCAGGGGTAGGGACACTACCATTGCTAGTTCCAGCTCTGGGTTAGTAATAATCAGCACTTTTCCTAAGGCACATGAGGGTGCTCCATGCACACTTTATTTAATGAAGCTGTTTGTACATTTAATGCTATTCCTCTGGGACAAGTGGGACTTGAGCCCAGATCTTCTAGAGGTGCCAAAAGATCCTCAATCAATGTCAACTTAAAACTGGGTGCAGTGAACCTGTTAATTAATGCTGAGCAAGTTTTTTTTATTAACTGCTATTTAAAATTTGTTGCAGTCTCAGGTATACAGTGATGTACAGAAGTACTTTTATTGATCTCAAATTGAAGCGAAGCAATGGCTGGTGAACTATTCGATGTTGCATTATTTACAGTGGGAATCTTAAATTATTGGCAGGGGTGAAATATTAGATGACTTACTGGTGACAGTGAAGTAAGCTAATAGTTATTGGATCATAAACAGAGGGTGTGGTATTCTGTTGATGGGGTCAAATATTACTAATTGGATCATGGACGAGGTATGAGTTTTTAGTTACTGAATTATTGACGTGGGTGAAGTATTAGTTATTAGACCATGGATGTTGGCTGAACTGTTAGTTATTGGATTATGGAGAGAGGCTGGGTACCTTGCATATGAATATGTATTATTGATAGGGTTTAGATTAGTTTATGAATTATGGAAAGTGGGTGAGTTTATATCATAGAATGTTTCTGTCATGGAATCCATACAGTGCAGAAAGAGGCCATTCAGCCCAAGTCTATACCAATCTCAGAAGAATATCCCATCCAGATCCAGATTCCCATCCCCCCCATCCCTATAACCTCACGAACCCCACAGATAACCCAACAATCCTGTACACCCCGAGACACTACAGGGCAATTTATTATGGCCAATCCACCTCACTTTCACATCTTTGGCTTGGAAGGAAACCACAGGTGTGAGTTATCAGTTCTTTTGTTATGGACAGAGAGTTAAGAATTGTTGGCAGGGATCAAGTATGAGTTATTCGATCATGAATAGTATTGCTGATAATATTATTGGGTGCACTAATTATTGGATAATGAATGGTGGAAAGAGGTTATTGGCATAGGGTGAAGTATTATTGATAGAGGTCAAGTATGAATAGAGTATGTTATTATCAGAGCTGGGTATTATCTAATAGATTAGTGACAAGGTAAACTATTAAATATATTGTTATTAACAGTGATCCGCCATTGGCGGCCCGCGTGACTACAGGAAGTGACGTTGGGGCCGGCGGTTGTAGAGACGGTTGGAATTTAAATTTTGAATCTGAGGCGATGCCCGCGGTCTCCGCTGGCGGCTCGGGGCCGGTTAGTGGCCCTGCTTCGGCGATGGCCCTGGCGGCCGGTTTATTCGGGGCTCTGGCTTCCACCGCAGCCAAGTTCTCGCTCGGAGCCGACAGTGTCCTGGAGCTAGTAAACCGGGGGATGGGCGAGTGGGTGAGTAACTGACAGGGCGGGGGCAATGGGGATAGGAAGGGTCTGTGTGGAAAGGTAGGGACAATGGGGGTTAGTTGGGGACAATGGGGAG
>NC_057738.1:37458459-37525960 GCF_004010195.1 Chiloscyllium plagiosum
TTGTTACTTCTTCAAAAAACTCAATCAAGTTTGTGAGACATGATTTCCCACGCACAAAGCCATATTGACTATCCCTAATCAGTCCTTGCCTTTCCAAATACATGTACACCCTGTCCCTCAGGATTCCCTCCAACAACTTGCCCACCACCGACGTCAGGCTCACCGGTCTATAGTTCCCTGGCTTGTCTTTACCGTACTTATTAAACAGTGGCACCACATTAGCCAACCTCCAGTCTTCCAGCACCTCACCTGTGACTATTAATGATACAGGAATCTTAGCAAGAGGCCCAGCAATCACTTCTCTAGCTTCCCACAGAGTTCTAGTATACACCTGATCAGATCCTGGGGATTTATCCACCTTTACCCATTTCAAGACATCCAGCACTTCCTCCTCTGTAATATGGATATTTTGCAACATGTCACCATCTATTTCCCTCCAGTCTATATCTTTCATATCCTTTTCCACAGTAAATACTGAAACCAACATGGTCATTCTTTCATATGTAAATTGCCAAACTTTTTTAAAAGTTACATTCTCAAGTGAATTTTAACAATAGGTGCCAAGACAGCCCAGATAATGCATTGAAATTGTGAGGTGCCCTGTGTGAGACTGTCTGTGCCACAATGGTCGGGCTGATTCTAATCTAAAAAATAGAATTACAGAATCTTACATGGATTCATGCAGTTTTTGAGTAGGGTAACATGTAATTCTGCAAATTCAATTCACCCCACAAACTTATATGTGTATGTGTGCATGTGGATGTGTGTGTGGGAGTGTGTGTGTTATGAGTGTCTGTGAGAGACTGTGTGTATGTGTGTGAGTGTGAGTGTAAAGGAGTATAAGTCTGTGAGAGGGTGTGTGAGTAAGTGTGGGAATATACGTGTGAGCGTATGAGAGATGGTCTGCGTGAGTTTATGGGTCTATAAGAGAGTGTGTGTGTGTGTGTAATGCAATGGTGGTCACCTGCAGTGTGACATGAACCCAAGGTCCCGGTTGAGGCCATCCCCATGGATACCGAACTTGGCTATCAGCCTCTGCTCGGCCACTTTTCAGTGTTGCCTGTCCCAAAGTTCGTCTTGGAGGATAGTCACCCAAAGGTCCAAGGTCGAATGTCCCAGAAGGGTCAGTGTGGGTAGGGATGATGGGGGGTAGTGGGTTGTGGATGGGGGGATGGAGGGATAATGGGAATGGAGTGAGGTGGGGCTAATGGGGATGGGAAGGGTTGGTGTAGATGGGGATTGGCCATGAAGATGAGGGCAGTGGGATGAATTGGTGGTTACAGGTATGGGAAGGGTTGGTGCAGTTGGAAAGGGTCATGGGGGTTGGGAGGCGGAGAATGTATTGTGTAAATGAAAGGGTAGTATGTGGGTCTTAGGCATGCTGGCTCAGTGGTTAGCACTGCTGCCTCACATTCCTGAAGAAGGGCTTATGCCCGAAACGTTGATTCTCCTGCTCCTTTAATGCTGCCTGACCTGCTATGCTTTTCCAGCTACACATTCTTCAGCTCACAATGCTAGGGACCTGAGTTTGATTCCAGCTTCGAGTGACTGTGTGAAGTTTGCACATTCTCTTCGTGTCTGTGTGGGTTTCCTCCCACAGTCCAAAGATGTGCAGAGTAGGGTGAATTGGCCATGCTAACTTGCCCATAGTGTTCAGGAATGTGGTGGTTGGGTGCATTAGTCAGGGGTAAATGTAGAGTTGTAGAGGAATGGATCTGGGTGGGTTACTCTTTGAAGGATTGGTGTGGGCTTGTTGGGCCAAAGGGCCTGTGTCCATACTATAGAGATTCTATAATTCTATGAAGATAAATAATAATTGTTTGCATCTTAAATGTACATGGAGTGTGAGGGGAAAGGTTAAATCTGCGGATAACTGGGAGGAACTGAGTACATGGTGTTGTGTATATAGGGTAGCAGTGGGACAGAGAATATGAGGGGTAGGTGATGGTGTGGAGGAAGGAGGAGCAGATGGGAGAAGTGGGCTGGGGCTATGTTCAGAGTCACAGAGGCACCTCCCTACAAGTTGGCCAGAGATGCAGTCCTGCTCAATGAACAATTCTAATCCCACTACTTCTTCAACTGCTGTGGTGATGAAAAAACATGCTTGAAATCACAGCAGGCCAAGTCTAGATAACTTCAGGGCCCTGTAATGATTTTGTGTGAAGACAGTTAAGGATTCAATTTCATACATGCAGTGCCCAACACCCAGGCATACTTTTTTGGTCTCTCTGAAATCCAAACCATAGAGGCTTGTGGGTAGATGACCAACAACATAATCTGAAAGCAATTATGGTGGTTACAATTTCCTGCAGCTCAGTATTGGGAAGACCAACACTGTAGACTTTGACCTGTGTTTTCAAACTCTGCCACAATTCTAAAACAGCCTATCTTCCCCTGATACTTCAGAAAAATCCCAGGTTGGGACTCAGTTCACTAAGTGTTCACATGGGTTAAACAGAATCAATAGCAGTTCTTTCCCCAAAAACTTCCTCCTGAAAATACTAGAATGTGATTGTCCAGTTGTTAGGACTGCAGTTTGGATGTGTTGGCCATGGCAGTGCATGCTGTTGAATTCACTTCTATCACTGGGTATGTACACAATTTGTAAAGTCCGTACTGTAAACAAAATATGTACTAGCTGTCAAGCATGACATTCCATTTATTCTTTGAGCAAAACTACACAGTCCACTTCCATTCTGTGATGCTTGCACTTTGTTCATTTGCTTAAAGGATTGAGAAGTTTCCATTTGACAGATTTTCACAGATGAAGATACTGTGAAATTCTTGGAATTTCTTCTTGAAAGTACATTATTGCAATTGCCTTGCACTTATGCCAATATTTAGGTAATAATAACCATATCATCTGTTGTTTGCTGTAAGGTTGCAATGGTTTTAATTCTGAATGTCAACTCTGATGTTTAGTGAATGATATTCTAATTTCTGACCAACCTCAGATTTTACTGTATTGCAGTTGCACATATTGCTTCGAGTTGGCTGTGGTGGGATGGCATTCCTGTTTAATGCTCTGATGTGGATATTTTTTGCCAAAGCACTACGATATTCGTCTTCAGCACAGGCATCTGTGACCACCATTGCTTCAAACTTTCTCTCCACAGTAAGTATGATTGGTTGCTTCATTATAGCATCTTGTGTTTTTAAATGTTTTGCCTGTATAGAACAGTTGACTAAATACCCCAAAGAAATTGATACTTACCAATTTAGAGCTCTGGCTGACTATTGTATTTACAGTCTCTCCAAGATGCTCAGAGGTGCAGTGGAAGGGTGCATTTACATGTGTATTTTCAGAAGCCCAGGTCTTCCTTTCTCTCTGGTGTTGGGCAAGTCTCCATTCTGGATCCAGGCTGCTCCTACAGTAAAACAGCAGCTAAGTGAAGTAAAACTGCTGCACTTTTGATATACCTGATATCTTCATCTGTGGAATGATTTTTGAGAACTAATAAGTCAATGGTTTATACTATTGGTAAACCATTACCTCCTATTGAAGAAACCCATGCACATTTTATAATTGTAAAGCAACAGAAAATAATTCAAACCTGGAAATATTGTACATGCAATTAAACAAAAATGGCAATTTAAAAACTGTTGAATATAATCCATTCCACGGAAATCAACACCTGGATAGAGTCATAGAGATGTACAGCATGGAAACAGACCCTTCGGTCCAACCCGTCCATGCCGACCACATATCCCAGCCCAATCTAGTCCCACTTGCCAGCACCCGGTCCATATCCCTCCAAACCCTTCCTATTCATATACCCATCCAAATGCCTTTTGAATGTTGCAATTGTACCAGCCTCCACCAATTCCTCTGGCAGCTCATTCCATACACTTCCACCCTTTGTGTGAAAAAGTTGCCCCTTAGGTCTCTTTTATATCTTTCCCCTCTGACCCTAAATCCTCTAGTTCTGGACTCCCCAACTCCAGGGAAAAGACTTTGTCTGTTTATCCTATTCATGCCCCTCATAACTCCGATAACAGCCTGATACAATTCTTAGTTATGGTGAGATGAATTGTAGAATCAGACAGCATGGTCATTTTGACTGACCATCACACTGCAGCTACCCTACTTTACTTGAATGATATGGAGAGATTCTCACTAAGGAGCAGCGAGTTCCCAAATGGTGCTCTTTATTACTTTTTAAGTGGCTTATTAACAGTCCAACTTGCCATGAGTTGGATCTCTTATATTTGTGACACAACCTAGCTGTTAGATAAACGCAGCATTGAAACCAGGGCAGATTCTTGATGCATCCAACTTGCCACCTGCTTCAAAAGAACTTCCACTTGGACTCCAGGCAACAACAGCTTGGACCACATGCACTATTTGCATCTGACATGCCAGCTTCAATGAGCCCTCAAGGCAAATCTGACTCACTTGCATAGCATTTCTGCACTTCAGCTCTTCACTTCAGGCTGCATAGGCAACTATCATTGTACTGTTGCGGCAAAATCATTGTGCTCAGGGACGTGCCAGGTTGCATCTCTTGGTTCTCTATATGCTGTTAATTTTCACACAAAGCATCCTGTCTTATCTTTTTTCATCCTTGCCCTCCTCAGTCAAAAATACCTGACTCTCATTGCAACTGGATTGTGCCCTATTTAAAAGAGGCACAAAGCCCAGAAGACTACTGCTGTTTGCATTCATTCAGGAAAGTGCAGTCTCTGCCCGGGGCAGTTAATTAGGACCTCATCAGGCATGACCAGTCACACGATGGGCTGCATATCACCCGTCTTCACTCTTCTGGCCCTCTTACGGATTGTTTCTCTCCAAGAATGAGACACATTCTGGTGTCTTGAGGGAGTGCAGAGAGGTTTTACCAGGCTGATTCCAGGGATGGCAGAACTAACACATAAAGAGTCACTAGGTTGGAATTGTTTTTGTTGGAGTTCAGATGAATGAGAGAGGATCTCAAAGATACTTAAATTTTGAACAGGACTAGACAGGGTAGATGCACGGAGGATGTTCGTGATGGTGGGTGTGTCCATAACCAGGGGGCCACAGTCTGAAGATTGAGGTACACCATTTAGGACTGAGATGAGGAGATATTTCTTCACCTAAGGAATGGTGAGCCTGTGAAATTCATTACCACAGGAAGTAGTTGATGCCAAAACATTGAATGTATTCAAGAGGTGGCAAGATATAACACTTCGGGCGAATGGGATCAAAGGTAATGGGGAGAAAGCAGGATTAGGCTATTGAGTAGGGCAATCAGCCATAATAATGATGAATGGCACAGCAGGCTTGAAGGGCCAATTGACTGCCTCCTATCTGCTATGTTTCCATGTAATATGGAAGATGAAAGTGGGCTGCACACCTATGACTATTGATGCAGAAGGGAAAATTCCTGAGCAAGTGAGTGGGCAGTGCAGAGTTAGTGTCACGGTTTTGGCTGGGTGAATGGGAAAGATGTTGCATGCATTAGAGAGTGGTGGATCATCAGCTTTTGATGGAGCCAAGTGCAGTAGTGTGAGATATTTGAGTGTTACCTGGATGTTAACCTTCTCCCTGCAGGTCTGGGCATTCCTCTAGAAGGTTGAGATTGTTTGTTTCAAAGGTGGTGACTTTGGATTGGGCTGGCATGGTCTGATGTGGCCTCTGCTGGCCTTAGGCAGGTGATCATCTTACTCATGCACTACCCCATTCAGCGGAGTCTCCATAGGCAAGGATTTCACAGTCAATCAAGTCCTGGGTCTGGAGCCACACAAGGCAGCTCCAGACTGCAGGTGCATAGTAGCCTTCTAAAATGGTGCTGCTGCCAGGAATAATCATTACTTTCAGGATCTCCATTGAGTTGCTCTGAGGCTAACATGTAAGATGGAGTTGCACGACACTGATTTTTTTTTGCCACAAGGGTTCAAATGGCAATTAAAATGGCAAACTTGGGAAGAAACCGTGAGGAAACTCACTTGGCCTAGCAGTGACCATCACTCCAAACTGTACAAGGCTCACAATGAGCAAAGCAAAAAAGTAAGATTCCACCATTTGTCCTCCTAATGTACTAAATGATCTCCAACTTCCTATTCCTCTTCAAAATCATTAAGCATGTGGGATTTGTTGTCTACAAAATTGCTGTCAATCTATTATATTTATAATTCTGTCTTTTTCTTATTACCAATAGTTTTGTTTATTTGATTACCCTTCCCTTTTGATTTTGTGGAAGAAGCTTTTGTTTGTATTCTTGTCTCTATCATTGTGTGTTAATTTATTCCCAGGACTGCAGTAACACTGCTCATTAGGGAAAACTGCATGGTTTGACTTTCCCATGTGCTATTAAGATGAATCAACATTTTGCGTTTTTTTTTCATTTTGTACCTTTTTGAAATCTGGTCATGGAGCATAGTTCTTGCTTTGAAATAAGCACTTTTAGCCTGAGAAAACATCAAGGGAAATCACAAAGGTGCTGTCTAGAGAGATGAATGCTGTGCCAAGAAATAAAATATTGAAAGGTGAACAAAAATGAGCCTTCAGGAGCATTCTGAGAAGCAGTGAAGCTATTTAAATACAAGAATCAAAATTTTTAATTTGAACAATGTAGGCTAATGAGGGCAAGAGTGATTGCTGAATAAGATGTGATTTGAAACATCTGTAAGAAATAATATGTATGAACATCATGGATTGGGCCTTTTGGCTCCTATAGCCTGTACCATGGCTGATTTGATTGAGGCTTTAACTCCACATTCTTGCTTACCCCAATAATGTTTAATTCCCTTGTTAGTCAAGAATCTCTGTGCCTATGCCTTTTAAAGTATTCGATGACCCTCACCACCATTGCTTTTTGAGGAATGGAGTTCCAGAGACTTAAAATCCTCAGAACTTCTCATCTGTCGTTAAATGAGAGATACTTTATTTTTAAACTGGTCCCTAGTTTTAGTCTGTCCTACAGGGGTAACATCCTTTCGGCATGCAGCTTAGGTTCCTCAGAAGCTTAGTATACAAACCTAAGTTAGAAATTAAATGGCTTAAAATTCATTGATGGAGGGTAGTCAAAGCATTGGAATAGTAAAGTTTGGAACTGCCAAGATGTGGAAGGGGAGGTGCTCTGGTGTAAACAGCAGGTTGCTGAGGTAGAGTAGGTAATATTGTTGAGATGCAAGTAGCAAGTGGGGCTTTGTGATGGGTTATTGAGTTTTATGTTCAGCTGAATGTTGAATATAATGCTTAATGTAAAATTTAACTCTGGTAAACTTTGGCCTATTCTAGACTGACCAGGGATCTGAAAATTTTGTTAGCATACATATAAAATTAGGTCCCATTACTTCAGACTATATTATCAAGAGACATGGTAAGAAGGGACCAAGGCTAGGAAATAATGGTTCGCAAGCCAGAAGAGAAGCCATAACTGGAGATGCTGGTGTTGCAGTTGGATATGAGTGTAGATCCAAGTGAAGGTGGTCTTATTGTATTGGCCAACTGTGAAGAACTTTGGTGAAGGCAGTAGTTGTCTAAGGTTGCAGAATATTTGTGTATTGCATTATTCAGATGGTATTTGTGACTTTAGGCTCTTTTTTGGCTTGATTTGAAATTAATAAACCAAGAAAGATAGGTGTAGAATTGAGGGTGACAACATTTTAAAGATAAGAGATTGGGCATTGTTTGTTGGCCAGCGTTTGATTATCCTGGTTTCCTTTTGATAAGGTGGTGGTGAGCTGCCGCCTTGAATGCTGTTGTCTGTTTGCTGTAAGTAAACCAATTAATGCAGTTAGTGAATTCCAGGACTTGGACCCTGCCACACTTAAGAAATGGAAATATATTTCCAAGTCAGGATGGTGAGTGGCTTGGAGGGGAACATTCAGGTTCCCATGGATATGTTGCCTTTGCCCTTCCAGTTGGTTGGTAGTCATGTGTTTAGAAGATGCTGCCTACAAAGCCATTGCGAATTTCTGCAATATATTTTGTATATTATGCACATTGTTGCTACTGAGCATCAATGATGTATTTACCTTGTCAGCTTTTACCAGCGCAAGAAAGCATCAGAAGGTCTACGGCAATGGTGGGGAACCTTTTTACATTGTACGGTCACATTTTATTTAACTGAGATCCCATTAGGCCTCATGATGAGAATTTAACACATACAAAATGTCATTTTTGTGTGTCTGTGTGTGTATATATATATTCAAAGACTCGTTTGTTTGACAAAGTTGACAATAGAACTAATAAGCGAAAAACTTAGACAAGGAAGCATTTAAAGACTTTTGTCATTCCTTATTGCAAGATAGGAATCAGATGTTTTGTTCCAACACCGTTGACCTTGCTTTAGTTGATCCTTCAGGTGAATATCCATCCTGAGATCTCAAACAAGCTTTAATTTGTCACATATAAAAATGTTGATTCACAGCAGGTTGTGCCAAAACACAACTGCATTCGACATGGATGTGGATATTCCATATTTCAATAGGATCCTTCTTAGCATCGAATAGAGACTTCAAAATATTATCTTCTAGAGGTGAATCAATTCCATCTGTAAGTCATTTGCTTTGAAGGCATCAACCAGGTGTGGTAGAAAAGCTAGTTTGTGTGAGATCCTGTTTGTCAAAATCTGCAAATCTTTCATTGTTCTTCAATCAGGGAGTCTAGAACAGCTGTGTATTCTTTCGCATCGCATTTCCTTAATGATTTGCTTGTATCATGTTTGTTAATTACCTTTGCCAGTTAAGTGTTCAGCTGAAAGTTCCAATCGAGTAAGGAGAGTTTTGAAAAAGCCAAATCATATATAGATTTAGTTTTACCATGCAAAAAAAAATTCAGTTCATTTTGCTTTGCATTTTTGTGATGTCAGCATTTGCACAGAAATCCTCTTTTTCAAAATTCACATGGTTCATTTGGTTCCTCAAAAAATCTTGTGATTTGTTTTTGCAAAAATAAGTTTTACAAGTATTTGTCCTTGTGACAACCAGCGCACTTTAAAATGGTATGGCAGATCCACACTGAAGGTTTCATCATCAAGCTGAAGCATGTTGCAAAATTGCTGTGATACATTTGTTTGAATGAAGTTTACAATACCTATAATTTTCTTTTAATGTGTCACTTAACAGTAGATTTGGCACAGACGTTCTGTTGATGCAAAAGACAATGACAGGAAATCAAAGTATCTGGACTGGCAATTCCTGTTTGTAGTAATGCAACAAATTCTTCATGTTTTCCCCTTATGGAAGGTGCACTCTCTGTGCATGTATTTGCTAAATTACATAAATTCAGTTTTCCTTCACGGCATTTTTTCGAAGATAGATAGATACTGGAATTGACATCTTGCATGTCCTCGCCGTAAAGGTACCCAAAGCCAGTAATTCCTTGTGGTAATGCAAATTCGCAGTTATGACACCAATTTAAAAAACACCTTCACTGAGTCACGAATGTCAGTGGATTCATCCAAGACAATCGAATAATAAATGTCTCCACTTTAGCAAAATGTATAAAGTTGTTCTGTTACACTGAAGTCTAATTCATGTTGCCGATCGGTTGTGATTCTTCTTGAAACAGTAGTCGTTTGTATTTATGAACTTTATCTGAATCTAAACATCCTACAACTTCAACAATACATTGTTTTATGATTTCCACATTGCTAAATGGCTCGCATCTTCTTCCAAGAATATATGCTATTTTATAAGTTGCATCAGTGATGTCAGTCCGTTGTCCTGATATCATTTTAAATACCTGCTGCTGCTTTTGATCTTTTTTTGACTTGGAGGTGCCAATGTTGGACTGGGGTGGACAAAGTTTAAAAATCACAACACCAGGTTATAGTCTATTTGGAATCATTGGCTCTCGGAGCGCCGCTCCTTCTTCAGGTGGTTGCATTATATTTCTTCACTGTTGCAATTATGGCATCGCAGAGCAAATGTGTCATTTTATCTTTCACAGCAACTATGTAATACTGATATTCCCATTCTTCATTTGAATACTCTGTTCTTTTCCTTTTTTTTTCAAATGTTCCTTTCTTAGTTTTTGATATAACTGGGTTACCAGTCAAAATTTTAAAAATGGTACACTTATATGAGATATGGATTTAGTATTTGCGAACAAATAGGCAGAAGGCCACAACTAGTTCCCCAAAAGGCCGCATGCAATCTTGAGGGTCTGGGTTCTTCACCCTGGTCCACAATTTAGTGGACACAGGGTTATGAAAAGGGTGATGAATCTATTAGACAGTTGCAACATTTTAAAAGAATTATTTGGATAAGTATATGAAGAAGAAAGGTTTGGAGGGATATGGATTAGTAGCAGGCAGGTGGGGCTAGCTTAGTTTGGAACTGTGTTCAGCGTGGATTGATTTGGACTAAGGGTTTGTTTCAGTTCTGTATGTAGAGGGGATGGAGGCATGACTCTTCCTGTTTAATCTAGTCATTTTGGAAATCATTAATTTGAAACTCCTGAGTAATGCGAATCGTATCTTTGTAGGCCTTTGAATTTCTAGAAGCCTTTTCTGGCTACTATTCAAACTTGACTGCTCGGATTACTTTCCTTTCTCCAAAGCACTGAGTATTTCATAAGTAACTTGCCATAGATTTCATGTCTTTCTATGTTCCAATATAAAAAGTGACAATGGCTTATTTATTTCAGGCTTTTCTTGGAAAATTGTTCTTTGGAGAAGTTCATGCAATGTTATGGTGGATTGGGGTCACAATAACTTTATGTGGATTGCTGCTGCTTCACACAGTTAAGGAAACGAAGGACCAAAATGATGCATACAAGAAAGAGGAATAAACTGTATTTGGGAAATGACTCACATCAATGAAATAACTGGAAAATAAATGAACTGAAACTGTTGAGAGCATGGCAGAAGTTACCATTAGCTTTCTGTGTAATCTATGGTTACCTGACAACCTTCAAGATATGTTTCCCTCCATTTGGTAATCAAGAGGAATGTAAGGGTCAAATAAGACAGACAACCTTGTCCTTTTTTCAATTACTAAAAGAGGTGCTGCTGAATGTCTCCAGAAAGAATGAATTTTTCACATCAGCCCTACCCTTTCTCTACTTAACCCATTTTAATTTCTCAAGTTATGAAGCAAACTGGGCTATCTATCCATCTCCACACAACACTCAGCCCTGGATGCTAATGCCAGCAGGTGAGTTTTCTTTTGGATACAACAGTTTAGGAACCATTGTGTCCCAGAGTTAGCACTTGTTTGTCTGCTGAATGTGCATAATATCAGACCAATTCCTAACTTTGAGTTTGTTTTTAAGCAGCTAAAATGTAGGCATTCCAATACTTGAAACCACTTCTTCTAAAGGATTAAACAAATCTACTGCAAATGTTTGCTGTTCAGGGTTTCACAAAAAATTGTTGGTACTGAAGGTATTTTGAAAAATAAGATAATGACAAAATTAGAATAAGGACTTTACAAGTAGATACCTAGACTTTCCAAAGGGTCTTCATGTTCCTACCGTAACAAAGGCTGGTGATTGGTCGAAACCCTATAGGCTATCCTTGATGCACATTTATACAGTTTCACCACAACATCTGTTAGTCATACAGCAGGAGATTGAGGACTCTCAATGCTTGGAATAATAATGTAAGTGTAAATCACTACCAAATTTGAGGCTTCCAGTTCCACTGTCAGAATTGTACTTCTATAATTTCAGGTGAGTTACCTTTTTCTAGATGAACAAATTGTATTTTTTCTGTGAAAGATGAAAATCAGAAGTCTAATGCATAAATAAAATGAGGGCAAGTGTCAATCTTTTTTTTGTTTCCTTTTATTTGCCCATAATTTTTGTAGACACAACCTGAGTCAATTTTAACCCAGAAGCAAGTTTTTGTATATTAAAAGGTTATTTAATTTCATTCATCCTAGCCCCAGAGGTTAATAAAAATGTGATGTCTAACTCTTGCAACTTTCCTTCACAGTAGAAACAGGAGATGGAACCGTAATTATAAGAATGGAGCTTAATTCTCTCTGTTTTGGTGAAGAGCTAATGTTTCTCAGTTGCTTTGATTGAAGTAAAAATCTTTGTAGAACAAAACTTACAGCTATGATTCTTAATTGATCTGCTCAGAATAATTTCTGTGGAGAACTTGATGAAATAGGTTAAAGTAAACAAAGGAAGAAAAGTATTTCTTTCAAAATATTAATTATGCTTGGATGTTTATCTGATGCAGGGGATGTTTGTCTGGAAATCATTCTGAATTTATAGCTTTTAGCACAGAACTATATGACCTTGTAATGATTGCTGGGTCATGACCTAAATAAGACAGTGATTATTTAATCGACAGTCTGAATTTTTCTCCCAACTGAGGTCTTGATCAACAATAAAACATTTTGTGTATGAAAAGAAAAATGAAGCCCTGATCTACATTAAATCAAAGGTTAACTTTGCCTTCTCAAGAAATAAAACTACTTAATCCACAAAAATGTGTTCATCTGTGGAGGCCATCTTACATTTTAAAAGTTACTAAAAAGTTAACTTTAATTTATGGCTCTAAGGATTCATTGTTCCATGCAGGTAATGGTATAACAGAAGCTTCAAGAGCACAGAAGAAAAACACATCTAAAATGGCAATGTGAGACAATGGGACAGCAACAAGAAATCTCATTGTAAAAAGGATGAAAGTTTCTGTTAATCCTGCATTAGGAAATTGTTTTTTGGTCTTGTTAAACAAATTTAGATCTTAATTTAGTTAAATATTTAAGATTAATGAGACTAGCCCACATCCCATGAATGACTTTTTTTTAAAAGAAGCAAGTTTTCTGCATTTACCCTGACCAGTCCTGTAAGAATCTTTGTATGTTACAATAAGGTCAGCTGTCATCTCCACTCCACTGAGTACAAGCCCAACCTGTTCAACCTTTCCTTGTAAGACAGACCCTTTATGCTTGGTATCAGCCCATTGAACTTTCTCTGGACTGCCTGTAATGCCAGTAATCGTTGATAAGGGGCCAAAACTGTTCAGTGCTCTTACTGTGGCCTTGTATAGTTTCAGCAAGACTTCCTTATTTATATACTCCATTCCCTTTTTAAAAAAGGCCAATATTCTCTATTGCTTGCTGAACTTATCTGCTATCCTTGTGATTTCATGAGAATTCCCAAATACTGTTCTGCAGTCTTTCTCCATTAAATACTATTCGGCTCATCATTAAATCTTCCTGCGCAAGTGCATAATCTCAAACTTTTCGCATTCCATCTGGTATGTTTTTGCCCACTTGCTTAACCTGTGTATTCTCTGCAAACTTTGCTATCTTCACCACTTACCTTTTCCACTTTTTTTTTTGTGTGGAATCAGCAAATCTGGCTACAGTATGTTCACTTCCCTCACCCAGTCATTATAATGTAGAGTCATAGAGATGTACAGCATGGAAACAGACCCTTCGGTTCAACCCATCCGTGCCAACCAGATATCCCAACCCAATCTAGTCCCACCTGCCAGCACCCGGCCCATATCCCTCAATTCTTCCTATTCATATACCCATCCAGATGCCTTTTAAATGTTGCAATTGTACCAGCCTCCACCACTTCCTCTGGCAGCTCATTGCATACACGTACCACCCTCTGTGTGAAACAGTTGTCCCTTAGGTTCCTTTTATATCTTTCCCCCCTCACCCTAAACCTATGCCGTCTATTGTAAATAATTGTGGACCCATCACTGATCCTTGTGGCACTCCACTAGTTACATCCTGAAAAATTCCCTTCACCCTAATTTTCTATCTTCAATTGTTTAACCAATCCTTTATACTAATATAGTGCTCTTAAGCAGCCTAATGTATGGTACCTTAACAAAGACCTTCTCAATCAGATTGTAAGTCTACTGCTTCCCTTTTTATCTATCTTGCATGTTATCTCAGATCTTCTAAATTTGTCGTACGTGATTTGCCCTTCTTACTTAGTGTCAGCATTGTTTAATCAAACTACACTAATTGCTAAATTGTACACATTCAATGTGATTCACTTTATTTTTAAACAGATTCTCATTTGACTTTTTTTACTTTCCTAAGGAATGAGAAGTTTGATCTGAAATGTGTACAGTTTTTGTGCCAACATGCAACTAAGATCTCCTTATACTGTTTGTCTGCTTCTGCTTTCATTCTCCCTGTTTATCAAACTTAATCTGTCAGACCTTGAACCGGCCTGCTGAAAACTCTAAGCTAGCTTCTTTCTTACCACACTACTAAAATGACCAGTCAAAAACTTGAAGACTGTGAAATAATTGCCCATATCATCCTCCTCTGATCTGCTTCCTTCATTGTCAAGACTGATGAGACTGCCCTAATTTAATTTCATTCTTATCTGCTGCTTTCCCACCCCAGTGTTGTTTTATCTCTCGATGTCATAGAGTAACACCGCATGGAAACAGACCCTTCAGCCCAATGACCACCATACTGACCACAATGCCCACTCAGCTAGTTCAGTATATCTGAGAGATGTTAATGGCATCCTTATAGCATGTGACTTGAGGGTATAACAATCAGTAGCCTATCTGATCACTTAAAGCATGACATGTTAGTAGAACCAAATGCTTTATGCAAATGTTAACCTCGCCACCAGTGTGCCTGTGAGTGTGATATTTGTACATAAATCTCTCAACAACAACAGGTTTATTTGGAAGTATTACTTTTGGAGCGCTACTGCTTCATCAAGTATCTGTGGAGCAGGATCATAAGACACCGAGTTTATAGCAAAAGATCTGTCATGCAACTGAAATTATTATATTGAACAAACCTAGATTGTTGTTAAGTCTTTCTTCTTTTAGAATGGGTTGTAGGTAGAAGCTCAGTGTTGGGGTTAAAATGTTAGTGTGGATAGAAGATTAGCTAGCTGGTGGAAAACAATACACACAAAATCTTTTTCACCTTGGTAGGATGTGACAAATGTGCTCCTGCAGGGTTCTTTGGTGGGCCCTCAAATTTTAATCTAGATGAATGACTTAAATGAGGGGATTGAAGACATGGTGGCTAAGTTAGCAGATGATACAAAGGTAAGTAAGAAAATATGTTGTGAACATTACACAACGAGGATGCTGACTGCTTAAGTAAATAGGCAAACATCAGGCATGGAGTGTAATGTGGCAAAATCATTTTTCTCATTTTGCAGGAAAAGTGAAAAATCTCTTTCAAAGGAGCAACTACAGAACTTTTGAAGTGCAGAAGGATTAGGGTATTCTGGTGCATGAGTCAAAGATTGTGTGGGTATAACAAGTGATTATGAAGTCTAATGGAGTGTTATCTCATTGAGAGGATTTAAACAGAAAAATCGGAATGTTATACTTCAGTTAAACAGGCATTAGAGAGGCAATATCGCGAATACTGTATGCTATAGAACATTGCAATACGGGCCCTTCGGCCCTCTGGTTCCACAGATCGGTGCAACAATCTGAAGCCTATCTATCCTACACTATTCCATTTTCATCCATATGTTTATCCAATGACCATTTATATGCCCTTAAAGTTGGCGAGTCTGCTACTGTTGCAGGCAGTGCATTCCACATTCCTACTACTGAATAAAGAAACTACCTCTGACATTTGTCCTATATCTATCAACCCTCAATTTAAAGCTAATTCCCTCATGCTAGCTGTCACCATCCTAGGAAAAAGGTTCTCACTATCCACCCTATCTAACCTTCTGATTATCTTATGTCTCAATTAAGTCGCCTCTCAACCTTCTCTCTATAGCCTCCAGTCACTCAGCCTTTCCTCATAAGTCCTTCCTCCATACCACAGGAGAAGGAGAATTGACGTTTCGGGCATAAGCCCTTCTTCAGGAATGAGGAGGGTATGCCAAGCAGGCTAAGATAAGAGGTAGGGAGGAGGGACTTGGGGGAGGGGCATTGGGAATGCGATAAGTGGAAGGAGGTTAAGATGAGGGTGATAGACCAGAGAGGGGGTGGGGGCGGAGAGGTCAGGAAGAAGATTGCAGGTCAAGAAGGCGGTGCTGAGTCTGAGGGTTGGGACTGAGATAAGGTAAGCTGGGCCTTGACTCCAGTCCACACTGGACCTTGACTCTAGTCCACACTGGAGTTCACACTGTGGCCTCCTCTACATTGGGGAGACAGGCCACCTACTTGTGGAACGTTTCAGAGAACACCTCTGGGACACCCGCACCAACCAACCCAACCGCCCTGTGACTGAACACTTTAACTCCCCCTCCCACTCCACCAAGCACATGCAGGTCCTTGGCCTCCTCCATCGCCAGACTATGGCAAAACGATGCCTGGAGGAAGTGCGCCTCATCTTCAGCCTACGAGCCCACTAACCACGAGGGATGAATGCAGATTTCTCAAGCTTCCTCATTTCCCCACCCCCCACCTTGTCTCAGTCCCAACCCTCTGACACAGCACTGCCTTCTTTACCTGCAATCTTCTTCCCGACCTCTCCGCCCACACTCCCTCTCCGGCCTATCACCCTCACCTTAACCTCCTTCCATCTATCGCATTCCCAACGCCCCTCCCCCAAGTCCCTCCTCCCTATCTTTTATCTTAGCCTGCTTGGTACACCCTCCTCATTCCTGAAGAAGGGCTTATGCCTGAAACGTCGATTCTCCTTCTCCCTTGATGCTCCCTTACCTGCGCTTTTCCAGCAACACATTTTTAAGCTCTGATTTCCAGCATCTGCAGTCCTCACTTTCTTCCCTCCATACCAGGCAACATTCTAGTAAATCTCCTTTGAACCCTTTCCAAAGCTTCCACATTCTTCTTATAATGCGGTGACCAGAACTGTACGCAATACTGTGTGGCCATACCAGAGTTTTGTACAGCTGCAGCATGACCTTGTGGCTCCGCAACTCAATCCCTCTACCAATAAAAGATAACACATCCTGTGCTGCCTTAACTACCCTATGAATCTGGGTGGCAACATTTAGGGATCTATGTGCATGGACACAGATCTCTCTCTGCTCATCTACGTTACTGAGAATCTTGCCATTGGCCCATACTTTTTATTCCTGTTGCTCCTTATGCTGTTTAGATCTCCTTTTATTTAAGGAAGAATGTAAATGCATTGAAGGCAGTTCAGAGGAGATTTACTAGATTGATACTTGGAATGAGTGAGTTGCTTTAGGAGGAAAGATTGGCAAACTGGCCTTTTTTTTTTACTGGTGTTTGGAAGAGCAATATCATATTATATAATTGATGTAAGGCCCTGAGTAATGTTTTTTAGAACAGACCTAGGGGTTAAGGTACATAATTCTTTGAAATTTGTCACACATAGACAGTTAAAGACATTTGGCATGTTTGCCTTCATTGTTCAGACCTTTGTGTATAGGAGTCGGGGTGTCATGTTGAGGTTCTACAGGATGTTAGTGAGGTCTCTTCTGGAGTACTGTGCACATTTCTGGTCACCCTGCTATAAGAAGGATATTATTAAATTGGAGTGAGTTCAGAAAAGATTTACCAGGATGTTGCTGGGAATGTAAGTTATAAAGATAAGCTGGATGGACTGGGACTTTTTTCCATGGAGCATAAGAGGTTGAGGGCTGACCTTATAGAGGTTTATAAAATCATGAGTGGCACAGAAGGTTAACAGTAAGGATCTTTTCCCTAGGGTGGTGGCGTTTGAAACTGTGACATATTTTTGCGATGAGACAAGAAAGGCCGTGAATAGTTTGTGTGTGGAATGAACTGCCAGAGAAACTGGTGGATGTAGGCACAATTTTAAAGACTTTTGGATAAGTACATGAATAAGAGAGATTTGAGGGATATGGGCCAAAGTCAGGCAAATAGTACTAGTTTAGTTTGGGAACATGGTCGGTGTCGGCTAGTTGGACTGAAAGATCTGTTTCCATGATGATTTGAATGAAGTGTGTAAGATCCTGACAATCCTTAAAAGTGCAAATGGAAGGGATGTTTATTCTTGTGGGTGAGACCAGAACTAGGAGTCTCTGTTTTGAAGTCGAGAGTATGGTATTGGAAAAGCATAGGAGGTCGGGCAGTATCAGAGGAGCAGGAGAGTTGATGTTTCAGGCACCACACTCTCAACTCTAATCTTCAGTGTCTGCAGTCCTCACTTTCGCCTAGTCATTGTTTGAAAGTTAATTATTTCAGGACAGAGATTACATTTTTTTTTTCTCTTGAAAGGTTGTGCAATTTCAGAATTCTCTGGTTCAGAACGTGGTGAAGACACTATTGTTGAATGTTTTTTTTTAAGGTGGAGGTAATAAATTCTTGAGGATCAAAGGTTATTGGGGTAGATGGAAATGTGGAATTTGGGATGTGAACAGATCAACCATGGAATGAGGGGGCAAGCTTGAAGGGTGGATGACTTATTTCTACCCCTAATTCATATGTTTGTACATTCTGTTGATTGTGGGACTATTTATCTCTGTCTAACACTTTGTTTTCTACTGTTTGGCGTATAACTAGCCCTGTTTTGTATTTCACAGGATAGACACTCATTTTAGGTTTGCTTGCTGCTGCTCCTGGCATGACCTCTGCACACTTCTTGAATCAGGGTTGATCCTTTAGTTTGATGTTAAAGGTAGAGTGAGGGATATAGCAGGCTGCAAGGTCACAGTCTTTGGTTAAAAACAATTCTGCTCCCACTGATGATCCAGAACTTCAAAGCACAGTTACTGAAATGTAACTTTACACAGTTAAGTCAGACCATATATATTCTGACCACAATATTTCAAAAAAGAGCGGAGGTGTTCTGCCCAGTGTGTTTGGCCAATATTTATTCCTCAAACAAAATATTCTTTCTGCTGGAAATGCTTTAATATATGAACTAATGCTAGCCTGTCCTCTGTGGTACAGTATAAAATATTTGCACTACTAAGGACAAAATTATCAGCAAATGTAAAGACTGGAGACAGTGTTCCATCCAAAAGGCCAGAGAGAAATCTATGATAGCAGAGACTCTATGGGGCTGGGAGAAATAAAGACTAGCTGACATGTATGCACTAAGCCTCCCAGCTTTGCTACTGTGAGAAACAAAAGCTCACTCACTTTAATAATTTCAGTCCGAGACAAATATCTGAATCCGCCATTTATTTATACACCTATAGGTGGGTGCCCTGTCTCATTACCAGGTAAGGTAATGACAAAATGCACACCAAATCCAACAAACTCTCGAAATTTATACAGTTTGAATCCCCATATTTTTCCTTATTCCATTGTTTGTTCCCTGCTTCGCTTACGTCACTCATTTCCTTAAGACTTATCCCACAACTTCTGTTTATCCTGTTTTGTCCGTGACAAACTCTTATCTCTGACTCCCATAAGGGTGTTTGACGTCAGTCTATTATAGATTATTGATTAGGCATATCTTTTCTTCTATCAGCATCTATTTCCATCCAGAGGCCACTTTGACCTCTTTGATTAGGGTTTGTTCCTGTGTCCCCATGTAAGGGGGAAACAGATGCTTTCCTGTTTGCCCATATATCCACCATTGTTCTGTATTCACGTCTCATGCTTTCTTTTTGCTGAATATGTATTTTCTCATTCCCATTCTGTATCAGAATTTATACTTGCAGAAATAACATTAATTCATTTATATCCCACACTACTAATGTACTAATAAGTAATTCCTTTAGCCCCATTCATATCATATGTGCTTGGCAGCAGTGAGGCAGGGTGCCAGCCAGAGCTTCAGCAGTTTACATTCATCAGGACTTAGAAATAAATTGAACCTCACTTCACTATTACATCAATCTTATATTTCCCAACGTCACTAATCTCAAATACAGAACCAAGCTCAGGTAGTAGGATAATATCGAGTTACACTCAAACTCTTAGGGTCCACTCAAGTACCCTAATAGCCAGGTGTTAACCTAATGGGCTTTGATTGCTACTTGCCTGTGCATTGCTCAAAATATGGTTAAGCAAGTTTTTGGTTTTTGACACAAGCTCATTAAAAGCTAACACGGATTTTTCACTGCTCCCTAACTGTAAAAATAAATACTCCAGTGCTCAAATTTTCTGTAAAAAGATTAACTAAGTCAAGATTTGGTGGGAATATTTCAATTTGCCATTTGCAAAATAAAATACTGCTGCTTGCTATCCTGTAATACAGCTTGGAGCTGTGCTCCAGATCTATGAAAGAGTTATAAAGTCATAAAGAGAAATCCAGCAAGGATCACTGCATTGCTAGGATCTCACTGCTATCAAGACTTTTCTCAAAGTAATCTTGCAGAATTGAAGCAAATTCAAAAAAGGTTAATTTGGGTTTTGCTGAATTGACAAAAGCAGCCTGTTTTTAACATATTGAATTCACAAGAGTTCATGTGATAGGCCCACTCCTGCACCTGTCAGCCCATCGAGCTTACTCTGCTATTCAGTAGAATTATGTTGATTTTGGCTTCTGCTCAGTTTTCCTCTCCACTTGTCATATCCCACAATGTCCTAATAATAAGATCTGAATTTTGCATGGTGTCTTGTCCCAATCCTGATTAAACAGTGTTTGGGAAGCATGCCCATAATCCACACGGTTGCCCTGCAACAAATTAGTATTAGAAGCAGTAAGATTTCAGCCCTTTCTTGGAGTTAAATTCCTCGGTAGAAAGTTACTGACCATTTGGAAACAGTGACAGCTGTGGGCACAGTAGTGCTACCAGGCACTGTGGCCACTGCAGACCCATCCTGAGCCTAGGTAAGTCTGGGCTTGGGGTCTCAGTAAGGGAAGGATGAGGAGTTGGTGGAAGCAGGATACAAGAGGCCAGAGGGAAAGGCTAAAGGGGATTGAATGATGTTTGGGGAGCAGCCTCTGATGCTGTCAGGGACCCACAAATGAATACAGGGAAATGTATTTGATGCCATGATGCTAGAAATGGCAGAAGATGCTGCTTTGAATGCTGAGGCTATTGGGGTAGAATGTAATGTAAAGGATACCCTGTCATGTTTCTTGGAGAGTGTGAGAACTGAAGTCTGGGGGAATGGTGAGGGGGTGGTGGTCAGACACAGTTTAAATAATGTCTATCATAATGGGTGTCTTTTGGTTGAGGAAATGGAAGTCATGTTGAAAGTTCCATTATAGAAGTTGGCATCATCAGAATAGATGCATTTGAGATGGAGACACTGAGAAACAAATGGAATCATTAGGTGCGAGGAGTTCAGTAGGGGGATATATCAGAATCCTTGGGTTTGTAATGAATATTAGTGGACAGCCTGCCCCCAGAAATGGAGTCAGAGAAGCCTTGGAAAGGAAGAGCCAGACATTTACCAGGATGTTGCCAGGGCCTTAGAGTTTTCATTATGAGGAGAGACTGACAGAATATGATGCATAAAATTGAGGGAAATTGAAAAGGTAGACAGGAAGAATTTTTTTTTCCCCCTTTAATGGAGGAGTAAATGAAAAGGGGATATGGTAAAGGGAAAAAAATTTTAGAAGAGATGTGTGGAAAAGCTTTTTCACCCAGAGAGCAGTGGCAATCTGGAAGTCGCTGTCTGTAAGGGTGATGGAAGCAGAAACCCTCAACATTTAAAAAGTATTTAGATATGCACTTGTGATGCTGAGGAATACGAGACTATGGGCCAAACCGGAAAATAGGATTAGAATTGTTAGGTGGTTTTTGACCAGTGCAGGTGTGATGGGCCAAAAGGCCCTTTTCTGTGCTGTAGATTTCTATGACTCTAGCTGTGCGGGCAAAGGGATAGTCATAAAGTTGCCAGGCCACCTGCATGGCATGGGTCTACTTCCTGCTGTAGCTAAAATTAATTTGGCAGGGAGATGGCTCTTGGGTAGCCTTTAAGTTTGTTAACGTATTCAACAGATAGAGGCATCACTGGCTGGGCCAGTTTTTTTTTTCCCTAATTGCCCAGAGGGCTGTTAAGCGTCACCATATTTCTGTAGAGTTGGAGTGACATGTAGGCCAGATGAGGTAAGGATTTTCTTGTCTGTAAATTTATATAGATTCCTTGCACTCTTTAAATATTAGACAGTTCGGGAAGGGCAGACCACTAGATGGATTTTATTTGCCTCTACTCTTCAAACTCACCTGCAGGCAAATATAATATCTAGCCCCAAAATTCAGTTTGTCCCAGCCTTATGTATATTCACCCATTATAGCATCCATAATTCTCTGGGGTAAAGAATTCCAAAAGATTCACAACCTTTCGACTGAAGAAATTTCTCCACATCTCATTTCTAAATGTGCACACCCCCTTATCCTGAGACTGATGTCCCTCCCAATATCCCTTCTAAGCTGCTCTGAGGGTCTGCGCATGGCAATTATTGATTGCACTACTGATTTGATGCTGCACGGAACCTCAAAAGTCTGTGCAGAAATGAAAAAGTTAGTGGGATCACAGCCCCACATGATTCCATGACTAAGAGAAACAGTATCTCACTGACAACCATGTCCCTATTGAATTTTATATTTAAAAATCATGTCACATTTCTCTTTAAATTAACCAGATTTGTCTCGTATTTTAATAAATGCAAAGAGAGTTGATGGTATCGTGGCTAGAGTTGTGCGCAATCCTTTCTCATAATAATGTATGATTGTTTGCTTTACAGCAAAGATACAGGAAAACATGTTGTCCTGAATCATTTCCTGTTGTTTCAGTTGCTGTTAAGTTCTTTAATGTCCTAACATTAAAACGAAAATGAAGGGAGATAATTTAAAAAAGGGTTTTGTGGATTCTTCCAGATTTTAGATACTTTTAGATACAATTTTTCATGAAAAGAGAAGCAGAAAATATTGGCAAAGGCAGCTAGCCAGGCAGTAGCTGTGGAGAGAGAATTAATATTTGAAATTGTTGGGTATTTCATTAGAACTATATACTGTTTGTTTTCAATCAGTGAATAGAATTGAATTTAATTTCTCATATTTCCAAATGCTGAGGTTCAGATATTAAATGTGTGCTTAGACTCTTAAGACACACTGTAATTGCCAATTACAATTATGAAGCCCAAACCAAACAGGAATCATAAGTGTCTGAACTATGAAAAATGGATAAAAACTGTAACTGTTCAATTTGAAAACTGCAAGACAAGGGGGAAATAACACTCCACATAGAGCAGTTCATGTAAACAAGTTTTAATCACCCATCAACTCTGAATAGCAGGAAAAAATATTTAAAACATTTCTCCTTTCAAGAGTCATGTTGATATATTTGTACAATGTTAACCCCTTCACAGCCTCCCTTGAGGTTTTTGTCTCCACACTCAACAACCAGAATTGCTTGAGCCACAGTTTCCTCTGGATTAAAGCTAATGTCTTGACCCATCCAACACAAACTTTCTCCTTCCCCCTACCAGCCACTCTCTCAGGCCAAATTAGTCTCTTTTCAGCCTTAGCATACTCTTCAGCTATGAGCTGAACTTTTGACTTTCTTATACTCTTCAGCAGGCGACTTCCATTACCCTCCTGTTGCTCTCCTTCCTGTGGCAGCCAGGGAATGGGAGGTCTCCCTGACTGCAGATCTAATGAGAAGCGTTAAGGAGCAGAAACACCTGTAGGACGAGGATGAGTGTAGCATTCCCTCAGTCCATATATCATCTTTCGTGAAGACAGTTAAACTTCCAATCAACTATCACTCAGCAACTGTGTTGGTAACTGCAGTTTGAGCGTGTCTAAAGCTATCACAAACCTATGCACAGAACATAACTAATTCTTAATCCATTGTAGCTGCTGGATAATAAAAATTGATATGATAATGAAGTGGTGATGCATAAGATGATGTAGCAGTAACATTAGCAGTTATATCTTTGTGACAGTAAAAAAGATAGCCTTAACCAGAACAGAGCTTTCTGAACCTCAGCTACTGCCAAAATTCCCAATCGAGAGCAAAGCTTCCCAAAATCCAACAAGAGGAGCGCTTTGCAAACCTCAAATACAGCCAAATTTCCCAAACTTCAACCAGAACAGAGCTTCCCAAGCCACAATTACAGCCAAGCTTCCCAAAATTCAATGAGAGCAGTTTCCCAAACCTCAATTAGAACAAAGGTTCCCAAGCCTCACCTAGAGCTTGGCTTTCCAATCCTCGGCTATAGCCAAGCTTTCTAATCAATAAGAGCAAAGCTTTCCAAACTTCAACTAGAGCAGAGCTTACAAATCTTCAACTAGAGCGGAGCTTTCCAAGACTCAACTAGAGCAGAATTTCCTATTCTTCAACTAAATCAGAGCTTCCAAACCACAATTATCGCCAAGTTTCCCAATCAATGAGAGCAGAGATTTCCAAGTCTCAACTGGAGCAAGCTCTCCAAACCTCAATTAGAACAGAGATTTCCTATCAATGAGAGCAGAGCTTTCCAGTCCTCAACTAGTGGAGCTTCCAAACCTCAACTACAGCTAAGCTTTCCATCAACGAGAGCAGAACATCCTAATCCTCAACTAAGCAGTGCTCCCCAAACAATGACAGAGCTTCCTAAACCTCTGAGTGCAAAGCTTCCCATTATGACGCCATTTTGGAGGTCTCAGATCTAGGAGTACAAATGGTTGGAGAAGAGGATAGGATGCCTGTTGGCATGGGGGGTTTGGAAAGGGAGGGAGACACCTGTGAGAGTGGTAGTTATGGAGAGAATCTATTTAATCCACAGTAAAAAGCACAAACAATCCTATTAGATTTAGGACGTAACTTAGGCCACGGCCACTGTTAAAATCAAAGTGCAAGATTGAAAAGGTATTTAAAACTGTCAGCACTTGGTGGAACTCCATGGTAGCCATTGCTGCATTGGAGTTCACAACACCAAAATCTTGGTTGCTGACGTTATTGGGTGTCCCAGCCACAGTTTGGTAAACCCAAAAGAGAGAGAGACATACATACAGACAAAATACAGCACATTACAGGCCCTTCGACCCTTGATGTTGTACCAACCTGTGAAACCAATCTTATGCCTATCTAACCTTACCATTTATGTGTTTATCCAATGACCATTTAAATGCCCTTAATGTTGACGAGTCTACCACTATTGCTGGCAAGGCATTCCTTGCCTTTACTACTCTCTGAGTAAAAAACCTAACTCTGACATCTGTCATATATCTATCACCTCTCAATTTAAAGCTATGTCCCCTTGTGCTAGCCATCATCTGAGGAAAACAGCTCTCACTGACCACCCTATCTAATCCTCTGATCATCTTGTATGCCTCTATTAAGTCGCCCCTTAACCTTCTCTCTAATGAAAACAGCCTCTAGTCCCTCAACCTTTCCTCATTAATCTTCCCTCCTTACCAGGCAACATCCTGGTAAATTTCCTCTGCACCCTTTCCAATGCTTCCACATCCTTCCTATAATGCGGTGACCAGTACCGTACACAATACTAAAAGTGCGGCCACACTAGAGTTTTGTACAGCTGCAACATGACTCCATGGCTTCGAAACGCAATCTCTCTACCAATAAAAGCTCACACACTTACGCCTTCTTAACAACCCTACCAATCTGAGTGTCAGCTTTCAGGGATCTATGCACATGGACACTAAGATTCCTCTACTCATCCACACTATCAAGAATCTTACCATTAACCCAGTATTCTTATTCCTGTTACTCCTTCCAAAATGAATCACCTCACACTTTTTCATATTAAACTCCATTTGCCACCTCTCAGCCCAGCTTATCTATATCCCTCTGTAACCTGCAACATTCTTTCGCACTGTCCACAACTCCACCGACTTTGGTGTCATCTGTTTAATTTTTGACCCTATCCTCTACACCCTCATTCAGATCATTTATAAAAATGATAAACAGCAGAGGACCCAAACAGATCCTTGCGATACACTACTAGTAACTGAATTCTAGGATGAACATTTCCCATCAACTACCACCATGTCGTCTTTCAGCGAGCCAATTTCTGATACAAACTACGAAATCACCTTCAATCCCATGCCTCTGCATTTTGTGCAATAGTCTACCGTGGGGAACCTTATCAAATGCTTTACTGAAATCCATATACACCACATCAACTGCTTTACCCTAATCCACCTGTTAGGTAACCATCTCAAAGAACTCAACAAGGTTTGTGAGCTAGGACCTACCCTTCACAAAACTGTGTTGACTATCCCTAATCAAATTATTCCTCTCTAGAGGATTATAAATCCTCTCTTATAATCCTTTCCAACACTTGACCACAACCGAAGTAAACAATAATTACCAGGGTTGTCGGTGTTAGATTTGGAGGTGGGTGAACACTTTGGTGGTGACCACAATTCAGTTTTGTTTACTTTAGTGATGGCAATTATATTACGATTAGGCAAGATTTAGGATGAGGAAGGAAACTGCAGGGGATGGAAACAACTGAAATAGGGAGCTTGTTCAAGGAATAGCTACTGTGTGTCCTTGATAAGTATGTACCTGTCAGGCAAGGAGAAAGTGGTGGAGCGAGTGAACTGTGGTTTACTAAAGAAGTTGAATCTCTTGTCAAGAGGAAGAAGGAGGCTTATGTAAAGATGAGACGTGAAGGCTAAAGGACCTAAAGGGAGAGCTACGAAGAGCCAAGAGGGGACATGAGAAGTCTTTGACAGGTAAGAGCAAGGAAAACCTGAAAGCTTTCTACAGGTATATCAGGAATAAAAGAGTAACCAAGGTAAGATTAGGGCCAATCAAGGACAGTAGTGGGAAGTTGTGCATGGAGTCTGAAGAGAAAGGAGAAGTGCTGCCAAAAGCTCTGCAATCTCCTTCCTAGCTTCCCAGAGAATCCTAGGATAAATCTCCTCCAGCCAAGGGAGCTTATCTATTTTCACACTTTCCAAAATTTCTAACACCTCCTTCTTATGAACCCCAATCCCATCTAGTCTAATAGCCTGTATCTCAGTATTCTCCTCGACAACATTGTCTTTTTCCTGTGTGAATACTGGTGAAAAATATTCATATAGCACTTCTATCTCTTCAGACTCCATGCACAACTTCCCACTACTGTCCTTGACTGGCCCTAATCTTACCTTGGTCATTCTTTTATTCCTGACATACCTGCAGAAAGCTTTCAGGTTTTCCTTGCTCTTACCTGTCAAAGACTTCTCATGTCCCCTCCTGGCTCTTCGTAGCTCTCCCTTTAGGTCCTCTAGCACCCTAACCCTCACGTCTCATCTTTACATAAGCCTCCTTCTTCCTCTTGACAAGAAATTCAACTTCTTTAGTAAACCACAGTTCACTCGCTCCACCACTTTCTCTTTGCCTGACAGGTACATACTTATCAAGAACACACAGTAGCTGTTCCTTGAACAAGCTCCATATTTCAGTTGTTTCCAGCCCCTAGTATGTAAAATGTAAATTGAAGGATTTGCAAAATCCAACCAGAGTCACACGGTAATTACTCATAGCTAAAGGGGAAATCGACTGTCACATACAAGTAGAAAAGACTGAATCTAAGCTAGCAAAGTCTCCAAAGTGCAGGACAGAACTGTGGGTTGTGAACCCATGGAAGCTCAAACCACGAGGACACATCATGTTTTCCATTTAGAAGCAAAATACTGCAGATGGTGGAAATCTGAAATACAGAAAATACTGGAGAAATGCAGCAGGTCTGACAGTATCTGTGGGGATGGGGGAGAACGAGACAGACACAGAGAGACAGACAAGAGTTAACATTTCGAGTCTAATATAACTCTTCCTTAGAACTGAAACTCTGTTTCTCCACAGATGCTGCTAAATTTCTCCAGTGTTTTCTTTGTTGGTAGTATTTCCCACTGATCCCATAAAACTCAGCCTTGTAAAAGAATCTGTCGGCAGCATCTTTTCAAAGATTTTCTGAAAATCTAAAATAAACATTGTTAATGCTATCTTCCTATAAAATCTTTAACAAACAGAAGTTTTTGGTTCTTTAATACTGTTATTCGCCTTTTCAAACAGTCTAATAAAAAACAATTTGCATTGGATTTTTTCCCCCTGTATGTGAAGTGCTAGGTAGAGTGCATAATTTTTCTATTAATTCAAACATATTTAGTCTTGGTACCAAGAGACATACGTTTGAATATCATCTCGTGCATTAGTCCACCTTTAATCGGTATGAAAATGGAACCTTTAATTTGCAGCTAATAAAGCCTGTAAAATGGTGAGCCATCACTGATTATAACACAATTCCAAACCATTCATTTGTCTTGAAGATCTCTGAAATTTCAGAGTGAAACCAAGGTGCACCCCTTGGAGAGTTCAGGATGGAGGTGGAAAGAACACAGGACCTTATCTGAAGAAGAGTTTCCATCCATGTTGTTAGTCTTGGGCTTTCAAATAATCTTGCTCCAAAATTGACTATCAGGAGATTTGCAGACTAAGGCAGCACTCTCAATTTACCCTCACTTTGTGAACTAGTGAAGTTTGCCTTCTCTTCACTGGGACAGCACTGTCAGCGTTAGAAATGCAGATCCTTTTTAAGGCTCAAATTGAACAACTCCAGAGTCATTTGAAAGCATTTGTTGTTCATTGGATATTTTGTTCAAGAGCTAAGTTCTTGTGGTGCTGTGTTGGTGTCCCTACCCCTGGACTGAGAGACTGGGTTCAAGTACCACCCTGCTCAAGAGGAATGTAATAACGTCTCTGAAAAGGTTGATTAGAGAAATAGGTTAAATAAAAATAAAGTTGAGTTCTTAGGGTGGAGGTGCTGGTAATGGCACTGGACTAGTCATCCAAAACCCCAAATTAATGTTCTGGAGACTTGGGTTCAAATCCCACTATGGCAAATGGTGAAATTTGAAAAAACGAGTAGGTTTATAGAGTCACAGATATCCTAAATTACTCTAGTCCATTTGTCAGTATTTGGCCCATTTCCCTCTTAAACTCTTCCTGTTCATGTACTCATCCAGATGTCTTCTAAGTGTTGTAATTGTACCAGCCTCCACCACTTCCATACACGCACCATCCTTTGCAGGAAAAAGTTGCCTCTTTTTGTTATTGTGACACTTCCTCTGGTGGGCAGTGTGTTATGTTATCTGATAAATAGTTGTTTGGCTGATTAGGTGTTTTCTTTTAAAAGAACTGAGTTCTTGGGACTCTTGTGGTGCAGTGGTATACCCTTACTTCTGGGCCAGAAAGCTCCTGTTCCAGTCCTTCTGCTCCTGAGTTGTATAATAACACATCTGATCAAGTTGATTTAAAATAACTAGGTCATGTGGGCTCAGCTCGATTATTTGTGATAAAACTGTTGATTTTCAGACCAATAGAAAAAAATAATTTTGTGCCCAAACATGTTAAAACAAAAGAACAAATTATTCCCCAGTAGTCTGTTGGCTTCTAGATTTAAAAAAAAAACTGTCTAGAGGGAGTTGTGGAAACTGGTATTTGTTCAAAGTCTGTGAGAAGATTTGTAGCTCGGGTGCTCGTTGTTGTGGTTTGGTTCGCCGAGCTGGGAATTTGTGTTGCAGACGTTTCATCCCCTGTCTAGGTGACATCCTCAGTGCTTGAGAGCCTCCTGTGAAGCGCTTCTGTGATCTTTCCTCCGGCATTTGTAGTGGTTTGAATCTGCCGCTTCCAATTGTCAGTTCCAGCTAACTACGAAAGAACCACCCCAACACACACACAAAAGAAGTTGCATCAAGACACTATTCAAAAGGGCCACAACACACTGCAGTATACCAGAACTGCAAAAAGAGGAAGAAGAACACCTATACAAAAAAACGGATACCCGCGCAATTTCATCAACAGATGCCTAAGGGAAAGACAACGGAACGAGGACATGCCGCAACCCAAAGGACTAGCCACACTACCATACATCAAGAGCATTTCCGAACTGACAGCCAGACTACTGCGACCACTAGGACTCATAACAGCACACAAATCAACAGCCACTCTCAGACAACAACTCACCAGAACGAAGGACCCAATACCCAGCATGAGCAAAACCAATGTAGTGTACAAAATCCCAGCAAGGACTGCACAAAACACTACATAGGACAAACAGGAAGACAGCTAACGATCCGCATCCATGAACACCAACTAGCCACGAAATGACATGACCAGCTTTCCTTAGTAGCCACACACGTAGATGACAAGCAACATGAATTCGTCTGGGACAACACTACTATTATAGGACAAGCCAAACAGAGAACAGCCAGGGAGTTCCGAGAGTCATGGCACTCATCCACAGATTCAATCAATAAGCACATCGACCTGGACCCAATATACCGACCACTGCAACGGACAGCTGGAACTGACGACCAGAAGCGGCAGAGACAAATCACTACAAATGCTGGAGGAAAGATCACAGAAGCGTTTCACAGGAGGCTCCCAAGCACTGAGGATGTCACCTAGACAGGGGACGAAACGTCTGCAACACAAATTCCCAGCTCGGCGAACAGAACCACAACAACTGGTATTTGTGCTAAGCTATAGATTGACAATAAAACCTTCGTAAATCTCTGAAAGTCTTTTGCTGCCTAATTCAGCATATGAATATTGGTCTACGAAACAAGCACAAGTAAGTCATTCCATGAAAGTGTTCATTCTGAGTTACAATTCTAGGTTCACATTCCATGCAAAGGAACATTAGAAATAGGAGCAGAAACAGGCTGCTTCTCCCTCCTGGGCTGCTTTGCCATATTAGTCTTACATTCTGTTCATAGGATGCAAAATACCTAGAAGCTGAAGTTAACAAGGCACATAGGCATTGTGAATTAGTTTGTATTAAAATGTATATAAAGAGGAGCCAGGAAGGCCCGTGTCTAGACCTACTTGTTCCAGAGGTATGTAAGGGCACCTCTGAACAGGTTGATTAGAAAATATCTATAAAGGAGAGTCGGCCAGAAGAGGGTGGGAATGTATTTGATTGGAGAAGCAAACTCTGTGTGAAGAATTAAAGAAGCTGTAAATGTTTTGATCTCTGTATGTGCTTTACAAATATGCTCAAGGAATTCTCTAACATTTCATGCAGTAAGATTCCATCTTAATTCCAAGCACTGATTCCCAAAAGGTTTATCCTTGAACTTTGCCTGAACAAATGCGCTGACCAAATTGTTTCTTAAAAAAAGTTTAATTTATACAAGGTGCAGACATACTTCTGAGTTACACAAAACATAAAGTCGCATAAGGTCCACTTTATAATTGTGTTACAAAGATGAAACACTTTAGATTGGTTCCAGATGTAGATGTCTACTTAAGATGTTGAGTAATGTAACAAAATGGGAGATTTTGGTTCTGTTTGGTTTAAAATATTTTTCTATCAAAAATGTTTAATGGTGTTTTGTCCTTAGCCATTGATATTTTAAAAGAACTTTTACTGTACGTAATCTCAAAGTGTCATCCTTTCAGAAGGTTATAGTTCAAATTTCTCTTTTAATCATTATAGGACAAATTTTAAGTTTCACTGCTAGATTCCTGGGGCCATTTATACATAAGATAAAGGGGAACCACAAAATCTCACATAACGTTGGTAAAAAACCATTATCTACTAGGCATGAACACTTCTAAAGTAGCAATGATTGAAGTTTTGCAAAAATATTTCTCAGAAAATGACTCTGTCCTGCTTGGGCCTGTAACACTGGATGGGGTTTCGGCACACAGGCCTTAATGATTCAGCAAAGGGTCTAGGCTTGAGCTATTATGCTCAGGAACCCACAGCTGGTTGTTTTACAGAGGGATAGTGTTGATCTTGGAAGTTATTTGCCTGGCAGTCCTCTCCAAGCTCCATGCCATAGGAGTAGAAAATGCAGATCCAAATGATACTTTAAAAATTCACGCTATAATACTTTGAAGCATTTTATAACTCAACAGCTTCCAAAGTTACTTTTCACCCACACCCCATGTACGTTTGCTTTGTTTCAGAAGCACAGGAAATTATGTTAACAAAAACACTAATAATACTAAAGCATGATGCCCAGTGATGCACAATGCATTTCTCATTAGTTGTCAGTACATGGGTCACTCCACTGCGATCTGTCAGTGGTCCAGTAAGCAACTTTGTTTTTAAAACTGTCCAGCAAAGTGGAGAAAAAAAACTTTCATCCTATTAAAACGGATTTTATCAAGTATTTAAATAATGACTTAGTGTTGTTACTCAGTTAATGCTTCTGTGACATCTTCCTTAGTCATTTCTAAGTCATCTGTATTAACCGCTTTGCCCTTCCTCTTGCAATGAAGACCAGAGAAAGGGTTGAACCATCCCAAGGAGAAGTTTCCATCAAATGCTGCCTTCATTCCTTCCCATCCCAATTTCTTCTCCCAGGTGGGTGTTTCATTTTTGAGACGCTCTATGCCCTAGAAACAATTATGACAACAAAATATAATGGCTGCAGTGAAATCAGTTTGATGTCAAATATATCCACCAGAACATAATTCGGGGCTTCTCAGAACACTTGCAGCAATAATTTATATTGCATGAGAAAAGAAGTGCTGATTGCTTTCATCCGGTATAAATTGTTATTGATGTAAAGCTGTGACAGCATGCCTTTTCTTTCAGCAAAATGCAAGTTCTGTATTACATACTGATTGTAAATTATAGCAAAAGTCCTTCAGAAAGATAATATATGGTAACCTATTATTAATGCTTTCTTCAACTGAAGACCCTTTGGAAATGTTTTAAAAGCTCCTCAGCAGGCATTTTATTGTGCTTATGTGTCTTATTATACAATACACATAGCTCTAAGTTAAACATATCATTTATTAAGAAATTTCACAGATGTGAGCCATCAAATAAAGACAAGTGCAATCTCAGGCAAACTAACTTTAGCAAATCGCATGGAGTGTTTAATTTAATGTAGGTCATTTCTATATTGAAAAATTGGCAGAGTTGCATAAATAAGCATAAATGCTAATGGGAGCAATTTCTTTACAGAAATAATTACTACTAGAAATCGCTGGAGATTTGGATTAAAATTCCACAATGTCAATTGGAGGAGTTTAAAATCAGCTAATGAAATCTGAATTTATAAAGGTAGTCTTAGTAATGATAACAATGACAACTATCATCAACTGTTGTAAAAATCTATCTTATTCCATCAGGGTAGAAAATCTGCTGTCCTTAACTAGTCTGGCCTCTGTATGGCTTCAGATCCACAGCAACAACGTTGTCTCTGAACTACCCCTTGAAATAGCTTAGCAAGACACCCAGTTCAAGGGCATTTAGGAATAGGCAACAAATGCTGGCCTTGCCTATATCCCAGGAGAGCATTTTTATTTTAACATGGCTTAAATGAGAGGAAAGTTGTGGTAATGATATTCTAACTTTAGGGTGAAATAAAACATTGATTCCTCTTACAATACTTTGTATATACAGTTCATAGCTGCATCCCTACTTTAATATCTGATTAAAAATAATAACCAGTTTGCTTGTTATTCCTAGATGATGTACTTGGGGCACTTCTCCAGTCCACTGAATAATTATTCCTTTCTCAAATATCTGAGACATAGATAGGTCTATGTATTAAAACCATCAGGAGTCAATTATGCCCCATGACCTTAAAAGCTGAGAGTCAGAAAGCTCCAATTCCATCAAGGAAAAGGTGAATATAACCCAGCTCCAGAGTACAAGCAACATTTAGTTAAATGAAAAACGTGGATATTTCACATAGAACATATACCTGGATTATTAAGGGTCAGATATCAGTAAAGATTTTGTGCAGATACCAAGACTACTCTCATGATAGGCTGCAGCGTTAAAAGACAAGAAAAAAAGTCAAAGTTAGTCGAAGAGGAAGAAAAAGGTGAAAAACAGATTTATTCAATCAGACTGAAACTATGAAAATGATGGTTAGATGTTGCATTGATGTTAATGATTATTAAAAATGAGCAGTAAATCTGTTAGATTGATGCATAGTTCCTCTTCTTTATCAGTGTGATCAACAGCTCACCTGAAGGCTGCTCCTTTCGCTATCTCAAAGATTACACATTTTCACCTCACTTGCACTGGAAAAGTCTTCATTCATCTGTTGGTACACGTGTCACAGAAGTATTCCATAATTTCACCCAAACATTGCCAAAGAGATGGAATTTTTTAAACTTACCTAACTCTCCCATCAATTTGTTGACATAAATCAGCTTCTCGAACTGCCCTCTCAGCTACAGAACAGTCCCTAACACTCTTGCCTCAGAGTGAGATGGGTGTGGTTTCAAGTCCAACTCCAGGACTATAGCACAAAGATGGTGTTCTGAAAGAGTGCTAACTTTTGGATGAGATGTTAAATACACACCCATCTGCTCTCTCAGGTGAATGTAAAAGATTCTATGGTGTAAACTTGAAGAAGAAAAAGGAAGTTGGCCCCAGTGTCCTGGTCAAGACTTATCCCTCAGTCAATTTTACATTACAGCTAATCTGGACATTTTAAAACTGCTCAATGTGATCACTTACTGGGTGTAAATTAGTTTTAAGTTTTAACAATGACTATGCTTCAAAATTGCTTTGAAAAACACCACGGTTGTGAAAGATGCTATATACATATAAGGCTCTCTTTTTCAGTCCATTGTTTACACTGTGTAAAAAAAAGATTCACCCTACTTCCAAGTGGATGGGTCTGACCCTATGTAGTATCTGTGACTATCATAAATATCTTACTGATTACCTTGCATTTATCCTTCTGAATTTTGAATAATTTTGCAGATCAGCTCCAGCATAAAATGATTAGTTTCTACAACTTCGCACTACACACTGATGGCCAATACAAGTTGTAAATATGCATGACACAACCCAAGGGTTGTCTCAAATAGAAGTAAACAGAGAAATGGATATCAAGTCTTGGTGGGATGAATAAGGAATTAGAATTGAAGGCCTGTTGCAGAGTGAGATTTTGAGGCTTTTCAAGCAAGAAAAGCAGGGGGATAGAAGGAGAAATGGGGACAAGAAGTCTGCCACCATTGTGCAGTGGTAGGGAAGACATAAGGCCAGAGGAGATTGTAGAAAAAAATGTGGCTGTACTTTGGATAACGGGGATCTGTGGGATGGGCCAGAAGAGGGTAGTGAAATTATCAAATCTAGAAAAGTGTGGAAAAAATGGATGGGAATAGGTGATTTTTGGTCTTTCGATATAGACACGGTGTTTAAAGTTCAGTTAAACAGATGCCCAATGCTTTACAGTCCAGATCAATTGGTCAGGAAATGTGGTGTAAGTAATGGCTTTAGAGTTTATCGTGAGAATGATAAGGTCTTCTGCTATCCTAGGTTGAAAATAGGAGGACATTGCTGCGGGAGGGGGCAGGAAGAGTCCCAGAAATGAATCATTATTGATTATCTCAGCTGAGACATCCTTCAACAGCATGAAGCCTGAATGGAAACAGGCCTCTAATGCCCTTTCACTCCAACTGGGGACTTTTTGAAGAATCTATTTGCTGTTAAATTAGGAACTATCTCAAGGTTCTCTTACTAGTTCTGGGGATGAGGAAACGGGGAAATGAGGAGGCCACTCAGCTCATGAAGTCTCCTTTACCATTCAATACGATAATGGTTTAAATTTGACATCAATTTCAACTTCCTAGCCCCATGTCCCATGATTAGTTTAGTGTGCAAAGTTTATCAGTCTAATCTTGAACATACTGAAAGACTGACCGTCTACAGCTCTCTGGGGTAAAGTGAAAGTTGCATGGTCTTACCAGACCATGGGGCTGCTTTCTCATTAGAGAGACATGACTGGTAGTGTCTTAACCTGAGGGTCACCATGCCTCAGGTTAGGGGAGAGATTGAGAAGGTAACCCCAGATGGTGCAGGAATGAACCCATGCTGTCGATGTCACTCTGCATCATAAACCAGCCATCCAGCAACCGATTAGGGAATACCTGAGATTCACAACCCTGAGTGAAGATATTTCTCATTTCAGTGCTAACTGGGAGCCCCCCTTATCATAAGACTGTGACACATATTTAGATTCTCCGGGAGAGGAAATAGCATCTCAACATCCAGCACTCTACAAATTTTGTACGTTCCAAGCAGATCAGCTCTCACTCTGTGAAACTCTAGGGAATATACTCCTACTCTTCTCAACCTTTCTTCACCACAGGAACAGCCCTCTCAGGCCAGGCATCAGTTAACCTTCACTGCAAATACTCAGTATCAAGTATATCCTTTCTTAGGTAGGGTTGTCAAAATTGTACAATGGGCATTGTACATGCTCTGGGAGCAAATGGACTGCTCCTAATCCATATGTTTGTATATATATGCACACACTATAGATGTAGTCTGACCAAAGCCTGTAAAATTGCAGTCAGGCTCCTTACTGTTATATCCAAATCCCCCTTGCAATAATGACGAACATGTCAGTTACCTTGCTAATTGTTTACCACAATTGTAAGAGCCTGTGGCAGCCATTTGATCCAAAAGTTCTGTTCCAGCATTAAATGAGATTATGGCTGATCTGATTACCCTCAACTGTCTATGCTTTGTGCACAGGATACATAAACCTCTAAAAATATTTAATAGTCTCTCTCACACCCGTTAAAAAGATAGTGTTTTTCCATTCTTTCCACCCAAGCGGATGATTTCTAATAATAAAAGCAAAATACTGCAGATTCTGGAAATCTGAAATAAAAAAAGAAAGTACTGGAGAAAATCAGCAGGCCTGGCAGCATCTGTGGAGAGAAGCAGAGTTAACATTTTGAGTCCACTGTGGTTCTTATGAAGATCCTGCTCAGTTGCTACTGATGATAATTTTCTATTTCTGCACTTGCTACATCATTTTCCACATTTTTGCCGAATTGCCTAATTAGTCTAAATCCCTTTGCAGCCTCTACATTCTCCTCCTCGCTCACCTAGACACAATATGCATGGGAGTCTCAACATTTAACCCACTGCTTCTACTTCTATCCTGCCCAAATGGGGAGAAAGACAATCCAACATGTACTGCCTACAATAACAGCTATCCTTGAACCCAGATGACATAATACAAAAGAAATTTGTGCAACACAAAGTTTCTCTGGTGCAATGCAGTGAAATAAACTTGCCAGATTTGCTTCTAATTGCTTGTCCTTAAGACCCAATTTAAAATAGAGTGCCCTCTTAGAGATACAAAGTGAAAAGTTGGGCTTGTTGGGGCAGAATGCTGATAATAAAAGCCCTACAATAAAAGATGATAAATCTGCAACAACAGGTGAAAATTTTACACTTTCAGTAAAACCCACTAAAGCAGTTTCTTTTCTATATAAACCAATCACTGGATAAGGCAACTACTGATATAAAAAGGGAGTGAGATACAATAAGAAATCTTTAACAGATATTAAGATATAATTACAAAAATGAAAACTATAAGTTATCCACAACACGGATAAATTGAGAGGTGATAATAACTTCCAAGATACTTTCTCCCATTTTTAAAATTTATGTCACATTTATCTTATGTAACATTTTAGGTATGTACCATTCCATGTGGTTTCATGAAATATTTAATATAATTTTAGTTTTCGCTGGTTAATTAATTTACAATGACCACTGATCCCGTTAGCAAACAATGAAGTCAGCTTCAGCATTTACCTTATCCAAAGTAATGAATATTCCTAACATACCCAATGGAAATGTAGGAGATTGTGACACATTGCAGATGGCTCACAGCAGAGAGCAAGATCTGCCATTCCCTCCAATCTTAAACACTTCCAGAAATTCTAAAATGGACCCTTGTTGTGAAGACGGTCCACATAGCTTAACTTGCATCTTAACTAATTCCCTGGCCTCCAATTTTCCACTCAGAGTGGGTATGCACCGTCCTGAATTAGTTCTAGAATGGCCAGCCATTCTTTGTTACCAGACATGTGTTTTGCTAGGTAGTCAAAGATACAACAGGAAAGCTAAACATAGTCCTGTTCTCACTTCCAGCAATGATCTTGAAATAGTGATCAGAAGTTTAAAACCTTGCTGAATGTGCTAGTTAAATCAGGGTGTTCTTGTTTATAAGTCACTGAAAGCTAAAATGCAGCAAGATACTAGGAAGGCAAGTTGGGATATTGACTATTACTGCAAAATGTCTTGCTTCACTTTTATAGAACATGGGTGAGGTCACACATTAAAACTTAATTCAGCCTCTTTACCAAGAAAAGACATAACTATAGAGTGAGAAAAGCAGAAGTTCACTAGGATAATTCCTATGATGAAGTGACTGTCCTTTGAAGGGAGGTAGGACTTGTATTCTCTAGGGTTTAAGGTGAGATGATCCAATTTAAATGAACAAAATTCTTGAAGAGATAAACAGGGTAGATAGGAATGCATTTAGGGCTGAGATGAGCAGGAATTTCTTCATTTCGAGGGTGGTGAATCTTTGGAACGCTCTACCCTAGATGTTTGTGGAAGCTCAAATCATTATATTAAAGACAAAGTTTGATAGATTTCTGGATACTAATGATTTTAACAGATGAGTATAGTATAGATGATCAGCCACAATCTAGTGGCATGGTGGAGCGGGCTTGAGAGGCTGAATAGCCTACCCTGTTCCTATGATCTAGGAATACTAAGGATGTTCGTACAGCATTGCGTGAACATTTACTCAGTTGCCTCCCTAAACTCTGACTTGTACTAGGCTCTCAATAGAAACCTATAGTTCTGTTATGAAGATGTGGGTGTACTGTATCTTTAAAAGAGTTAAAAAGCTAGCAGTGACAGCACCAAGTATTCTCAATTAGATACAATGTAACATGTGGTTCAGCTGCTAGGGTAGCTGGTTGCCTGGAAACAACAAAACAGATTTGAATTAGGCAAAACAGTTTAAATTATATCCTGAAAAATACTAAACTCCAATTCAGTTTGAATTTAGTACATTGACAATCTTAAAAGCCAATGACACAATCTGATGCTTTGGGGGTATAAGATCGGGGAAAATTGAACAGTTAAGAGGAGAACTGTGAAGCCACTAGCAAGTAAAAGACTGCCCAAAAAAATAGCTCTCTGGAGGTACCTTTATCAGTCAGCAACCTGAAGCAGAATCCCCAAGAAAAGATTACCAAAATACAGAAAAGATGTGAAAGCTGCCTGGTTTTGAAATAAGTAGTTTTATTTTATAAATCGTAATTGGGAGTTTTATTGGACTAGTATTATAGAAGGGAAGGTAAAAAGATAGGTTAGAGGAAGGGGTTGTAAATAGTTGTTATGTAATTATTTTGTTATACTTTAAGAAATAGTTAATTTTTATTTCAACTAGTTCTTGGCCTATTGAATTTTCAGATTACTGCATGGGATAAATAGTGTTGCCAGTTTAAATTAAGCAGGAGAGTATACCCCATATTGTAACAGTTCAAACAAGTCACAAATGCAAAAAATGATAATTAAAATTGCATTAAAGCAATTGCTTGCTAAGTGGTTAAGGAACTGTCAGTTTCCTTGTATTGCAAAGTGAAATTTAACAAAATAGAAATACAAGTTTGTAATAAACTTGTGTTTCAGGCATTGGCTCATACAGATCAGCATCACCAAGAGCAAACTGTTGCAAAGTCAGCTAATGCAAGGTTAGACCAAGATGTGATGGTGCAGACAAGAGTTGCATTTCATTGCCAGGAGTACTATTTGAGATTGCTGTGGAACCATTTCCTGGTCGTCCTTCCTCACCCTAAAAAAAAAACACAGGGCATTTACCTTGGAAGGTATTAATGGAGGTCACATGCTATTAAATAAAATCCTTTGTTAAAAGGCAGACCTCTATGCAGCCTGAGTGAACAGGTTATGGAATATTGGTTGAAAATAACAAGCTATAGCTATCTTAACACAAGCCAAATGCAGTGCAAGTAAACAGATACAGACACTCGATACAGGTGTCAAAAATAATGCTGCAGTCAACCAGAACAAGGCAGCTAATGTTGAATTAACTGCATTCCTTTGGACAATGGCTATTGTTAAGAATAGCATCATGATTAAGGAGTATCCAAGTTTATAATGGTTAAGCAAAAGGCTCTTGTAAGCACAGTGGCAGTGTTCCTAACTCTAAGGCAAAAGGCCTAGATTGAAGTCTCACCTGTTCCACAGGTGTATCTAATCTGCCTATCAAGACATTATAAAATATGAGTGTTAAGCAGGGTTGCCAGAGTTACAGGAAGGGAAAAGTAGTGAACAGAGTGACCTTGTGGAGGTGAGACCTGTTGGTTATACTGGAAAATTCCAATTGAATAATAGTGGTGGTTCCAAACATATTTTGTGACTAAAAATAGATTGTAGGAAAGTACTAAAAAATGAATAGAATGGTGAAAGGTGATTTTGGTTAAACTGAAGACAGCAGAATCCACAATTTTTCATCTCCCAGGCTGGCAAGTGTTGTTAATGTGGATGTATTTTGCTTGTGTTTAATACGATTGCTAAATCAATAGAAAATAATGGACAAAAAATGACTTGTTGACTATTAACAATGAGACGTTTTGGACCCATCATTTAGTAAGTTTAGCCAGAGCAGTTCGTGTAACGATAAGCCCTGCTCACCCAAAGTCAAAAAATCCTGAATAAATGAAGGATAAGGTACTTGGTGTTTAATTAGGTCAGTTGCATAGTGGTGATTGTTCAATCTTCAGTGAAAAATGTAAACCTTTATGATTTTCACTAGTTTCCTAGCTTGCCATTTTTAGCTACACCCAACTCTATACCAAACAGATTAATCTCAATTCCTGTGTCTGAAATAACCCTAAAACCCAAAGATACTTTGTTTTGTTCCTTTAGTACTGTTAGCCATGCAGATCAGTAAACACCAGCTAAAGCCAAACACTACACAAATTATTTGTAAAATGTTTTATTTATTCAGTAATAGCACCCAACTCACACAGTATTCAGATTGCATCTGAAGCAAACAATTAGACAAACACAAAAATCCCAAGCCCCATGTTAAATGTATTCTTCAGATGTAGTTTTGTTTTCTCCCAAATATACAGAGGTCACAAGATTCAGAAATAATGATCTAATTGCATTTTTGGCAATGCTGTTATATAACAAAACATTTAAATCAGTTATATATTATTTCTGCAAAGCAAATTCAATTGGCAGCTTTAATGCAAGACTAAAACCTTGAGTTTTGTTGACTTGATTTTAAGTAATGCCTCGGATGGCCCAAGTAATACACGAATATTCATTTTCTGGATTCCAGCATTGCAGGAGATGTCTTCTTTTCACAGCAATTTTAAAATTTTTTAAACAAAAGCTCAATTTGTTTAGTTAAGTTCTATTCCCACATCAAAGTTACAATCCAATTTTAGAACTGCTCAACTCTTAAAAGCATCCAACATGTTGGGTCGTGAATTTTAAAAAAACTCAAATGTGCACGTGTATTAATTCAAATCTTCTTGCATTTATTAGAAGACAATATCTCCAAAATCCCACGATATACAAAGACAATAACGATGATATTTATTGAGGTACTCCTCTAATTCTGGCCTGTTTTAAAACAAAAACTTCATACTAGCAGTCCTCAAACTACAGTCTACTACTTTTACGAGGTATATATATATGCTAGGGTACAATTGTTCATGTACTACCTGCCCTGACAGAACCTTCAGCAAGTAACAGTTTTTAAAATGGGTCTAGAGTGCATCACTACACTATCCAATGTACGGACTACATTGCAGTGCTCAACAAAAAAAAAAAGAGGATTTTCCGGTTTTCTATTCTGGGAGCTTCAGAAACCACCATGGCTGAAACTGACCAACACTTAACTGGAGTTTCAGTAAGAAGAGGTCTTCAATACATTTAGACACAGCCATTGGATTGAGCTGATGGAGATTTAAAGATGCAATTTCAATCTTTTTTGTGGCCATTTTGTATGTACCCATGCATGTCTATAAACTTGACTAAATGCATCAAGAATTAACAACTTCAAAATAAACATTTGGGAATGCAAATAATTAAAAAGACAAAACAGAATCTTGAACAAAATTTGATCTAGCCCTAACATTAGCCTATTCTGAATAAAGCCCTCTGTTTATGGCACGAATAGATTGTGAACATGGGAGCATTGCCACAGAATGGCTATAAAAACTTGCTGTTTGGTAGGGTTGGTCAGGAACAAAGTCAACACCAAGCCCTAGGAATCACTTCACTTCAATCCCAGTTCTCAGTTTTAAAGTTGTACTTGTGGACTGATATGACAAGAAGCAATGTTTTCATCACATTAGCACATCATGGACACTGGTTCAATTTAAGCTGTAAAAAGACAAATCTATATATTCTTGTTGGGTAAGGTACATGAATGGCGGGACAGTCCTGAGCAACTGATTTGCCTATTCCTGTTCCAATTTAAGGAAAGAAATGACAGCTTGGAAAAACATTGAAAAAAATCCACAACAATGTTTAAAAATAAATGAGGTAATAGACGGAATTTTTCTTTAAAAAGATTTTTTAAAAATGTCATGCTTTTAAATGTAACTTCTGAATGTGTATAAAAAAGCCATTTTGCCTACAGTGTTTGGAAGACTGAATTTACTCTGTCTGCTGAAAACTGCAAATATTAGGGATGAATAAATTTATACAGGACAACATCAAGCAATAATAGTTTAACATTATGGACAAGCTTGTAGGATTAATAACTAAAGTTCTTAGCATATTCATTGTTATGTTGACTTAACATGCTAAGGACAAGGAAAATGGAGATGGGTCAGACAAGAGTTATAAAAATTAACATCCGAAAAAAGTAATTTTAAAAGATGCAAAAGAAATTGTATCATGTTGACAGTCCACGTAACAATGATTTTGGCACATCACAAAACTGGATGGCCACATAAATTAGATGAAATCCTTTGTCACAAACATGTACACCATGAAAAGAAGTGGAGGAAGAGCAATGCCATCAGGTGTGAACCAATATCAGTGGATACACCATTGCATTAAAAGCTCTTTCCATAACCTTGATTATCAATCTTCATTTTACAGGATTTGTTTAGTAACGGTCAGTTTAAAAGGCCAAGTGATTTCCTAACAAGGAGGGTCATCTGCTTCTTTGGTATAACGTGGATCGCACAAGACCAACACTGAGGGGGCAAGGCCAGGGCACACCACTCTCCCACTATGGATCAAGTGAACCAGAGTGTAAATTATTCACACAAGAGCAAATACAGGACAGAGTAAGATCAGGAAGTCAGCATTTTGAAGGCTACAAAGTAGGGACAGAAAATTTAAGCAAGCAGTTTCATCTCATCTGTGATTAGCATTTGCACACCTTAGCAACACCCCATAGCACTCAATAATTACTGTAATACCAGGTTAATAAAGGCAGCTTATACTTCAGAACTGTAACTGCTACAGAACGTTTAGGTATAAATCAATAAAGGCAAATCAAGTCTAAAGAATTAATCCAGACCCTATTATATATCCTGAAGTTTCAGAAGGATGCCTGATCCTTAACAGTACTTTCAATCACTTGATTTACTTCAGCTTCCTTTATTTCAATTTTACAGCTCAAACTGCAGACTTTAGAAGCCTGCTTGTATCATACAATATCCCAGTGTCGGAGAAAAGGAAGTTTGACATTTTACTGTCTTATTATTTTCATGGATCAAAGACTGCTGGAATAAAGTCGAACCATGGCGTGCACCTTTTTCATCATCCATGCTTCTAAAAAAACACTTGGATCAGGAAGGATACAGTCGCTTGTAAATAACTTATATAGTAAGTTATGACTGGTACTTGTGAAAATAGTTATTAAGTAACCAGTTTGAATTGGATTGCTGGCCTAGGATGACTCAGACCACATACTGGTACGGGTCTACCTTCCCTTGATCTGGAGTTGCGAATGGACTGAGCCATTCTATTGAAAATGGATGACCGAACACAGCTTTCATATTCATCCATTTTGTTTTTTTAGCCCATCTTCTCTCTTCCTTTTTCAACTGCTCTATTCCCTGGAAACAGAAATAGAACAGCTTAAATCACGTAGGTAAGATTGTGGGGGGGGGAGGACTTTTCTACCCACTACAAACAATACCAGAACATACAATCAGCAAAGGTCACTGACACTCAAGTGAACATCCAATTAAATTTTCAGTCAGTTAAAAAACCCAAATAGTTGTAGTTAAGCATATAATTTTCAATTCCCCCCAACCTATTTACAAAGGGTGATCATCTCGCCTTCTAGTAAGTGGCTGCCCAAGTGATTGATTTCCCAGTTTTTGGTCAATCTCATTTCAGAAACTGGGAACAGCAACATATGTAGACTTCAAATTCTCCTCCCACCACTGTTCAGAAGGATTGGCTCTGCAGGTGGCCTAGTTGGGACTTAGCCACTGACTAGCCAAGGGGAAATTAATAAGGATGCCCCAATGTTCTACCATGATGCAGTACAGCTGGGCACTGAGATGCTATGCCATCAATCCAACTGTTGATCACATTTTTAAACACACATCTTTATAGGAGAAAATTTCAAATCAATAAAGTCACTAATTAGAGCACATGTGACACATCACAATATATAGAAAACTACATGAAAATGGTCGGTTATTCTTGGGCACAGTCTTATTAAACTGCTACAGCAAGTACAAAGCACTTTAGCAAAATAACACTACAACATCAAATAGCCAACAGGTACACATTCAATATTTTGCATTTATAAGGTGCCTTTAACAAAATAAAACACCCCCAGAGGCTTCTAAAGAACAAAGTGACAAAAATTTATACTAGATTAAATAAGATGACATTTGGTCAGGTAATTAAATGTTTGGTTAAAGGAGGGTTTTGAGGGGGTGTGGTTTAGCAGAGAAGGGGAGGAGAAAGAGGGGAAGAGTCACTAACAGGGAGAGAATAACGGAGTTTTGGACCCAGACAGATGAAAACATTTGATATCATAGCTGATCTCATCTGAGCCTCAACCCCACTTTGTCTGCTCCCCAAATTCCTTGAAATGATTCTATTTAAAAATCTGTTTATCTCTTCAAAGTTACTCAATACCTCAGAGTTCCAAAGATTCATCGCCCTCAGCAAAGTAATTCTTCATCTGTTTTAAATCTTCTACCCCTTATCCAAAAACTATGACCTCTCAGTAAAAAGATAAAATGACTGGCGGTGTGCGAATATTTGACTTTCACTTGGCCATTCACCTCCTAAAAAATCATGGACCACTTATCTAACAATGACAGTTCCCCAGCTGTGTTTGGGCATGGAGTACAGGATACAAACTGCTGTCCCAAGTGTTGCCATTACCCACCTGCTTTTTTCATTATCCAGCCATTCATCTCCCTATAGGAGCACATATGCAATTTCTTTCAGCATGACACAGGGGCAGCTAGTTCAGAGATATTTCAAATGGTCAACATTGCTGTAAGTTTGGTCAGATTTTCAACGAGGCACACATTTACAATCAAAGTCATAACAGCACGGAAACAGATCCTTCGGTCCAACTTGTCCATGTCAACCACATTTCCCAAAGTAAACTAGTTCCAATTGTCTGTGTTTGGTCCATTTCCCTCTATATCTTTAATGAATAGGAAATGTCCAAATGTCTTTCAAATGTTGTAACTCTACCTGCATCTACCACTTCCTCTGGCAGCTCATTCCACATATGAGCCACCCCTCTGGTCCCTGTTAAATCTTTTCCCCCCTCAACTTAAAAATATGCCTAGTTTGGAACACGCCCACCCTAGAGAAAAGACCTAGACTATTTACCTTATCAATGCCCATGATTTTGTAAACACAAACGGTCACCCCTCAACCTTCTACGCTCCAGTAGAAAAAGTCCCAGCCTATCCTTAAAACTCAAACACTCCATTCCCAGTAACATCCTGGTAAATCTTTCTGCACCCTCTCCTATTTAATAATATCCTTCCTATAGCAGGGCAACCAGTACATCATATTTTAAAAGTGGCCTCACCAACATCCTGTACAATTTCAACATGATGACCCAACTCCAATATTCAGTGGTCTGAGCAATGAAGGCAAGCGTGCTAAACACCTTAACCACCCTGTCTACTTGTGACCTTTTTCAAAGAACTATGTACCTGATGAAGAAGCAGCGCTTCAAAAGCTAGTACTTCCAAATAAACCTATTGGACTAAAACCTGATGTGTAATTTATAACTAATGTACCTGAACCCTTAGATCTCTCTATTCAACAACACTATCTAGGGCCCTCCCATTAACAATGTAAGTCCTGCCCTTATTAATTTTACCAAAATACAATAGCTTGCATTTATCCAAATTAAACTCCATCTGCCACTCCTCAGCCCATTAATCCAATTGATCAAGATCCCTTTGTAATCTTAGATAACCTTGTACACTATACACTATTTTGGTGTCACCTGCACAATTACTAACCATGCCTCCTATATTCTCATCCAAATGTTTTACATAAATGACGAATAACAGTGGACCCCGCACTGAACCCTTCAGAACACAGCTGGTCACAATCCTCCAGTCTGAAAAACTCTCCATCACCTCCCTCTGTCACCTACCTTAAGTTAATTTTATCTTCAATTAGCAAGCTCTCCCTGAATCCAATGTGATCTAACTTTAATCAGTCTAACATTTGGAAACTTGGCAAAAGGCTTAACTAAAGTCCATCACACGCGAGCATGCATTTATACATTAGTTCTGGCATCTACAAACAACTCAAAGACAGACAAACTGCAAGAATAACTAATCCCAAAGCTTTAAACCCATTCTAAAACAATGAACCCCCACTTGCTTGCACTACTGGGCTAATCACCACTATTTTTTGAATGGAAAACACTGTGCACAAGGAGGACATTGCACTTAGAAGATAGATGGATTTTCTATTATAGTGCTCACCATGATGTTTGAGCCTTTTTGTTCAGAAATCTGGAATTGCAAATCAGATTTATATACCCCATGGCCGGTAAGGGGAAAAAAATGGTCACTGCGAAAAATCTGCTTAGTTACCCTAAATTAATTGATCAACTTTCATTGGGACTCATTGGTGGTTATTTTTCGTGAACAGATACATATTCAAATCCTTGGAATATAATCAAAATGATTTAACTAAAAAAACATGCTACTGGGCTGTGCAGTGGGTGAGATTCAAACCTTTTCAGAACCTGGATACAAATCCTGGCTAGATCAATTGAATTAAAGACTCCTGTGTCAGTTGACCACAGACATGATAACGCATTTGAGTAGTTTTAATTTAAGTGGCAATGGATCTAGAGCAGTATGGGCTGATGGGCAAAAGCCCTTACAAATTACAGTGCAGGTGCTCCATGCAGCATCTTGAACATTTTGGTTGGCGCATGGCAAGAAGGAAACTCACTCTTGGGTTGGCCATACTTCCTGCTGCCTGGGAATTTTCATAACACAGTAGACATACACAGCCCTCAGTTTGATAAACAACTCCGCCACAAGACTAACTGAAAAACGCAACCATTCAGACACCTATTTTGCATGGGTCGTCTCTCATGACAATGATTTGAATGCTGGGATTTTGACATTCATTTCAAGCAAAATAAATGATGAATACTGCCTGAACAATCACTTTCTTGGAAGTTGGTGCTGACTAATTAGTTTATATGCATCACTACTGCTAGCATTCAATTGTGAGGAGTTCAAATCTACAGCCCTGATGAAAGAAGCAGCACCTATTTTTAAAGTTTGGCCAATTTGTTGGGAACACAACAGTAAGAGAAAATCCAAATTTAAATTTACTTGTGTGACACCAAGAATCATTTTGTTGAACATTGAAACAGTCACCAAGTGAAACTTTAAACAAAAATTGCAGCCCACATCAAGGCATGCTTCTCACCCCATATCTGACTACAATAAGTTTACAACCTATAAATACAATCGCAACAGACTAATGGAAGTCTCAAACTAACTGCATTCCCTGGTCGAAAGCCAACTGTGATGGTGGTGGTAGTGCACTATGGTTCACAGAACGTTTGAGTTGCTCGGAGAACATGTACTTTCACATGTCTGTTGCAGCCTAGGAATATGGATATTGTCAGAAGTGACGGTTAGAGGCTCCAACATCGCATGCTGACCAGGAATCTCTCCCAGTCTTACAGGGGTGGGATTTGAGAAAGAAACAAAAGGCTGCTTTCCAGTCACTCTCATCATAAAAAGGGTCACATTCAGCTGCAATATTCGTTTCTCACATTGGATGGTTCTCGGAGTTCACATGTAAAAGAAAAAATGGGCATTTGATCAAAGTAGGAAGCTATCCTAATATTAGTGAAACCATACTCATCATGAAAATGGGAAAAGGGAGGACTTTGAAGCACAGTGGCTCAATAGGAAGCTTGATGCACCCTGATGCTTCCCATGTGATTTGAATCTGTAAGCAGATGCAGAAACTTAAGAGGACCCATTCTCCAATTATTAAAAAGCCTCACATTGGCAAATGGAAACAATTTGAAGAGCAGGGAAGCATTCCCAAGCAAAACAGATTAATTAATCCATTTACCTCACTGCTGCTTGTACAGACTTTGATATGCACAAGGTGGCTGCAGGAATTTTCAAGAGGCATTAAGTGCCGTGGCTGGCTTTTAGACAGACAAATGCGAGTTTTTGTTTTAAAATTCCCTTTTTCCTTCCTCAGCTCTCACACTGCACTCCAGGTCTCTCACTCTTCCAAGGAGAAAGCATTTCACTAGGTGCCTGCCCCTTAATAACAGTCTATGTATAATAAGCAAGCGACTGGGTGGGTTGTTTCACTTATTCCTGGGACTTTAATAATATAAATAATGAATGCTTTTGATATGTATGGAGTGAAAACATTAAGTACTCACCGTTTCATCTGAGCAGATAGAATGTACTTGGGTGCCAAACATGACGGCTGTGAAAATAAGGAACAGAAGACCCTCAAAGCACAGTAGAATGAGAAGTATCACTGTGGATGGTGGCGAGAATGAGCTGCATTCTAAGAAAACAGATAGAACAAACTAATGTCAAACACAAAGTACCACATATACCATGTCAGGCCAACCACATGCTTCAGATGCAGTGCCATCTGCCAAAGCCCATCTTTGCCCAGCTCAAGGAAGACACTCAAATGAGAATGACAATTCTCAATGACTCCCTGAAGGTTTTCTTCAAGCAATGCAACATAGACGTCAACACACAAGGGACCCTCATTCAGAAGAAACCAATTGGAGGAACCTCCTACATGAGGGGAGTCATTTCTTTGAGAAACCCTGTCAGCAAGGGGAAGCATGATAAAGCAACTGGAGAATGCTATCTCAAGGCCAAGGCCCAATTCCACCACCAGAAACAGGTTGGAGATGTGGCCCTAGTATCAGACACGTCAGCCACACAAGAACCCATGACACACACAACATCACAGGCAATCATACTGGTTAGCGAGTGACTGCTGATGACGAATGCACACAACCTGCATTCATTCACAGGCTTGACTGAAAATAAATAAGTTCCATTTTAAGAAAGACCGTATGAAAGTTTTATATGGTCAGGGAAAATATCGAATTATGAAGTATTGGTAGCATTTGGTTATTACTTTTAGAATACACATATCTGAAGACTTTATTGCTTTGAAAAATCACTTCTGCCTGTTGTAGAGGGACAAACTGTTCAGTGGATTTTAATTACCTTAACAGGCAAAACAACCAGAAATACTACAACATCAAATCAGAAGTAGCATTCTTAAATTAAACAGCAAAGCAGACATTTCCATCCAATTTCTTGTTTTTCCAACAATCTCTAACAAAAAACAATGAAAGTTCAACAGCCAAACCATTAACATTCTTTTAACATTTCACAATGCCTTTTGGATCATGTTTAACAAATCTTCATTGAATGGGAGCACTATAAACAATTGCATGCCTGATGGCACAACCACACCCCTGGGGGCAGAGGTTACTGCTGGAAATACTCAGATGATCAGGCAGTATCTGTAAGCAGAGAGAGAAAGACAATTAGCATTTCAGCTCTGTGACCCATCCATTAAAATTAGAAGCCTCTATACAAGTAACAGATGTTAAGCAGAGTGGCAGGGAAAGGGTAAAGCAGGTAAAATGGGGCAGCTATGAACAAAAGAGAATGTCTGCCAATAAGGTAGAAGGCAGGGTTAAATGACAAAAGGGATGCTATCGCATGACAATAGATGTGGTACTCAAACTGCTGCAACAGATGGGCTATACAGTTAAATCAGAATCATTGAGGCTGCTTCAGAAAAGGGATCTGGGAAGGGAGTGCCCTGATTTCCACTCAACCTCCATTCTCTTTCGAACAGATGTCTCAAAGAGGACAGCATATTTTGCAAAAACAGAAAACAAGAGAATCAACAAATGAAAATGGAACAGGTGGTTAATGCTTCAGACTAAAGATTTATCCATGGGCAGAGCTACACTATTATCAAACTTTTCTATATATACATAAACATATTTTCTTTGGAATGGATGAGTCTCAATTAATATATCATACTTAAATTGAGCACTAAGGTACAGCCATATTTACATTGCAAAATAAAAATGACAATTAAGATAGAGGATACTGCCAGTTATGAAATGAGACACTACTTCCCTTCCCCTCACTGGCATCACCCCACCACCGGCAGTTTCAGTCTGCAGAGTGTAGTAAAACCCCAACCTGGACCAATCTGATAACTGAAAATCATCCTATCTTGGCTGCACACAAGGCTGAATCAGAAGCAGCTTAAGTCTCCCATAAGTGTAAGCTTTACACAGATATTATAAATTTATGCCAGGGTGCAGGGGACAACCTATATAATTTTTTTATTAGAATCTGTATAGCCCATTGAGTCTACCCTGACCATTCGAACAACATCCCAAACTTAACCCCCTATCCTTTTCATGCAAGCCCACATTTCCCATGGTCAATCCACCTAACCTACACATCTTTGAACAGAGAGGAAACTGGAACATCTTGAGGAAACCCACGGAGAGACAGGGAGAATATGCTAACTTCACATGGACAGTCATCCAAGACAGGAATCGAACTCGCGTCCCTGAGGTAGCAATGCTAATCAATAAGTCACTATGTCAGTCATAAAAATATACTGTGTATACTCGTGTTTAGGTCGAATTTTGAAGACAGCTTTTTAAAACTGAAATTAGGAGGTCAACTAATACAGAGGTACAAGTTTTGAGGAGCTGAAATTCATGCTGCATTTTTTAACAATATTAACTTTTGGATGTATGGTGAACAAAGCATGATAAGTACTGATAGACTTAGTACCGGTCTAAATGAATGAATGAATCAATCAAAATGTGCTGTAGTAAACTAAGTGTGGTAAGTAGAGTTATGAATGAATGAATGGAGATGCGATATCGTAAACAAAGAGCAATGAATAGTGTTACCGGTATGAACGAATGCAATTTAATGCAATATATTAGGGTTGACATATGCAAGATATGGAAAATACAAGAGTTTTTGGCCAGAAATAAGGGGTCAACTTACACATGTGATCGATCTATACATAAGTATATATGACATATTTAAAATATGGTTCTTTACTTGCCCTTTTCCCAATTACAAACACCCTATATTTCAGCATAAAATTATGTCACAGTAGGAAAACACAAATTATAAAGTTTTTTTTAAACCAAATGATCCTTGGTGGGCATCTTTGTGTTCATTAAGTTAAATTTAATTTACAAAAACAGAATTGAAGTTTCTGAATGATACTTACTTGTCCACTCTTCTTCAAAGCAATACAGAAAGTGAAAGCAAACCATGATAAGGGCATGTAGTGATATCAAAGCTATGTACATCTGAAATAAAGAACAAGACTTTTTCAGTAATTCAGTTAAATTTGAATCACAACTAAAAGTTAAATGCCACACAAATTGTTAATAGTGCATGACCATGAGGAAAGAGTACAGGTACAAAACTAGGTCAAGTGATGCCACAAAACAAAGAAAAAGGCAAACAACAATAATGCCCAATATCTATGTCACCCTTTTCCACTGTGAAGACCAATACAAAAAGTAGTTATGGAGGACAGTTCCAATCCCTTCCAGGTCCTTCCCCCCCCCCCCCCCCACCCACATATTACCTTTTTGGTCCCTACTTTTTTTTTAAAAACCCTTTTCTTTTGTTTTATATGCTAATGCTTTCTCAGACACAATTTTCCTCATTTCCTTTTTAAATTCCCCTTGCGCATTTTTATACTCCTCACTGGACTCTGGTTTATTGAGCTTCTGGTATCTGCCTTCATCTTTTTTTTGTTCATCTTGTGGAGACTATCTTTATTCTGTGTTCCTGATTGCAGACTGAAATGGACTGTTTTAAAAGCAAGGATCGTTGAAGGATCTCTGCATCACTACACTTGTTTAAAATCAAGAAACCTGATACTCTACACAGTGGCTTGTTCAAGCAGCAATACAATTCTTCTTTGCACATTTTTGGGCCAAGAAGTTTTGTATGGAGAGGTTCAGCCACCAATACGTAGCTGCTTGGTCTGCAGACTAGGACCTGTTATTGATGACAAAGGCTGTATGCCTGCCAACAAGTTATGCAATTGGCCCCCAAGTAAGTGACCAGCCAAAGGGTGTGAACAAGATAGGCAGCATCCATTGGACTTCTGGAGGGCAGAAGCACTCACTTTTTGCAAAATTAAAAACCACCTTAAACCTGAAGGTAGCCAGTTAACTTCTCCCTCTATAGTTGCTGTAAACGATGGTTCTTAACCACTATGTCAGGGACTATAATAAGTTGCAAACCAATCGCACTATGCCTCCAGCAAGTGGAAGCATCTGCAGAACAAGAATGAAGGAACAAACATCTTAACAGTCAAAAAGGACAATTTAAGTGAATCCTGTGGACAGGAACCATTGATCTAGTCCTTCCCCCTGCCCATAACCTCCATGTTCTTCCCTGCCTGTGTTTTCATGCGGCATAGGAGCTTATAAGGGCATCAAAGTTTTAGTAAGCAGAGCTACATCTGCAGGCCAATAATTCATAATTATTAGTGTAATTAGAATCTCTTTCTTTGCAATAAATAACCATTGTTAAATACTGAAACCTGGTCTGAGCTTTGTCAACTTGGATTAAAAAAAAACAGTAAATTGTGCATATTTTAAAAAAACACAACTTTTCATGATAACTCCTGGAATAGCAGGTCCTCATTTCCGACACATCACCCCAATGAGGCGTAATAAGTCTCACATTTATGGCCACGTAGATCCAGTATTGTCCTGGTCCCACCGTTTATGGGAACATGGTTATGTTTGCCCTGGATTCTTCACTGTTTCCTCTTAAAAGCCACCCATTGCAGACACTTCTCTGCAAGTAGTACTGTTCCCAGTCCACTTGGGTTAAATGTTTATCTTAGCAGTAGCTTTTCCCAGTTTAAAACTATCCCTCCTCCTCCTCCACTGCGCCCCCCCCCCTCCCAAAACCCTGGTCCTATTATGATTTTGCTAAGATAATTGGTAAACAACAATGAATATATGTCATGAAGAATTAGTAAATTAATGCAGTTTATTTATGGAGAAAATTCTGTTGATTTAAACTATTTAGTTGGTCACAGGTGACAGTTGTACTTATTTGCATTTATTTATAGTCATTGTGTTCAGAAATGTCAAATATTTTTCAAAGTTTAAAAAGTTAGCGTTGTTTGCTATAATGGGCTAAAGTTTATAGTGACTATTTCCAGAATGCTCCCTTACCAATGTCTTCCACTCACCCAGATTAATTTCCAAATATTAGGTCCAGAACTGCCTCTTCCTTTTTACATTAAGACTATTGGCTAATAGCTCTCCCAGATGTAATTTAAGAAATTTATTTCCTCCTTACATTGGAAACCACAACTATTGGAGTTAACAAATAGGTGGTTAGAATCTCCTACCCATTCTTAGTCTTCGACTTGTGAAATGTGAATACATATTACATTTTATCCAGGAGAAATTGCTCAGCATGTCCAATTGGTTTATATACTACTGAAGTGATACTAATCAGATGGGACTTGCAGTATACAGATGCCCTAGCTATTACAATGAGAGCTGCTGGGATCTTGCATGTACAGAGCAGTAGTCTCACTGCACACTCTTATGAAGCAAGCAGTGCAGAATGTTCCATTGTAGTTAAGATGTGGAGTAAAACACATACATTGCACATTTGATTGCCTAAATATTATATTCAGTCTGGCTCAGGTGATGCAACTGAGTTCACAATGCCACCAAACTAAAAATATGAAAACCAAACTCATCACAGTCTATGTAACGCAAAATACTGCAATAATGAAAATCCAAAATAAAAACAAAAGGCTAGAGAAATTCAGCGGGTCTAGTAGCATTTGTGGAGAGAGATACAGAGTTAATGTTTTGAGTCTAGTATGAGTCAGTATGAATTCCAGATAAAAGTCATACTGGACTTGAAACTTTAACTTTAGTTCTCTCTCCACAGATGCTGCCAAACCTGTGGCGTTTTTCCAGCACTTCGTTTTTGTTTCAGCACAACTTTTGTTTCAAGATGATTTTGGCTGCATCTAAGTATTGCAAACACACTATTAGCAGTACTTACTGTAAACAACACAAAGTATTTCTGGTTATTCTCTCCCACACAGTTGTTAACCCATGGGCAGTGGTGATCCATCTTTCGAATACATCTCTTGCATACACTGGAATGTATTTAAAAAGAACTCCAGTAACTTCTTCAGATTTTTTTATAGCAAGCTACACAGTAACGATTGTAATACCCATTATTCCAGTAATCCCAAACTAGAGGTGACATTTTTAAAAAGCTTAGCGTATACTTCATCTAGAAAACACTTATTCCCACTCTTGCCTAAGTCTACATTAAAAATAGCATAAAGGTCAATCTTCTAGACGATATTTCAACTTATTCTGATTCATCTCATTCTTCCTATGTACTCTGGTTGTTGTTGAGCAGAATGGGTGTTGCCAAATTGGCAGCAAGACAGGGTTGCTGAACATAAAACAGCTGCATTCCAAATTCCGTTGCATTGTTGGGACAACTAAATTTCATAAACATGAATTCTCTCCAATTATCTATACAACATTTTCTTCAGAGTATCTTACTGACACAGGGGTTGATTAACTCAGTTGTTTAGATCGCTAGTGCAGTTCAGAATAATGCCAACAGCATAGATTTGATTCCCAAACCAGCCGAGGTAGACGACAGCTAACTTGTCACTGTGGCCCAGAGAATGGAAGGCAATGGAAAATTTCCTAATTCTTAGTGCTCGCAGTAGCTTTTCTGCTAAGTCAAGGATTCTAAATCAAATTTCTTAAAGGGTCAAGCCAGTGGAAATTTTACCACAGCAAACATATTTCAAGGAAGAACATTTTCCTGAGCCCTAGCACTTAAAAGGATAATTGGTAAACAACAATGAATATATGTCATGAAGAATTAGCAAATTAATGTAGCTTATTTAAGGAGAAAATTCTGTTGATTTAAACTATTTAGTTGGTCACAGTTGTACTTATTTGCATTTATTTATAGCCATTGTGTTCAGAAATGTCAAATATTTTTCAAAGTTTAAAAAGTTAGCGTTGTTTGCTATAATTGGCACTTAAAAGGACCAACAATATTTGTTATGCTGAAAGGTTTATTCTGTACAGATCAGATGTTCTGCCTTTATACAACTTAATTTTGGTATTTCTTGAGGTTTTTTTTTAGAAAAAGAACAGATCCTAATATTCAACAAGAAAAAGTGCAATGTCATTATTGTGAAGTAATAAGATCACTGGTTTTATACAGTGAATGGCAGAACCCTTAATAGCATTAATGTACAGAGGGATCCATGCATATCAGTCCGCAGTTCCTTGAAAATGGCAACACAGTGGATAGGATGGTCAATAAGGCGTACGGCAGGCTTGCTTTCATTAGTCAGGCACAGAATATAAAATTTGATAAGTCAAGTTGCAGCTACACAGAACTTTAGGTAGGCCACATTTGGAATATTGTATACAGTTCTGGTTGCTACACTAGCAGTAGGATGGAGGCTTGAGAGAGGAAACAAACTGTTAGCTAGGATGTTGACTGGCTTGGAGGGTATTAGCCATGAAGAGAGATTGGACAAACTTGATTTGTTTTCACTTGAATGTCAAAAGAGGGGGCAAGCTGACTGAAGTTTATAAACATGACGAAGGGCACAATCAGACTTTTTCCCAGGATAGAAATGTCAATTACTAGGGGACACAGGTTTAAGGTAAAAGGCAAAACATTTAAAGGAGATGCGGGAGTTTTGTTTGTACAGGTGGTGGTGGAAGCTGATACAATCACAATGATTAAGAGGCATCCTGACAGATACATTAACAGACAGGAATACAGGGATATAGACAGCATAAAGATAAAAGATTTTTTACTTTAGAAAGAGATCACGTGTCCCAGTCTTGATGGGCTGAAGGGCCTGCTCTTACGCTATTCTGTTTTTTGCTCCTTGAAACCTGTTCCTTGGAAATATTGATCTTAAATTGACTTGAGTAAATCTTGTTCTACCCATTTTAAAAGTGATAAACATAGGAATATTTCAGAAGAGAAACCAGTGTTTGGAGTTCAGCATTTTGATATCGTTTGTTACCTGCAATGATGTGCTCGCTCTGGCTTGATGCTGCAGCACTTGGGGCATTTGTATACCACTTGGCCCGGCTTCAACTGTAAACTTTCAATGAACTCTTTAGTGGCATTCCCCTTTGGTACTGCACCCTGCCAAACAATAAATAAGAGCATCATAGTTTGTGAGCACAAAGTATCTGGTACCTTGTTGAGTTCCAGCTTTGAACATGAAACACTTATTTGTGCTGAAACACTGCAAGTAATATAATGAGTGTAAAACTGGTGCTGGAGGAAAACAGATTAAAAATCACTTACAAAATTAACATGACTCAAGATCTCACAATACACAAAGCAACTGCAGAACATTAATTTCCTGTTCAACTGAAGAATTTATTAAGGTAAAAGTTTTAGATTTCACAAGGCTGTTGATGTATAAGCTACAGTTGACCTACTTAGACTTTATTACAATATGCCCTTAACTTTCAACAAAAAAAACCATGTCTCCAAGATACTGATTTCCATCCAAATTGAACAGCTGTTTAGATTGGGTGGTGGTGGAGAGGGGCTAAAAAAAAAATCAAGCAATAAATGATAATTGGCTTCCTAATTGTTTGGTGAACATGCATCGTAACAGTTTTCTTGCAGAAGTAAATGAAGATGGAGTAGGCCACTTGGCCCCTCCAGCCTGCTCTGCCACTGAATAAGATGGATCATTGCTGATCTGATCGTAACTTCAAATCTACATTCCCACTTACTCAATAACCTTTCACCTCCTTAAAAATCTGGGGTGGGTGAATTGAGGTTCTGTTCTTAAAGCCATAAGGTCTCACTTCCCCATATTAAACTTCATCTGCCACCTTATTGCCCACAAAACAGAGTTAAGAAAAGCAGGTTTACAGTTTGTGCAAACTTCATGTACTTTAGACAAAAATGGAACAGGATCAGCCAAGATTTAGGTTTTGTTAAAAAGCTGACTGAGAACCAAGGGGAGGAATTGTATGCACATGACATTTATTTCAATGCCTTTGTGGTTTGGGGTTTAAAGTTTTTATGTTCTTGTAGAATGAAAGGTTTAGTGACCTAAATGTACCTAACTGCCAAGATATCAATTTAGTGAATATGGCTTTATTGTTCAAATCAGCCAGATACTTTAAATGGAAAATATCTTAAGTATTGTTAATTCAAACTGGGTTTCTCTTAACTGAAAAAATGTAAACAACTCACTGGGGAAACACTTATTAATGCAGACATTTGATGTCGCCAGAATCATTAGACAATCCAATTTCACAATGTGGATAGAGAAAACGATGCTCCAAATGCTGCACAGGAAAATACAACATACCTAATAGTAATAAAGTCTACTATAATGATTCTGCATCAACATGCAAGGAGACCTGGACAACATTCCAGCTTGTGGCAAGTTAAATTTTTTCCAAACAAGTGCTTTGCATTGTCGATGTACAAGAAAGATCTACACTTATCTCCTTCAGGTTCAACAGCATTTACACTGGCTGCAATAATAAATAACCAGAGGCTAGGTATTCTTTCCTGAACAACTTACTTCAGAGCTCCCCAATGTTTTATCATATTTTATAAGGGACAAGAAAGTGATGGAATATGGTCCACTTGGCTGAATAAGTGCAACTCCAACATTGTTCAGCCAACTTAACATTATCCAGGACAAAGCAGTTACTTCAGGAGCACTGCAACCATCACCTTAAACATTCACTCTCTGCACCAAAGCACTACAGTCACAACATGTACCAACTTCAAGATGCACTGCAGCTGGGCCCAACATATTCTTTGGCAGCACTTAAACCCACATCTAATGCCTAAAACGGACAAAAGCAGCACCACATGGAACAATCACCACTTGCAACTTCCCATCCTAGCTACACACTATCTGGACTTGGAACTATATTGCTGTTCCTTCACTGTTACCAGTCAAATTCCTGGAACTCCCTCCTCACAACACTGAATGCATCTACACCAGATGGACTGCAACAGTAGAAGGCAGTGGCTCATCACTAATTTCAAAGGCAATTTGGGATAGGCAACAAATGCTAACCTTACATCCTGTTAATGACTGAATAAAAAATTAAAGGCGGCACTAGATCCAATGCCAAGTCTGGTGTTAAGTTAATAGCTAATTGCTATTCAATAATGCATTTTTGCAAGCACAGGTGGCCAGAAGGTGACAAAGGATTAGGTTCAGCCATGTTTTGTTACTGACAATATATCTTACGGGATACCATGGAAAATGGTCATCTTGACAGCTGAAAATACAATCTTGCTTGAAACATGATCAGTATTTTGGGGGAGGTGGAAGAGGGAGGAGAGAGAAGGGAAGATTAAAAAACATAGCAAGACAACACATGCTACAAAAGTCCATCATATAATGTAGACTTCACTAGTTCAAAAACAAATTGACCCCTTGACATCAAGCAATTTAAATAAATTGGCAGAGGAGACATATTTTGCTTAAGCAAACCCAGGAGATTGTTTTCCTGTATTTAACCTGGTTTTAAGTACAAAGTATATGTTGGATTACTATCTGCTTACTCTGTGCTAAATGCTGTGACCTTTAAAAAAACTGGATAGAATAGCTAAATGTCATATTGCTGGTATTCTATACCCAGACTTTCAAAGGCAATCTGCTAGTGCCCTAGATATTGCAATCTTACTTTGCTTGAATAATAATTACTGTTGCATCTGTGGAGTGCTGTATTTAGCAGTACGCAAGAGCCACTGTTATCATTCAGTGTTCCAATAATCTAAATTATTTATACAATAAAAATCTGAGCTTCTGGTTATAAGATAGCTTGTGCAGATCCCAGCAGTTCAACAATGACTGTTCAAAGGCAATGAGACGATTCCCTTGCAACAATTTGGTTGCATGCGAGAATTGAGCAACACAGCAAATTACAACAGATTTTAGTGTAAGTAATTCTAAAGTGGTCATTCTGAAGTTTTGTCTTTTCCTCACCCTGCAATCTCTGCTTTCAACAGCTGGACTCTCAGCTAACTTAACTGAAAGCTGCATAGACGCAGCAACATCAAGCATGCCAGTTAAAGCAAGCATAAATATGACCCTATAGTCTTTACATTGCTCTGAAGATCTGGGCAATACAGATTGAAAATTAATACTTTCTAAAATCACACCAAATCAGCTTTGTTCAGGTCTAAATGCAATTACCATTGTCCTCAAGGTTATCTGATTCTAATTTAATACCTCCCTAAACATTTTATAGTCTTTAACAATCCAAGCTTCTCTAATTTATCATATTAAGCTTATTTTGTTCTATTTTAATCCAAATAGCTGAGAAAGATTGTGTCAGACTGGTAGTTTGTCTACTTGAGTTAGGAGGTCTAAATTCAAGTCCCACTTACTCTAGCAGTGCGTAATATCATCTGAACAAGTTGACTGGGAAAATATCCCTAAACATAGCACATATACAACTGCATACTATATTTTTATTTATAAAAAACTATTTTTCAATTATACAGGTCACATGTTATAATTTAAATCAGGCTTATTTATTCTGATCACTGAACAAACATGCACTAAAATGAGAACACCTTTAAATTACTACAGGCCACATCTTGCAAAGTTAACAAACTCCTGTCTGAGGGGCACAAACACCTGATATTACCAGAAAACACCCAGGAACTTTAAAATAGATGTGTTCAATGGAAAAGCAAAGGCTGAAGCGCTACATCAGCCTGAATTAATTATTCCTCTTCACATAGATTTCTTGATTTCAATTTTTTTTTAAAATCAGTGATGGTGGGCAAGCAGGGCCTGAAAGGAAATTATTGTTCCTCTCAGATTCAGCAAGACGAAGTTTGGCCACAGCAGTGACTATTGAATGTGGACGGTGACAGGCAAGACAGAAAATCTACACATTGTCAACAAAGATGGATACATCTTTACCTTGTAGATTAAAAAAAACAAACATTACTTCCTGTTATTTTAGTACAGAAAAAAATAAAGTGATTCAACAGCACAAAAATGTTGTCTCAACTTTATCTAGCTCCCAGGAGATAAAGTAAATCCTCTTTGTTTTTAGGTGTCGCCCAACATCCACACTCAACTATTCTCAGTGTGCACTTTCACTTGATAAATCTGCAATATTATGCACATCACACACAAACATCGGGGGCAAGAATAAAAATCCTTCCCATCATGAAGCAGCCAAGAACCACCAAGAGGGACAAACCATTGCTTTGTGCTGCTCATTTGTTCTTCTCTTCAAAAGACATAAACACCTTGTTTTTTTTTAAAACACGGGGGGCTGGACACCTTCTGGTAAAACACTTATGTACAAGTAATCCCTAACAACATGATCTATACAGCACTTTCAACATTGAGCAAAAGCAGGCCACTGAGCCAGACTAAGACTGGAGGCTAATAGGCTGGTGGTGCGGGAAGGAGGCTGAAGACAAAATAGAAGTCACATATATAAGAACTGCAAGAGGTCATGAGTTAGAAGCCAGAGTGGACTAGCTAGTTTTGTTTCCGTAGAGAGCTCAAGATAAACTACAACACTATGCCCTGACTTCTGACATGGCTGAAATCAGCTGACTTGCATTTGTCTTACTCCAACTTGAGCATACATTGCACTTTGATAATTTTTTTAAAACCCTGTGGTAGTTGTCTGTTCCAGTTAAAGTATATCTTTGTAATTAATACAGTTACCAGAGACTGCACAAGCACAGTCTACAAAACTGTAATTGATACTAATGTTTGTTAAACGCAAGTTTTTCTCAATGATTAAAGGTTTTATGTTATTGAGTTAATTTGTTAAATGCTGCTATAGGTTATGAACCTTTAGGTCCTATACATGCTTATCTTTTCCACCAAACTGCATTGTTTAAATTTGTGACTAAACCATGGACTTAAAATATATCTGACCAGATAGATAGTTGCATTCTGTCCCCTCGTCCTGTGCATCGGTGAGTTCATTGATTTTTCTGTGAACCCATTGCTCCTGTAAAGTGGATGATTAGAGATCATAATGAAGTAACCTATAGGGCATATGAAGCACATACCCCAGAGAGAGTGGTAGCTCCCAGAATAGGAAAAAACACAGCATATTGTCTTCTAATTGGTCAGTTGGTAATAATGGTATCTACATTTATGCTGCTTGGATTATTTCTATTGGGTTACAGGTGTATGGGGATGGGGTTGGTCTGGGTGGGATACTTTTTGGAGGGTTGTTGCAGCAGTGGGCCAAATGGCCTCTGTCTACACTGTAAGGATTCTATTACTAAGAGGATTTCTCAGATAAAATACACCGAACCAAAATCAGACTTTGAAAGAGTAGTAAAGTAATTGGATATCTCAAAAAGATGAGAATGAAATGAAATCCTTTCCAAGTCTAGGTTGCTGCTCGAGATTGTTCTCACTATAATTCCTGTACCATTAAAACAGACTCCATGCTCCACTCACTTGCTACCATCACACCCTATTCAACTCCAAAATGAGAATGGAACTTCGTTTCCCCTCCATCACAGACCTCACTACCGCCCTGTTTCAGCCTACATACTGTTGAAACCTCCTTCCATGCCCTTGTAAACACCTGACTTGTCTGTTCCAGTACTCTCTTCCCTCCACTGTCTTCAGCTCCCTCAAAGCTTTGCTAGTCATGCCCAACTCTTATTGATGCTCTCTCTTACAGCAGCAGTGTGATTGTTGACCTACATTGAAGCCCTCAATGCTTCCATTTTAAAACTTGCATATTCTTGCACACACCAAGCGCTAAACCTCCCCCAATCTAAAGGTCCTCACCAAAACATCACTCTGCTTTGATTTCAATAACACTTAAACAATGCCTCTTCAACTTCTTTTAGATCCTCCCATATGCTACCTTTGATCAATCCCTCCCAAATAGCTTTTAAAGATAATTTGGTCCTAATATGTCATCACTAGTTGGGACAGCATTTATAACTCATCCCTTACTGCCCTTGAACTGAGTGCTTTGCTAGGTTATTTCACAGGGCAAATGAGAGTCAATTAAATTGCTGTGGAGTCTGGAGTCACATTTGGGCCAATCTGGGTAAAGATGGCAGATTTCCTTCCATAAAGGGCATCAGTGAACGAACCCTTTGGGTTTTTACAATAAAAGTTACATGCTTGCCATTAGACTCACGTTTAATCTCAGATCTAAAATTTTATTTAGTCCAAATTTCACAACTTGTCATTGTGAAATTCAAATCCATGTTCCCAGAAATAAAACAAAGGTGGAGAAACTCAGCAGGTCTGGCAGTATCTGTGGAGAGAGAAACAGAGTTAATGTTTTGAATCCAACAGAATTCTTTAATGCTCCCAGAACGCGAGTCTGAGCTATGGAGTACTAGTGCAGTGAAATTACTAGCTCACTGCCACCCCAGCTCAGGAAGCTCAGACTCCATTTTTGTCGGATTGCGTTCTGCAAGATGCCTCGAAGGCATTTTCTATACTGTATATATAAATGAAGATCACATTTGTTGACATTAATTCAGCTAGGATAAATATGTGTACAAAGCTTTTTGAAAAGATTTACATCTTGAATTTAACAAATGGAAAAAAACACTCAGCTGTGAATGGATTCTAATGAGCTTAAAAGAAACCCAGTCCAGGTGGATTGAAAACCACAACTAGAAAGTAAAACAGAAGGAGGAAGTAGAAAGCCAGCAAGATTGTTCAGGTACAGAGGACGAAGTAATTATACTAAAGTTTATAAATCACTGGTTAAATCTTAGCTAGAATTTCATGTCCAAGTCTGAACATCAGATTAGAATGTCAAAGCCCCAGGGAAGGTGCAAGGTGATTATTAAAATATTAAGGATGAGGGACTTTAGTTACGTTGGAGAAACTAGTAGTAGTACAACTGTTCACTGTACAGAGAAAATTAAGGAGGGATTTAATAGAGGCATTCAAAATGAGAAAGGATTTTGATGGATTAGACAGGAAGAAATTGTTTCCAACGGCAGGTGGTCAAGAACCTGGGGACAAGGATGGAAGGTGACAAAACCAGAGAATTATCTCTCTGCACTGAATACTACTTAGAACATGCTGCATGAAAGGATGGTAAAAGCAGATTCACATAGGTATGGTGAAAGAAAAAAAATCTCTGTAGGATTACAGAGAAAGAGCCAGAGCTGTGGGAATAATTGGAGAACTCGTTCAAAGAGCCAGGAAATACAAAAATGGGCCGGAGTCACATCCTGTCATTCTTTGACCCTGTCAGAGATTTGTATTTTCTTCTGTTCGTATTTTCTAACCTCTCTCTTAAGACACTTGCTTGGACAGATTTTTGGAGGCACTAACACTCATTGATTTGTTGCCAAGGGCCATTCGCATTGGAAGAGCAATAACAACCTCACTGATAAGATATCGTGGATGAACAACAAGAGTCAGATCTCTCCCAAGATGCATTTCCAAGCAATGAACAGTTGCAGGCACAGGAACAAGCTGATGTTCTCTCTCTACCCTCATTCCCCTGATCAATCTCAGAGGAAAGAAAGTCAAATGTAATGTCTCAACCATACCCCAAATTAGCTAGCAGCAGAGACCAAAAATTGCTTGTTTCTGGACTGTACAATTCAGTATGACACAATATGGTGCATTTAGCTTGTAGTCAGAAGCAGTTTCATAATGTTTACTTGTACGGCAATTTAATAAGCCAAACTTCGCACATTCTCTTAATGAAATGAGAACAAACTGATAACCAGAGTTTAAAATGGTATGGGATAAACTCTTGATATTCACAAACATAATTATGAGTGAGTGACTTACAGGATCCGTCAGCATTGCTCGGGAGTGAGAAGCCAAAGCGAGGAAAGCTAGTGTATTGAAGATAATTCCATTAATGATACTGTACAACAAGTCTTTTGCTGGAACTAGCATGACAAAAATAACAACAAACTCTGCGTAGAAAATCAGCATCCAGGTCACGATGGCACAGGCCAGACCACAGCCATCTTTGATGAACCAGATCCTATCCATGGAGTTATCACTGGAAGGTGGCAAACACTGGTCAGCTTGCAGGTACTCAGCTCGCCGCTCAATATCCCTGCTTCGATTAGTGGATGACATGATCTAATAAGTAGTCCATAATTAAACCTGTTCGAGCAGAAAAGAAAGCACTTTCAATTTTTAAAAAAACAACTTTAAAAAGACAACTCAAAAACTGATCCTTAATTTTGACAATACCTTCGTGTAAACATTAAAGGCGCTGAACAGCATTAAAAGTCACATTTTTATATACAAAGCTACCCAATATCAGGTATGATACAGATTCAGTCACAATATATAAATCTAACTGTCAGAAAGAAAAGGGCAATAACTAAATTACCTTGGAAGAACAACTTTGGGGACAGAGAGATTTATAAAAAAAAGATATAGGTTGTGCCCATTGGGGACGGACATGGAAATTGACTGGAAAAGTGAAGGGTTTGAACGTGAGGAGAGACACTCACCCGTTAAAAAACCCGGTTGCTCCCCTTGGGCGGATCCTTCCTCCCCCCCCACACACACACACACAGCAGGCAGTCAACCGGAGGGAGGGAGGACCCTCAGGCGGACACTGGGGAGGAGCCGCCGCCAGTCCCAGCCTCAGGCTTCATGAACACCGAGAGTCAGGCCCAGAGAGAGGGAGGGGGGGAGGAGGGGGGGAAGGGTGTGACGGGAGGAAACTCCAGCAGGTCCCGTGGAGACGCTCACACACCATCCCCCCCCGCGCTCCGTGCGGCTCTCACTGCTCTCCTCATCCACACCACCGCCGCCGCCAGCTACCCCTCGGGAAACTGAGCCACCCGTTACCGTGGACGCTCAACAGAGGGCGGGGGGAGGAAACCCGGAAACGGAAATCGATCCTCCAATTCTGTGGGGAGAAACCGGAACTGACGTGGGCGTCCGGTGCGACCGAACGTCACAAAATATGGTCACCAACCGCCTCGTGAACAACAATAACAACATCGTCGTCACATCGGGCGGCGTTCTAATTCACTTTTCACCTCCAGTCCCCGGCAAAGTTGGGTTGGCGCCGATCCCCAATCGACCCGCCCGAGTTTTAAAATAAAATTCCGTCGGTTTGGGGAATGACGGTTGGTCGGCCGACGCGGGAGTGGTGTCGGCGCATGCGGGTCGCATGGTGATGACGCGATTGCAAAATGGCGACGGTGGTGCTGAGCGAGGCGGAGAAGGTTTATGTGATGCATGGCGTTCAGGTAGGAGGCAGGAACGGGAAGCTCCTGCTGCTAGACCCGCTGTCCTTTTCCAGCACCGCACTCTCGGCTATTGTGTAATGAAGCAGGGTTAATTAGTAATATCATGGTAAAACGTTCTCTGCAAGACAGTGGTCACAAAACCTTTGAATTCAGGGTTAAATTTGAAAGTGACACACACCAAATGCAAACAACAATCTCAACTTTAAGGCAATTGCACAGGTATGAGGGGAGAATTTGAGTCATAGAGACGTACAGCATGGAGACAGACCCTTCGGTCCAACCCGTCCATGCCGACCAGATATCCCAATCCAATCTAGTCCCACCTGCCAGCACCTGGGCCATATCCCTCCAAACCCTTCCTATTCATATACCCATCCAAATGCCTCTTAAATGTTGCAATTATACCAGCCTCCACCACATCCTCTGGCAGCTCATTCCATACACATACCACCCTCTGTGTGAAAAAGTTGCTGCTTAGGTCTCTTTTATATCTTTCCCCATTCACCCTAAAACATTTTGGGAAAGCAAATCTTAGCAGAATTTATACACTTAATGGTAAGGTCCTATTGAGTGTTGCTGAACAAAGAGACCTTGGAGTGCAGGTTCATAGCTCCTTGAAAGTAGAGTTGCAGGTAGATAGGATAGTGAAGGAGGAGTTTGGTATGCTTTCCTTTATTAGTCAGAGTATTGAGTACAGGAGTTGGGAGGTCATGTTGCGGCTGTACAGGTTATTCGTTAGGCCACTGTTGGAATATTGCGTGCAGTTTTGGTCTCCTTCCTATCGGAAACATGTTGTGAAACTTGAAAAGGTTCAGAAGAGGTTTACAAGGATGTTGCCAGGGTTAGAGGATTAGAGCTACTAAGAGAGGCAGAACAGGCTGGGGCTATTTTCCCTGGAGCGTCTGAGGCTGAGGGGTTATAGAGGTTTACAAAATTGAGGGGCATGGATAGGGTAAATAGGCAAAGTCTTTTCCCTGAGGTCGGGGAGTCCAGAACTAGAGGGCATAGGTTTAGGGTGAGAGGGGAAAGATATAAAAGAGACCTAAGGGGCAACTTTTTCACACAGAGGGTGGTACGTGTATGGAATGAGCTGCCAGAGGAAGTGGTGGAGGCTGGTACAATTGCAACATTTAAGAAGCATTTGGATGGGTATACAAATAGGAAGGGTTTGGAGGGATATGGGCCAGGTGCTGGCATGTGGGACGAGATTGGGTTGGGATAACTGGTCAGAATGGACGGGTTGGACTGAAGGGTCTATTTCCATGCTGTACATCTCTATAACTCTATGCCCTCTAGTTCTGGACTCCCCCATCCCAGGGAAAAGACTTTGTCTATTTATGCTATCCATTCTCCTCATGATTTTGTAATCCTCTATAAGGTCACCCCTCAACCTCCGACGTTCCAGGGAGAACAGCTCCAGCCTGTTCAGCCTCTCCCTGTAGCTCAAATTCTCCAACCCTGGCAACATCCTTATAAATCTCTTCTGAACCCTTGCAAGTTTCACAACATCTTTCCAATAGGAAGGAGACCAGAATTGCACACACTATTCCAACAGTGGCCTAACCAATGTCCTGTACATGACCTCCCAACTCCTGTACTCAGTGCTCTGACCAATAAAAGAAAGCATACCAAACGCCTTCTTCACTATCCTATCTACCTGCGACTCCACTTTCAAGGAGCTATGAACCTGCACTCCAACGTCTCTTTGTTCAGCAACATTCAATAGGACCTTGCCATTAAGTATATAAGTCCTGCAAAGATTTGCTTTCCCAAAATGCAGCACCTTGCATTTATCTGATTTAAACTCCATCTGCCATTTCTCAGCCCATTGGCCCATCTGGTCAAGATCCTGTTATAATCTGAGGTAACCTTCTTCGTGCTCCACTACACCTCCAATTTTGGTGTCATCTGCAAACTTACTAACTATGCTCGTATCCAAATCCAAAGACCTTCAGCGAGGTTATTACACCAATCATTCCAGAAGAGAGCAGATGATGAGGAAGGCAGAGAGGAGACAGGTGCAAGAGACCCCGGGAGAAGTACCTGTCAGGAACAAGTTGAAGCTTTTGGAAACAGTAGAGACTGATGACACTGCCAGTTCACAAGGCAGCCAGGTCTGTCAATCAAAAGTTGGTGCAGAGACAGAGCAGAAGAGTCGGACATCGCACAGAGCCGTGGTAATAGGGGACTCCATCGTGAGAGGAACTGACCGGGGTTTTTGTGGCAGCAGA
>NC_057738.1:37529476-37546882 GCF_004010195.1 Chiloscyllium plagiosum
ACTCTTTGCTACCTTCTCCCCAGCCCCACCCCTCCTCCCATTTAACTCTCCAGCCTGGAGGCTCCCTGCCTTCAGTCCTGATAAGGGGCTTTTGCCCGAAACGTCGATTTTCCTGCTCTTTGGATGCTACCTGACCGGCTGTGCTTTTCCAGCACCACTCTAATCTAGACTCTGATTTCCAGTGTCTGCAGTCCTCACTTCTGCCAACTAGGAAACATTTGAAGAAACAATCCACAATATTCAACAAAAATACATTCTGTTGAAAGTCAAGAATTAAGCAAGGATGATCCATCCATGGCTCAGTCTGGAAGTTATTTCCAAAACTTAATATGTCTGACAATTAGATGTGCTTTGGAAAGTACCAAAGGCCTATTAAAAAGATAATGAGAAAGGAAAAAGTAGAATATGCAAGTAAACTTGCCAGAGGTAAAATGAAATAGATAAGTTTATGCAAATGTTGGTTGCTGAGAAGGAGAGACAGGATAAGCTATCTTAAGGACTTTGGAGCAACATTGAACATGGCGAGTTTTGAGAAGATTTGTAGCTCAGGTTGAGGTTTTAGATGCAGCTGAAATTTGCTGAGCTGAAATTTCCCGATGTTTCGTTACCCTACTAGGTAACATCTTCAGTGGGCCTCAGGCAAAGCAATGCTGAAAATTCCTGCTTTCTATTTATATGTTTGGATTCTTTGGGTTGGGGATGTTATTTCCTGTGGTGAAGTCACTTCCTGTTCCTTTTCTCAGGGGGTGGTAGATGGGGTCGAACTTGATGTGTTTGTTGATAGAGTTCCGGTTGGAATGCCATGCTTTTAGGAATTCTCGTGCGTGTCTTTGTTTGGCTTGTCCGAGGATAGATGTATTGTGCCTGTCGAATTGGTGTCCTTTCTTATCTGTATGTATCTGGACAAACAGGCAGAAAACTAGCCACCAGGATACATGAATACCAACATGAATACTACAAAATGACATGACCCTCTCTCACTGGTATCCTTACATACAGATAAGGAAGGACCCCAGTTTGACTCAGCGAGCAAGCCTACATCTAGACATTGAACATTTCCAGTAGGAAGGAAGGACTGTAAGAGGAGCAGTAATCTGCCAGGGTTGTCGAAGGAAATAAGGCAGGCTATCAAAGTAAAAGAGAAGGCATACAAAGTGGCCAAAAATAGCAGGAATGTAGAAGATTGGGAAAACTTTAAAGGTCAACAGAAAGCTTCAAAAATGAGATATAAACAAAAGTAAGATAGAGTATGAGAAAAAAACCAATATAGAGATAGACAGCAAAAGTTTCTATAAATATGTAAGACGAAGAAGAGTGGCTAAAGTAAATGTTGGTCCTTTAGGTGATGAGAAGGGACAGTTGTGGAATATGATGAAATGGATGAGGCATCGAACAGGCACTTTGCATCAGTCTTCACAGTGGAGGATATTAATAACATGCCAGTAAGTGACAAAGAGATTAAGGTAGATGAGGACCCCCTGGAAACCATTATTATGGAAGAGCTAGTGTTGGGTAAGCTAATAGATCTAAGAATAGATAAGTCTCCTGGCCTGGATGGAATACATCCCAGGGTACTAAAAGAGATGGCAGGAGAAATAGCAGGTTCACTGGCAGTAATTTTCCTAAATTCCCTGAACCCTGGAGCAGTCCCAGCAGGTTGGAATATAGCAAATGTGACACCACTGTTGAAAAAGGGAAGTAGACAAAAGATGGGGAATTATACACCAGTGAGTTTAACCAGTGTGGAAGATGCCTGAGTCTGTTATCAAGGAAGAAATAGCAGGACATCTCAAAAGAAATTGTCCAATTGTACAGAAGCAGCATGAGTTCATGAAGGGCAGGTCGTGCTTCACAAATCATTTGGAATTCTATGACGACATTTCAAACAAGGTGGATAATGGGGACTCAGTGGATGCGGTGTACCTAGATTTCCAAAAGGCCTTGACAAGGTGCAGCACATGGGGCTACTGCATAATATAAGGATGCGTGGTGTTAGGGGTAGAATATTAGCGTGGATAGGTTGACTGACAGGAAGCAAAGAGTGGGGATAAATGAGTGCTATTCTGGCTGGCAATCAGTGACTAGTGGTGTGCCTAAGGGATTGCTGTTGGGACCACAATTATTTACAATTTGTATAGATAACTTGGAGTTTGGGATCACTTGGTGGAGCAGGCTCAAAGGGCCGGATTTCCTGATTCCATGATTCCCCAAGGCAGTGTAGGTGTGATATGTTCTAACTTCGGGGCGACCCTGTAAACTGCTTCTGGCTCTGCTACTTCCCCAGACAATGGAGATGTGAAATGCCTCATTATTGGGGGATGATTGTGAAAACAAATTTGATTGGCTGGGGGATGGCTGTGAAAGCATTTTTGAATGGAAGGGATTGAATGAGAGTTTAATTTGATAATAGCAGTAGAGTAGTAGAAAATGACTGGCCAGAAGAAGTGAGTCATCCACATTTCTGCATGAATGTCGTCCCCACCCACTTCCAAAGTGTTCTGCATCTGGAAAAAGATAGTACAGTTTTACCCTTTAACGTTACGTTAGCGTTAGACATTGAACATTTCCAGTAGGAAGGAAAGACTGGTAAGAGGAGCAGTAATCTGCCATGGGTGTCGAAGGGAGAGAGTACATACTGGCCTTTATTTTGCAAGGAGATTAGACTAATTGAACATGCAAGTCTTGTCATAGTTATAAGGGGCTTTGGTGAGACCCCAACTGAGTGTGCAGTTTTAGTTTCTGCATTTTAAGAAAAGGTATGTTTGCATTGAGTTAGTAAAGCTCAGGTTTGCTAAATTAATCCCTGGAGTGATAGGTTTGACTATGATGAGAATCTGATGAAATTAGATCTGCATTCTCTGGAGTTTAGAAGAACCGGAGGTTATCTCATTGAAATGTGTAAGATTCTAAAGATGCATTTTGGGTGGAGGCTGAGTGGTTGTTTCCATTGATTGGGCAATCTACAGCACAGGCACAGTCTCAGGATAAAGACTCTATCTTTTAGGACCAAGATTAAAAAAATTCTTTAGTCAAAGAGTGGTAAATCTTCTAAATTCTCTTTCCCAGAGTTTTTGGACAGTTACTGTTGCTCATCAAAAGATTCTGTTTCAGAACTGAATTAACTCTTGTTTCTTTCTCCACAGATACTGCCTGACCTGCTGAGTTCCTCCAGCATTATCTGTTTGTATTTCTGATTTCAGATAAATCATCTGCAGCATTTTGCTTTTATTTGAGGGTTTTGGGACATGGTGGCAAGGTGGAGTTGAACCCCCAGATCAGTTATGATCACATTGAATTCTGGAGCAGACTCAACTAGCTTTATAGTCTACTTCTGATCCCATCTCTTTATAGAAGCATTGTCCCTTTTGTTTCTGCAATATATTACATATATGTATATAATTTCTATAATATGATTTTCTGCAGTTGGGAACTGATGTTTTAAGTGACTTTCTCCAATCTCCATTCTTCAGGATGATCTACGAATTGACGGTCGTGGGTGTGAAGATTATAGACACACTGAGGTAGAAACAGATGTTGTGTCAAACACAAGTGGATCTGCTAGAGTGAAAATTGTAAGTACTAAGCAGCGCTGCCTTTATTCTAAATTGAAAAATTTATCACAACACTTGATTTGAACATCAACTGTGATTCTTTGATAGTGGTGGAAGAGACAGGATTGTCACCTGGATGTTTCAAACTCACACCAGTGTGTATGTTCATAAAAAGTAACACTTAGAACATTACAGTGCAATGCAGGCCCTACAGCCCTCGATGTTGCAAACCTACACTATTCCATTATCATCCATATGTTTATCCAATGACCAGTTAAATGCCCTTAAAGTTGGCAAGTCTACTACTGTTGCAGACAGGGCATTCCACACCCTTACTACTCTTTGAGTAAAGAACCTACTTCTGATATCTGTCCTATATCTATCATCCCTCAATTTAAAGCTATGTCTCCTTGTGCGAGCCATCCAAGGAAAAAGGCTCTCACTGTCCACCCTATTTAATCTTCTGATCATCTTCTATTTCAAATCTCTCAGTCTTTCCTCATAAGACCTTCCCTTTATATCTGGCAACATTCTGGTAAATCTCCTCTCCGTCCTTTCCAATGCTTCCATATTCTTCCTATAGTGCGGCGACCAGAACTGTACGTGGTAGTCCAAGTGCAGCCGTGTCAGAGTTTTATACTGCTGCAGCTTGACCTCATGGCTCCGAAATTCAATCCCTCTACCCATAAAAGCTAATACACCGTATGCATTCTTAACAACCCTATCAACCTGGGTGGCAGCTTTTGGGGATCTGTGCCCATGGACACACAGATCTCTCTGCTCATCTACACTACCAAGAATCTTACCATTAGCCTGGTACTCTATTCCTGTTGTTCCTTCCAAAGTGAATCACCTCACACTTTTCTGCATTAAACTCTCAGCCCAGCTCTGCAGCTTATCTATGTCCCTCTCTAACCTACAACATCCTTCCACACTTCCCACAACTCCACCAACTTTAGTGTCTTCCATAAATTTACTAATCCGTCCTTTTACACTGTCATCCAGATCATTTATAAAAATGACAAACAGCAGTGGCTCCATAACAGATCCTTAAAGTACTCCACTAGCAATTGGTCTCCAGGATGAGCATTTTCCAACAACCACCACCCTTTGTCGTCTTACAGTTTCTGATCCAAACCACTAAATCATGCTCAATCCCATGCCTTCATATTTTCTACAATAGCATATCATACCTTGTGAAATGCTTTACTGAAATTCATATACACTACATCAACCGCTTTATACTCATCTACCTGTTTGGTCACCTCAAAGAACTTTTGTGAGCTATGACCTTCCCTTCACAAAACTGTTTTGACTATCCCAAATCAACTTATTCCTTTCTGGATGTTTATAAATCCTGTCTTTTATAATCCTCATCTGAACTGTCATGTCTGCTTCCTAGTGGGTTCCCTTGACCTCATGGTCACTTGCCTCCTAACTGTGAAAGATGAAAATCTGACTCTTGGCTTGCTTCACACACTGTGCCAAAAGAAATCTGGGCCAGAGGAAACTTTCCAACAAATCTGTGAATTGGTGGTGAGTTGAAAATGTGGAGATAATCAGTTTGCCCACTGTTTATCCCAATATACTTTCAAATTAAAACAGTTGGCATTTCTAGAAGATTGGCAGGCTAAGATTAACAACAGCTCTGTTTGACAGGCCAAATTGTGTGCATTGAAGAGACAGTAGATACTGACAGATATATAGAGTTTGTCACAGATCTGCCATAATTTCATTGAATAAAGAAGCAGGTTTGAGGGCTGAATGGCCTACTTCTGTTCCTGTGAGAATCATGAATGCTAGTTCCTTTCCCAAGATAAAAAGCTAATAGAGATATCATCATCCACTTCTTATTCAAGCAGGACTTTGCTGAAATACACTTGGACGATCAATAAGTTATTTTTTTAGACGATTACTGTTGTGGAAATTAGATTCTGGTGGCAGAGTGGTCTAGGCACATTTTTCATCTAGCGAATTGTCTCCAATTGCTTGTATCATCAGAGGAAGCAATGTTTTCTCATTAATAGTACATAATACACAGTGGAACACTGCCTGCTGGGAACCATTGAAGGAGGCACCTCATTTCTCTATTTGGCATCTCAGGTAGCTTTTCAAAAGATAATTAGCCAGACATCCCATTGAAATCTTTCCCTGTTGTATGAAAGTTATCGTATTGGACCGCTGAAACAGAGATGACTCAGTTTGGCCTTCAAAGTGGTGTGGCGAGCAATGATGCAGATTCCCTCCATTACAGGAATCATATAACACCACATCTTACCTCTTGCAGTTTTCAGAGAATATGTTAAAAGAATCAAGATATTGGCACAATGTAATTTCACTTATTTGAAGAGTTGGTGCAAGTAGGGAGTCAAATGACGACCTCCTACTCTGCAACCATTGGGTGATTCTATGTTGAAGGAGCCAGAAGGATGATGTGACACAAATTCTTCTGTGTTGCAGACCAATTTGCCATATGGTACTGTTGTCCTGTTTTCCCCCCTCAGTTGATGCAAAACGCGCAGAGCCACAGTATAGTTTTACCTCCTTCATCTTTATTCCAGGCCCTGGAGGGAGAGAGAATGTTCACCCATGTGCACAGAGACATGAGTTCTCAGTCTTCACTCAAACAGCAGTTTCTTAATGAATTATAGAGTCATTTTACAGGGAGAAACATCCAGATAAGGCAAAGTACATATTGATTGGGTTACCGTTCTAATCAGCGAGTGTCAATAGTAAAGATTAAGCCATCTGCTGTTACACAATGAATGTTCTTAACCTTAACTGGCTTCACATAATGAATACTTTTCACCTTATTAAACTGACCTTACACACTGAATGCTTCCAATAATGTTAAATGGCTCTACATAATGAATACTTTTCCACCTTGTTAACCCATTACCCTTTCCTCCAGCACCCCATTGTTAACTGCAAGTTCTTATTTGATCTGAGTCCTGCTTAGCTGAACCTTTTGCTTCACAAAACTCAAAATGTAACTCTTTCCCTACCTGCTCATACCCTATACATATTCTCAGTGCTATTGTTCCTTGTATGAGTGCAGTAACCTGCACTCTTGTCTTTAACTGGAAGCTGAAGGAAATCATAGTAAAATATAACTAAAGTGACCAGTGTTTTCTGGGCAGTCACAATGCCACCCTGAATGTAGCCAATTAAAATGGTTCCTTTATTCAGGCACAACAGTGAAGCTAGATCTAACCTGGTGCTACTTAGAGTAACTTACCTGCATTCAATTGCATTCAAGCTTCAAACAACAGCTCAATCTGTAGTAAGTATGTCTTGCAAGTCCTCATCTTGCTATGAACAAAATTCGAATTTGTCTGTGTTGTATGCTGTAGATTTATGATTTTCAACGTAAGTATTACTTTTTGAGAGCAAGAATGAAGGAAGTATTGAGGCTTGTTGGTTGCCATCAGATGCAAAAGAAAAAAGCACCACAATTTCCAAGGTCCATATTCTTCAGAGGAAGAGACTGGGCTGATTCAAAGGCATTTATCCAATTTCAGAAATCTGCTGTTATGCTTTCAATGTTAGAATTAAAGTATTTATTGTGTCTAATGCTGTTTAGATATTGCAAGCATCATTTATGTTCTGAGTAATTTTGTTTCACAAGTGGGTGGCACAGTGGTAGCACTGCCTCACAGTGCCAGAGACCCGGGTTCAATTCCCGCCTCAGACGACTGACTGTGTGGAGTTTGCACGTTCTCCCCGTGTCTGCGTGGGTTTCCTCCGGGTGCTCCAGTTTCCTCCCACCATCCAAAGATGTGCAGGGTCAGGTGAATTGGCCATACTAAATTGCCCGTAGTGTTAGGTAAGGGGTAAATGTAGGGGTATGGGTTGCGGGTCGGTGTGGACTTGTTGGGCCGAAGGGCCTGTTTCCACACTGTAATCTAATCTAAATCTAAAAGATATTGACAAAACTTGAAGTTTGGAAATCTGCAAGGGACCAAGTTTAAAAGCCTGTCAACACAATGAATATGCTTCTGTATCTATTGTTTATCCAACATCACACGCAGGCGCTTGATATAATTGTTCCTTTAAGAAAACGCAGCCAAGATGTTCCCTCTGCATCATGAAACATGTGATGTTGGAATGGGTCCAGTTCTGCCAGGCTGTTGCTGAAGGTGCCAACCATAGTCTGTTACCAACATCCACCTCGCATTCTGAGTTTACTTGGTCAGCAATGCTCTGAGCTTTGATGCAATTCATTGCTTTAGAGAGTAGCTTTTTTAAGCTGGGCCAGGGTGAAACATTAAAATGATGCTTCACTTGAACAGACCATTCAGCCGATTGTGTTTGTGCTGGGAATGCCATTCTGAGCTTGCTCAGATTCTAGTTTTGTACTGGTTTATTCATTAGTCACTGCATTTCAAAGTGTAGTTCACTGGACATTTTACAGACACTGTAATAGGAAAGATTTGTTTAGAAATGTGAATGTTTTTGGAAAATAGATAGCACAAGTTATCTGTCAAGGCTGGCACCTTTCTTGCCTTTCCAGAATGTCTGTGTGAAGGTAGATCAGGTAAGTAGCTGCAATAATGCCCAAACTGTTAGGCAGAGCTCATCAAGTAGAATCCCATCGCAATCAAGTTGGTTTGGAGTAGTAGGAAATGATTGCTAACTTTAAGAGGCGTGTTAGTGTGAAGTCTCGGAGTGTCTGGCTTTCAGTTTTCTTGAAACCAACCTTTGACATTCTGAATCAGAGTTGCAAGCTAAGCTACCATTTGGCAAGAATGGCATTTTGATATCAGTGGATTGAGGCGAAATTGGGGTCAAAGAATGCTGTAGTGATGGAAATAAGCCATTTTTAAAGATGGCTTCAAGTTTTATTTCAGAATGAAAGAGAACACTGCTTTTAACCATTTCACGATTGGGAAGGCTGCCAACCTCTAGGACTAGCGCTGGAGGGTTTATTTTTGGAAAGAGCTATCTAACATGCTTTCCATCTTGCCGTTGTAAATCAGGGAAAGGTTTGTACCATCTATAACCCAATGTAACTAAAATGTATTATAGCATGCATGGTAGTCACTCATGGAGATGTCAGTGCCAGCGATGCACTTAAGACAATTAAAGGTATCAGGTACGATGTTCCTTCAGTCCACCACCAGTATTGATGCTGGCACATACAATAGCAAGGTTAACTGGAGTGGGTTGAATTGAGCAATATGCATGTTAGTCACATTGATTTAATTGTTAAAAGACTGAGGGAAATGCTTCGTGTTACTGTACTGTTCAAAGTTCATTTGTTAGAGAAGTAAAAAATGTATTTTGGTATTTACTTTTTCACAGGGTCACACAGATATTCTTGTAGGTGTTAAAGCTGAAATGGGCACACCTAAACTGGAGAGACTATACGAAGGCTTTTTGGAATTCTTTGTGGACTGGTAAGATGCTTGTCAAATGACAGACCTCAAGGCAAGCTCCACATTAATCCACTTAATTAATAAGGATCTGTCTGAAAAGATGTGAAGATCATGACAGGCATAAAAAAATTCCTGGTCTCTGTACCTCTGGACATGACAATTTGAATACAGGCCTGATAGGCCTCCCATCTCTCACCATCTGTGAACTTGTGGCTAAAGTAAAACCTGCTCGTTCCCAAGTCTCATCAAGTCCCCTTTCCCATCATCTCTCTGCATATTGAGCCTATTGGCTCTTGGCTAAACAATAGTTTACTTTTAAAATTCTCATCCTGTTTTCTAATTCATCCATTGCCTTATACATTCATATGATATAGGAGCAGAATTAGGCCATTCAGCCCATTGAATCTGCTCCGCCATTCAATCACCCCCATTTTCCTGCCTTCACTCTATATTTGTTCAACCCATTACAAATTAAAATTGCCTAACTCCTCCTTAAATTTACTCACTATCCCAGCATCCACCACATTTTGGGATAGTGAATTCCACCGATTCACAACCCTCTGGGAGAAGTAGTTTCTCCTCAACTCCTATATTTTAAATTTGCTACCCCTTACCCTAATGGCCTTGCCCCATCCTATCTCTGTAATGTCCTCAATTCCACATTCTGAGATAACTGTACACCTAACATTAGGCCTCTGAAGTGTCAACAGTTTTGATTGCCCTGCTGTTGATGTTCATGCCTTAATTTGGGACCTGGGTCCCAAGCCCAATTCTTACCTAAACCTAAATTCTTACCTTACCTATCTTTTAAAATGTCTTTTAAAAACATACTTTTTAGGATATAGGCCAGTCATAATTGGATCATGATTGTCACTAAACTATGTGGTTTGCAAGGCCATTTCAAAGGACAGCCAAGAGTCAATCACCTTACTGTGGGCCTGGAATCACATGTATTCATCAGGTAAGCCTAACATATATCCTTTCCTAAAGGATATTAGCAAGCCAAGTGGGTCTCTAGAACTATTGATTACTGTCATGATCGGAGCCAGGGTTATTAACTGAATTTGAATCTCGCCAGTTCCTGTGGTGGGATTTGAACCTATGTCCCCAGACCAATCATCTGAGCATATGGTTTACTAGTCCAGTTACATTACCACCATACCACCATTACCTTTTCTACCTCTACAGCCAATCTTTTGGCCCTTGTATGTGCAACAGTCTCAAATATTCCTACAGAGGACCTTTTTATATAGCTCTAAGTTGTTAGCAAGCGATTAATGGGCTTAACAACCACCTGATGAAAGAACAACGTTCTGCAAGCTAGTGATTCCAAATAAACCTGTTGGACTATATGTGGTGTTGTGTGATTTTTAACTTTGCACAATCCAGTTCAACACCGGCACCTCCAAATCATTACATTACATAGTGCACTGAACATGCATGTATGCGAATTGTACTTCTATGAATAATCCACTGGATGGTGATAGTGGAGTGCTTTCTAATGTTGATTGATTTAATTTAATATGTGAGACTGAAATGAGGGCTGGGATCAGCTGGAATTTTTCTCTACCTATTTGAAGTCAAAGAGTTGACTGATAAATCAAAATGAAGTTTTTCATCATATCTGAACACAATATTATTGAGTTATTTTAAATATGATTTTCTTCACTAGCTCTGCCAATGCAACCCCTGAGTTTGAAGGGCGAGGAGGAGAAGATCTGGGCACAGAAATCGCCAACACCCTGTACAGAGTGTTTGATAACACCAGTACCTTGGATTTGAAGACACTCTGCATTACTCCCAGAGAACACTGCTGGATCCTGTATGTAGATGTACTGGTAGGTTTTCTTCAGAAAGCAGAAAGTTGGAGTCATAAATTTAGAAAAATTAAAACAGATTTGTTTATGTAATGTCAGATTTGGGATTTAAAGACAGTAGTTTAATGCAGGAAAGGAACACTATTATTCAGCTTGCCAGGAGTTGAAGAGTTTGATATTGACCTTGGCTTTTTTTTTAAATTAGAACTGGTTTATTTTAATGGGGTGACATCTGTCATGCAAAGTGAGACAGCACTGAAATTAGACTGTCCGATTGCTGCACACTCTGGGAAAGTATGGCACAGCTGTTGAATGATAGCTGGCATGATGCAAGATCTCGACTTGGGCACATTTGATCAAAGTCCTGCCTCAAAGCAGCCACACAGCCAATGCACCAAATTGCCTGACTTGGTCAAACACAATGGGTTCAGCAAGAAAGCTGAAGAAGAACGGGAATGATTTGCTGCCAGCCCTGACTCCTTGGGTCAATTTGTGTGTTCTCATGGTGACTGATGCTACCAAAAAAAATTAGCAATTTCAGCTAAATGTTTCTATCCCAGGGGAAAAAAACACTTTCTCCCAAAGAACCATGGACACCCGGTTAGTGAATTGATTCTGCATATAACGTACGTACCACTATTGTAACCATCAAGTTGTCATGTCCAACCAATAGCATTCATTTTCTGTAGGAATATGGAATAAAAGGATAAAAAGTTGTTAACAAATGTCAACATCTTTAAAACATGTGGGTTATTTCCATGGCCAAAGCCTGACCATTAACATACTGAGAGTTACTATTGATCAAAAACTAAAACTGTCCTGTAAATTCTATGGCCACAAGAGTAGGTCAGAGGCTAGGATTGCTGCCTCATGTAGCTCACCTCCTGACCCCAAAACCATTTTCCATTGGCAAGTCACGTGAGGAGTGTGATGGTATACTGTCTCCATGAGTGCCTCCAGCAATACTCAAGAAGCTTAACCCCATCCAAAACAAAGCAGTCTGTTTAATCTGCAATTCATCTCCTTCCTTATCAACTCACTTCCTCCACCATGACACCCAGCAGCAATAGAGTGTGCCTTCTACAACTTGTCAAGGCTGTTTAGATAGCACCCTGCAAAACTGTGACCATACCATCTAGAAGAATAAAGGCATCAGATGCATGGGAACACCACCTGAAAGTTTCCCTCTCGGCCTTATGCCATCCAGACTTGGAACTATATCACTATTCTCTCAACATTACTGGAACTCCCTCCCTAACAGCATTGTGGGTATATCCACATCCAAAAATCTGCAGCAATTCAGGAATCTGGTCTACCAGCACCTTTCAAGACAATTAGGAATTGGCAAGAAATACTGGCCTAGCCAGCGATACTTATTTCCCACTCAATAATGTAAAAAGAGGAGAATGGTAAGAATTAGATGCTTATCTCGGGATGAGATGTTCAGAATCCATACACACCATCATTGGGCTGAACTTAATGACAGTGATTCATGTATAGTAGTACATATGTGAATTAGAAACATTTTTTGGGCATGCAAAATTGTGTCAAATTTCCAAGTTTTTATATATTAAAATGTACTACGAGACAAATTTTTTTTCCTGTAGAGTACAGAATTTGGAGAGCAATCGTTTTAGTCTGAAAATTTTGGTCTTTGCTCTTGCATCTTTTTGTTTGATCATTTTAACTTTTTCTTCAATAAATGTATATGAAAGTATAGTCTTTATTTCTGCAATGGGTTATGGATTAATGACAAGTAAATGATGTTTTGTGCATGATCAAAACATTCATATGGTTAGTGTGGCTAGCTATTATAGCTACAAAGCTTGGGCATTCTAGTGTGCATTCACATTTGCCCAATTCAATTCATTGACAGCTATGGTTGTGTTGTGTGCACTTTTCCTAATCTCTGTTCTGTCCTGCTTTAGGTTAATTTGTGCAATGCAGTAACTTTTTGCATGTTTTCACGTGTTTCCCCAACAAAGGACAATATGCTCAATAAGACTTGTTCTCTCCCCTCTGCCCCTTCTTTACAATCTGACTGTGTTTTACACAACCTTCCCAAGATTACATTTTGAAAAGGCTAGGCCATAATATACAACTTTTGTTAACTTTAAGTTGTCTGTTTTTCAGTTGTTGGAGTGTGGTGGAAACCTTTTTGATGCAATCTCTCTAGCAGTCAAAGCAGCACTTCATAATACTAGGTAAGAATTGGATTCATGTGTTTTGTGTCCTGGGCAACATTCCCTTTTAAGCTACTAGGCCACACAGCTGCTCATAGGCCTGTGCAGCAGCAGAAAAAAATTGGAGAAAAGATCTATCTCAGGGGCACTGCCAAAAGTAATTTAGATCACCAGTTGTTATTATTAAACATAGTACCACTTGCACTGAATGAACTGTGTAAATTTTGTTGTATTTTTGGAATGTATGCTATGCCCCTTTTAATAACATGTAGGATATAATCATGCATATGGTATCTTCAGCCTTTTGGGGACAAAAAGCACTGGGGGGTTTTGCTTTAGGAAAGATGTGAATGGTGCGTTGGAGAGAGTGAAGAAGAGATTTGTAAGAATCTTATAAAGTTAGACTGGGGATGTTGGGACTTGTTTCATTGGAAAGAAAAGTCATGAGTGGGTTGGACAGAGTAGACAGGGAGAAACTGTTCCCTTACATAAAAGCATCAACAACGAGAGGGCGCAGGTATAATTTACAAAAAATGAAATGTAATGTAGGAAGAAAACATTTTCATACAAAGGATATGGGCTAAATGCTGGCAAATGGGACTAGATTACTTTAGGATGTCTGGTTCATCATAGACGAGTTGGACTGAAGGGAGTGTTTCTATGCTGTACATCTCTATGATCCTCCAACAAGCAGTTAGGGTCTGGATCACGCTATCTGGTCGTGTGGTTGAGCTAGGTTCAATTGGGGCATTCAGGATGATTATTTGTATAGGATCAATATTCAGCGTCATGGGTTTAAGGCAGACAAATAGCACTGAGTCGTTACACTCATTCAAAGAGTTGCTGCAGACACTGGGCTGAATGACCATTTGGTGCATCATACTTCTGTGATACTGCATGAGCACCAGAATCATTAACTATATAAGAACATTCATCAAGGGCAGCATACCAATCCTTAATCCCATGTCCAGGTTGTCGCTCTGTTTATACCTGCAAGATAATGGTGTCACATAAGCAGTTGGGATTATATTAGCATTTACACTATCAATCCTGACCACTGACCGAATTGATTAATCTTTTTATACCAAATCGTAAAAACTCGATTCATAAGCCAAGGGTTGGTTGTTTACTCTCTCTCCGATTTACCTTCTCAAGATGACCCACTGTACTTGCCTTCCTTGTGTGTTTAGCACATTTTCTCTGATATAGCTGTTTATGAACTGGCAACACTTAAAATAGCAGCCGTCAAACTTTAAAGTGTCAGTTGCTACTTATTTGTACTTTTTGGATTGCAAAAACAGTTCAGGTGTGCCTCAGAAATGCAGCATCAACTTACTGACTATAAACTTACAAGACTTAACATCACTATGAACCAGTGGCATTCATTTAGGATCAGATTTCAAGATTGTTAATGAATTAACAGTGTTAAATATCCAGTCTGTTGGATGGCTTGAAATTAAATACTTGTAGTTAGAAATGTCTCCAGAACTTCATCGATATTGTGCTTAAGAGCTGCTGTGGATGAATTTGTAGCTTTGTCTTTCTCTGAAAGCTTTGAGATAATTTGCTGAAATGCTAGAGTAATGAACATCCATATGGAAACCCAATAACCATTCCCCCTGGATTCCGGGCTCCTGGTTACATGTTGGTAGTGCTTCCTGAGCCAGTTGATTTAAATCTCACTTTCTTTGATCTCAGACAAACATGTGTCTGTCTTATATTTGTGTGTGCTCTAACGTATCTCAATTTTCTATTGTTTATCATTTTACAAAATAACTCCTGTAGGTACTCGTGCAGAGAAGTTGGCTGAAAGACCACTTCTTTACAAAAAGGAGATAAAGTACAACGTAACCATTTTCACTTTATTTTCTCCATCTTTTCAAGAATTCCAAAAGTCCGAGTGCTCGAAGATGATGAGGGTGCCAAGGAAATTGAGCTCTCTGATGATCCATATGACTGCATTCGACTCAATGTGGAAAATGTACCTTGCATAGTCACTTTAAGCAAAGTAAGATAAACCTACTTTTATGTACAAATATCTTGCACAAAGCCTTTTAAGTAAATGACCTCTTACTGATTACATATAAAATTGGTATTGAAATACAGCTATTATCTTCATGTTTAAGTTATGTAATTAAAATTGTATTACCACCAACTTCTAAAGAAGCATTTGATTAAAAATTGACTTTTCAAAAGATTACTCATTCAATGGATAGCAGTTTTGTTTAAAACCTAGGTGCTCTGTGGAAGGTATTGTGCAGGGACTGATTTCCACTAATTCCTGTAGCTTTTTTCAAAAAAAAATTCTCCCTTTAAAAGGTAACTGGTGAGGATAATTAATGAGGATTTGTTTGAAAGATTTTGAGAATGGAAGTGAATGGTCTTCTGGCTATTTAAAAGCCTTTGAATGGTCAGGTAATGCAGGACAACATAAAGGTGAGCAGGTAAGTGCCACAAGAAGGAATCAATTGAGGTGTTCAAGAGGGTATTGGATGATTATTTGGATAGAAACGGTGTGCACAGATATGGGGCAAAAGCTGGAAATTCGGATGAGGGAAAAGAATCATGCAGGCATGCTGGGCTGAATGGCCTCTTACTGCACCATAACAATTGTATGAAAATTGAATGAGCAGATGTGCTTGTTCCATCTTTCAGTGAGATTAATATAAGCTGCAATGTTGAGTTGATCTGTCACTTTGTTATTAACCCCTTTAAATACCCCTTTTCGTTTTTATCAGGCGTCTGCCAAAACCAATCCAATTAGAAGTTGATTAGAGGCCATTGTATAATGTATCTGTTAGTAAAATGTGACCTCTATGAACAGAGGTGATAAAAGTGTGCCTGCCCATTAGTATCAGGAAATATTAGGAACATTTTCAAGCCTGTGTCTGAAATGCCACACACATGAAAAGCCACTCGATGTCTTTAGCACTCAGAACCCAACTTTACACTTTACTAACACTGCTTCACTTAGCAACACTTGTTGACCAAAGAAATTTCCATGCCAGCATTTAATTTTCAGTGCTGAAGACATTTAGGAAGATTAAGTTCTAAAATTCCTTTACCCAGAAAAGGCTGCATCGAAATGGTCTTGCCCTAATCAGAAGTATGTTTCCTTGTATTTTTTTCAAAATATTTTGTGTTAAGAGATTGCCATGTTTTCTGCTGCCATAGTTTGATACACAGCATAATATTTACAGAACAAATCATCTATATTGATTCAGTGTTGTGCATTAAAGTGAGAGATACTACTCAGTATGACAGCAGAGAAGAGGCCCAGGCTTCTTGAAGCATTCAGCTGTCAGCACTGAGGTACGCGAGAGCCATTGCTGCATCGGAACTGTCAGCCCCAAATTTCAGTCGGTGTTCCCACTGGAGGTCATTATCCACAGTACTTACCAAATTGCATTAGGTCATCAAAGATAGCAACAGGGATAGACCACGTAGCCTGCTTCGCTATTCAATAAGATCATGGCTTCCAAACCCTGACTACCTTACTACCCAAACCTATTCATTAACTGAGCAACAGGAACCCTCTGAGCTATAGAATTCCCAAGATGCACAATCCTGTGAGTGAAGACCTTTCTCCTCATCTTTGTCCACAACAGCCACCACTTATCCTGAGGTTGTGACCCTTTTAGACTCTCCAGCTGGCGGAGGCAGCCACTCCATATTGCGTTAAACATATCGCTGATGTTGCTTGCTTTCCATAGATCGGTCACAGGCACGTAGTTGACGCCACTTCGCAGGAGGAAGCGTGCTGCATGGCCAGCCTGTTGGTTTCAGTCACCAGCAAAGGGACCAGCACTTGCTTCAGGAAAGTTGGAGGAGGCAGTTTGGATCCAGAAAGTATCTTTGAAATGTTAGAGGTATGAATCAAGACGTTAATTAAATGCTTGGGTTTGGGGTCAGTTGCCTTTACTTTCATCCTTTTGTTTGTTGTTTTGGGCTTTGACATTGCCATCAAAATCCTGCTGTGCAGTTTGATTGTTGTCAGCTAATTAAGCTTTGTTTGAGCATAAAGGCGAACAAAATCCTATTGGCTTCATATCACCATTTGTCATTTCCTAAATGAAAGGATGATTGGTTGACCATCAGGACAGCTCAATTATTTGCTACGTGGTGTGCAAGTATATTACAGGTAGAAATGTCTGCACATACCTCCTCCCTCTCCCTTCTCTGTGAAAGTAGTTCACTCACATTTGATGGTTCTTTTCGACCCAGTGTGGATCATGTAACACCAGCTCAATGATGGTCTTCACACTTGAACGGGCTCACCATCAAGCCAGCAGACAAAGGGGGCGCAGTGGTAGTCTGGCGCACTGACCTCTACATCGCTGAAGCCAAACGCCAACTCGAGGACACCTCTTCCTACCGCCTCCTTGACCATGACCCCACCCCCCATCACCAAACCATCATCTCCCAGACCATACACAACCTCATCACCTCAGGAGATCTCCCACCCACAGCTACCAAC
>NC_057738.1:37548165-37561591 GCF_004010195.1 Chiloscyllium plagiosum
AGGTGGGCGGGAGTCCTGATTGTGAAAGTAAGCTTGGAGGCGGAGGCGACGGAAGAATTGTTCGATGTCACGGCGTGTATATCTCCTTCCCCACTGACCTATTGTACTCTATGCCACTTTCTCCCCACCCCCCCCCTCCTCTAGCTTATCTCTCCACGCTTCAGGCTCTCTGCCTTTATTCCTGATGAAGGGCTTTTGCCCGAAACGTCGATTTTGCCTGTCCTCGGATGCTGCCTGAATTGCTGTGCTCTTCCAGCACCACTGATCCAGAATCTGGTTTCCAGCATCTGCAGTCATTGTTTTTACCTACCTGACTGCTGGAAATGTGCAGCTACAGCCAAACTCCATTGTCAGAGGAAGACTATCAGTGAGTGTTGTAGAGGGTCGAATATAATTACTTCTGCTATTGCTTCTTCCACTGAACTGAGCCCCCCTGTGCTCCCATCCCCCAGTTAGTATTTCAAATTTTTATCTGTTTCTCTTCGACAAATCTCAAATCTAACATGGTGGGTTAAAAGTGAATCACAATGTGTTGCTCATGTGCAGTAACTGTTAACAATGCCGGGCAGCCTTTTGTTTCTGTCACTGAGTGAGTAACAGCATTGGTCATGATGGTGTTCAAAACTAGCATGCATTCTGCTGCCTCAGCTTACAATGTTCATAGTGGTAATGGTGGAATTGCCATTCCACCTGGCAGCTGAAGACATCCAGTTGTTTTTTTTGTTTTAACTTGTAAGCTCAGTTTGCCAGTTCTTGTGTCCAGAATGTTCATTCTTTTCAGTGTCACTTTGATTTGGACACTCGCTTCAAGATGCCAACATAATTTGGTTTCCTACATAACTTACAAATTAATATAGCTGTCCAACTCAATGTTTTCACTGTTGAAATAATAATCACCTGCACAGTTAAAAAGACCACCCTGGCCCCCACTCCAAATTAATAATTTTAAGCTTCCTAATCCGGACTGCTGGTGTGTTTGAACTTTGGAAGTAAATGCATGCTTTCAATGGAGTGAAAGCACCTGAGAAGTGGAGATTATGGATTCCCATCATGCTACGATGTGAATTAAACCCTCCTACACTCTATTTGAATATTGGCATATTGGAACTGTTACTAACAAAATGCTATTGTACAAAAGCTGCATTAGGTTATTGCTTGAACAATACTTGAGGGTAAAGAACTATCAAGTGATATTACAGGAAATTTGGTCTGTTTAATGGTGGAGGTTTGTGCTTGTGGTGAGACCATGCAGTTGGTGGTGGGGTTAGAGAAATCACGGGGAAAAGGAGCCTCATTGAGGTTAAAGAGGTTGAGCTTGAGGGAATCTGTGCTCTGTGCACAGTCTCTAATGGAATCTCTCTTTCTTGATGTTTCTCTGTTGACTTAACTTGACCGATGAGTCAACATCCTGTAATGTGAGATTTATAATTGTGTCGAAGGACTAAGGAAGTGGGTTTTCAAATAGGCTATGGAACTTTCAATGCCAAGATGGAAAATCACTCTTAAATATAACTTTTTTTTATTACTCCAGGTTAAGTTAATCTTTCCTCGTACTTTGTTTTCCCCTGCTCTCCCTCCCCCCCCCCCCCCCCCCCCCCCCCCCACCAGAGACACCCGCTATCTCTCTCTGCCCCCTCCCTCTCACTTTCTCTCGCCCACCTATTACGCTCCCCTTCTTTCCTACCCTCCCCCTCTCAGACAGGAAACCGAGTTGGAAAAGCGTTGCATATATCTTTACAAACCGCTTTGGAGAAAGAAGAAAGTTTAGGAAAGAAACGTCAAAAAGTTGGATTTCTTGGTTGACTTCTGCACTGTACTTTTTTCTAATAAAAGATTATTTAAAATGTTTGTGTGGCTGAAGAGAATTTACTGTATTTAATTTGGGAAGTTTATATTTTTCCCAACAATTAATTGTACATTATAAAAATTGCAACTTGTATCTTTTGATATACTACTTTGGAGGCATATTACCTGCATGATTGGAAAGTGTTATATATACTTGCCTCATGCTGAAAAAGGCATCTTCCTTTTGAAACAAGGTTAGACTAATTGACTATCAGGAGCAGTCAGTGTCAGCATGATATTACTTCCTACTGTTGTCCCTGTGGACTGCAATTTCTCCACCTTAAGGATATTCTTCAATTTAGAATCTCTGACTCCAGCATGTGTTGAAAATCCACAAAGGATTTTCATTATCTTGGTTAGTACCAGCTTCTTAAGCTGAGTCCTTGTGTTCTAATTGACACTGCCACTCAATCAATACTCATTTCTGTGACTAATTGATTTGCCCTCCTAGCGCCCAGTGAGAATCCTCTTTGCATATTGTATATTACATCTGATGTTTGTGGAGAGTGGCAGATAAATCAAGGTATTTTGTATTCTTCATTGCACTCAACAAACTGCCTAAATTATGCAAGTTTTATTGATATCTATCTCTAATGACTCTTTAGCCCTTTCTCTCTTTCCTCTCGCCCTCATTCCCTCTCCTGCTCACTTACCCCTCTCAATCTTGGCTGCTCACACCCATATCTTTCATACTCCTTTCTCACTCTCATATCCTGCTTCCTGCCTTGCACACCTTGTCAGGGCGTGGACCTGACGATGGAGTCACCGAGGGAATGGTCTTTCTGGAAAGTGGATAGGGGTGGGGAGGGTAATATATCTCTGGTTCATGGTCCCCACCAAGCCACTCTCCCCTCCCACCATCTTCCCCCGCCACCGCAGGAATTGCAAAACCTGTGTCTGCACCTCCCATCTCACCTTATCCAAGGCCCCAAAGGAGCCTTGCATATCTATAAGAGTTTTACCTGCACTTCCACACGTGTCATTTACTGTATGTGTTGCTCCTGAAGTGGTCTCCTCTACATTGGAGAGATAAGGCGCCTACTTGCAGAGTGCTTCAGAGAACATCTCCGGGACACCCACACCAACCAACCCCACGGCCGAACACTTCAACTCCCCCTTCCACTCCGCCAGAGACATGCAGGTCCTATGCATCCTCCATCGCCACTCCCTTACCACCCGATGCCTGGAGGAAGAACGTCTCAGCTTCTGCCTTCACTGCATCAGTGTGGATTTTGCCAGTTTCCTCATTCCTCCAAGACCCCCACCTTATCCCAGTTACAACCTTCCAGCTCGGCACCTCCCTCGTGACCTGTCCATCTTCCTTCCCACCTATCCGCTCTGCCATCCTCTGACCTATCGCCATCACCCTCACTCAATCCAACTATCACACTCTCAGCCACCTTCCCCCACCCCCCCTCGTTTATCTCTTCACCCTCTCGACTGACAGCCTCATTCCTGATGAAGGGCTTTTGCGCGAAACGTTGATTCTCCTGCTCTCGCATGCTGCCTGACCTGCTGTGCTTTTCCAGGACCACACTCTTGACTCTAATCTCCAGCATCTGCAGTCTTCACTTTCGCCTGTCTGGCCTTAGGGATCTCGTATCAGATTTTAGTTCTATAAATTTCTCCACTGTCCTTTTTTTAATGCGAACTAATTTCCTTTAATTCCTCCTTCTCACTCGACCATTGTTTCCTTCGCATTTCTGCGAAGCTGTTTGTGTCTTTTGTGACGGCCAAACAAAATAGTTGTTTAAGGACAGGATTGGCAGCTTAATGTTCCAGGATACAAATGCTTCAGGAAGGGAGGCAAGCGAGATGGAGGGAGTGGTGCTTTTGATAAGGAATAGCATTACAGCTGTACTGAGGGAGGATATTCCCGGAAATACAACCAGGGAAGTTATTTGGGTGAAACTAAGAAAGAGATGATCACCTTATTGGGATTGTATTATAGACCCCCTAATAGTCAGTGGGAAATTGAGAACTAGATTTGTAAGGAGGTTTCTGTTATCTGTAAGAATAATAGGATGGTTATGGTAGGGGATTTTACTTTTCCAAACGTAGACTGGGACTGCCACAGTGCTGTGTGTACAAGAAAATTTTCTGATTCAGTATGTGGATGTACTTACTAGAGAAGTAAAACTTGACCTCCTGTTGGGAAATAAGGCAGGGCAGGTGACTGAGGTGTCAGTGGGGGAGCACTTTGGAGCCAGTGACTATAATTCTTAGTTTTAAAATAGTGATGGAAAAGGATAGATCAGATCTAAAAGTTGAAGTTCTAAATTGGAGGAAGGCTAATTTTGACAGTATTAAGCAAGAACTTTCAAAAGCTGATTAGGGGCAGATCTTTGCAGGTAAAGGGGCATCTGGAAAACGCGAAGCCTTCAGAAATGAGATAACGGGAGTCCAGAGACAGTATATTCCTGTTAGGTGTAGGGGTGACTAAAGAAATTGAGAGTTTGGTTAAATAAAAGAAAGCATATGTCAGGTATAGACAGGATAGACTGAGTGAATCCTTAGAAGAGTATAAAGGTAGTACGAGTCGAGAGGAACCTTTAATTATCCGAACATCAATTATCCAAAGATGATCTCAAGGTCCCGATAGGAACATTACATCAAAGCAGTGTTTCAACGCTGATCATGTCTTTTCTTGACAATGATTAAAAATGAGCCAGACTTCCTGAAATAGAACAGTCCTGGACATCGGTGAGAGCCCAGGCACCATCTCCAAATGATCTCTCTTTCTCTCTCGCTCTCGCTCGCTCTCTCCCTCGCTCGTTCCCTCGCTCTCTCCCTCGCTCCCTCCCTCCACTTTCCCAAGAGTTCTACACAGGCGTGTACCCTAAACCCCACTTCCTCAGATAATCTCCAACATTGTCCTGTAAAGGGCAAAGATGGAACCTGTCAAAAGTTGTGTGTGCTATCCCCTTCCCCCCCCACCCCCCCAAAAATAAAAGACACCATCAGTCCATCAGTCTTACTGTTGGTGTCTAGTTCAGCTGCCCTGGAAGTGCAGGGGGTGGGGGGGGCTCACGGGGGCAGGGATGGGTTGGGCTGGGACGGGGTTCACAGGAGAAGACGGGGCAGGGGCTCACGCGTATGATGTGCTGCTGCCTTGTCTCCTGAATGGGGAGCAGAATTAGCAAGTGCATGCTGTGTCAATCCTATTAAACTGATTTGGAGGGTGGGGAGCAGGAGGCTTCAGCAATGCTGTAGATCCCTTATACACAAGTGTGTCCCTGCTCAGAAACAAACCCTGAGACGGAGAGAGGGAGCAAAGCAGGCTAAGCGAGGAAAAAGGAAACTTCAGAAAACTCCAGAGCCCCAGAGAAGAGGCATTGAATCAATTAACCGAATAATCAATTATCCGAACGAAATACTGCCGGCCCATTGCATTCAGACAATCAAGATTCCTCTGTATACTTGAGAGGGGCATCAGGAGGGAAAAAAGGGGAGGTGAGAGAGCTTTGGCAAGTAGGGTTAGGGAGAATCCAAAAGGTTTTTACAAATACATGAAGGTCAAAAGGGTAACTGAGGGAGGGAATGGGGCCCCTCAAAGATCAGCAAGGTGGCCTTTTTGTGGAGCCACACGAGATGGGGGATATACCCCTAAATGAGTATTTTGCGTCAGTGTTTAATGTAGAGAAGGGCATGGAAGATATACAATGTAGGGAAATAGATGGTGACAGCTTGAAAAATGTCCATATTACAGAGGAGGAGATGTTCGATGTCTTGAAACACATAAAGGTGGATAAATCCCTAGGACCTGATCAGGTGTACTCTAGGGAAGTGATTGCTGTATCATCGATAGTCACAGATGAGGTGCTGGAAAGCTGGAGGTTGGCTAACGTGATGCCACGATTTAAGAAAGGACCAGCCAGTGAACTATAGACCGGTGAGCCTGATGTTGGTGGTGGGCAAGCTGTTGGATAATCCTGAGGGACAGGATGTACGTGTATTTAGAAAAGCAAGGACTGATTAGGGATAGTCAGCATGGCTTTGTGCATGGGAAATCATGTCTCACAAACTTGATTGAATTTTTTGAAGAAGTAACAAAGAGGATTGATGTGGGAGTCATCTCCCTTTCTCAGGGATCTGGGGTGGAGGGTGCTGCATTCAGCGGTCCCCTGCAACCGCAGATTGCGGTTGTTCACGGACTCACAGCCCAACTGCTTGGTCTGTGGCGCTGTGGAGTCTGTGGACCATATATACATTGGGTGTGGGCGTTTGCACTCCCTTTTTGATTTTCTAAAAAACCTTCTCTGTTTTTGGTTGCACTTCAGTCCCACGCTCCTGACCTTTGGGCACCCGGTACGGAGGGGGGAGGGCAGGTCTGAAGACCTCCTCGTGGGTCTGCTCCTGGGCCTGGCCAAACTGGCCATAAACAGGTCCAGGCAGAGGGCCGTGGAGGGGGTCGTTAGGGCCGACTGCCTGTCCCTCTTCCGCGGTTACGTTAGAGCCCGGGTGTCTCTGGAGAAGGAGTACGTGGTGTCCACCAACACCCTGGAGTTGTTCAGGGAGAGGTGGTGGTGCAGGGAGTGGAGTGCATTATTTCCCCCTCTAACTCTATTTTGATTTAATCCATGCCCTTCCCTTCACTGTTTGATCACGCAGCATTGCTCTTTGATATGAAGGGCGCTGCTTGTCACCGGCCACTTGGGTGTTTCTTCTCCTCCTGGTGGTGGAAACTGAATAAAGATTTGTGCACCTTGTGTCTTTCACTGTGTTTCACACCTGCGGAAAAAATAAGCACTACCGCAGTTAGGCGGTAGTGTGAGGGTAATTAAAAAAAAGAGGATTGATGAGGGCAGAGCGATAGGTATGATCTATATGGACTTCAGTAAGGCATTCGACAAGGTTCCCCATGGGAGACGGATTAGCAAGGTCAGATCTCATGCAGTACAGGGAGAACTAGCCATTTGGATACAGAACTGGCTCGAAGCTAAGAGACAGAGGGTGGTGCTGGAGGGTTATTTATCAGACTGGAGACCTGTGACCAGTGGTGTGCCACAAGGATCAGTGCTGAGTTCACTACTTTTCGTCATTTATATAAATGTTTTGGATGTGAACGTAAGAGGTATGGTTAGTAAGTTTACAGATGATGCCAAAATTAGAGGTGTAGTAGAGAATGAAGGTTACCTCAGATTACAATGGGATTTTGATCAGATGGGCCAATGGGCTGAGGAGTGGCAGATGGAGTTTAATTTAGATAAATGCGAGGTGCTGCATTTTGGGAAAGCAAAAGGACTTATACACTTAATGGTAAGGACCTAGTCGAATAGGCTAGGGCTGTTTTCCCTGGAGCGTCAGAGCCTGAGGGTGACCTTATAGAGGTTTATAAATTCATGAGGGGCATGGATAGGATAAATAGACAAAGTCCAGAACAAGAGGGCATAGGTTTAAGGTGAGAGGGGAAAGATATAAAAGAGACCTAAGGGGCAACGTTTTCATGCAGAGTGTGGTATGTGTATGGAATGAGCTGCCAGAGGAAGTGGTGGAGGCTGGTACAATTGCAACATTTAAAAGGCCTTTGGATGGGTATATGAATGTGAACGGTTTGGAGGGATATGGCATGGGTGCTGGCAGGTGGGACTAGATTGGGTTGGGATATCTGGTCAGCATGAACGAGTTGGACCGAAGGGTCTGTTTCCGTGCTGTACATCTCTATGACTGTAATTGCCATTATTTCCTTCTCCATTATCATTTCTCCTGTGTCCAGTGTTGTAAAACGACCATTTTATTGAAAGAACTCCTTAGATCTTTCTGCTATTCAATACTTATGTCTTCTCAATTTCACTGTTGTTTATTAATGCTCCCAATTTTGTGGATGAAGTTGGGAAAGTATTTTGGGACTAGTAAAAATCATTTGCTGGTCTTTAAATTCATTTTATTTATAAATGGGACACTCGCTACTTTGAACTTAATGTCACCATTTTGGGAAACATTTCGTGTGAACATCTCAGTAAAGACAATGTTGAATTCTGAACAAAGAGCAAGATGTTGGAGAGCCTCAGCAAGGCAGTAGGACTCTGGTAAGTCAGGCGAGTGTCTATGAGAAACAAGAGCAAATATATTAATAAGCATATTGGAAATGCACTAATTGGATTCCCTCTGTCTTAAGTTGAATTCAAATTCTCAAACTCCTGTTTAGCTTACTGCTCATTGTCTAGATTAACATTATCACTGTGCTACTGTACCCAGTGGTTCCATCAAGTACCACTGGATAATAAGCCTGTTGTGAAAGCTTTTCAATTCCTGAAAGTGCAAGAGAAACCCATTAGGTCTAGCAGCATCTGATGACAGAGATACAGAGCGTTTTGAGTGAAATATCACTTTTAAGTACTGACTGAAGAAGATTGAAATGTTTTATGCTGTGGGGCTTTTCTAACTTTCCCACAGTATCCAGGGATGGGCAGGCTATGTGGATTAGCCATGGTTAGTGCAGGGTTACAGGGATAGGGTGGGAGAGTGAGTTTGGGTGGGATCCTCTTCGAATAGTCAGTGCAAACTCGAGGTGCCAAATGGCCTCTGTCTGCACTATAGGGATTGTATAATTGTAAAAACTGCTGGCTGCACAATAGATGTAGGGGTGGCTCAGTGGCTCAGTGCCTTACAGCGCCAGGGGCCTGGATTTGATTGCATTCTCAGGAGCCATCTGTATGGAGTTTGCACATTCTTTCCACGTCTGTACAGGTTTTCTCTGGGTGATCTGGTTTCCTCCCACAGTCCAAAAATATAAAGGTTAGGCAGATTGGCCATGCTAAATTGTTCATGAAGTCCAGGGATGTGCAGGCTAGGTGGATTAACCATAGGGAAAATGTAGGGTGATAGGTTGGGGGTATTGGGGTGGCTCTAGGTAATGTGATCTTTTGAATTGTGGGGTGGACTTGATGGGCCGAATGGCCTGCTTCCATACTGTATGGATTTGATAACACACACACATTTTATTTCAGATTTCTGCATCAGCACTAGCTTCCTTTTCCTTCATTGAATTCCTGCTTTCTTTTCTCATTACTGTATTCATGCATTTTCAGCCCCTCAAATGTTATCTCTGGAAAGATCCGTCAGGAATGTTATCTGCAGAATCATGGGCAACTTCTTCTCTGAACCATCTTCAGATTGTGAGTTGGCTTCAAACCCTGCAGCTTCATGTAACCTTTTTAGAGACAAACTGCAGATGCTAGAATTCAAAGTAGACAGGCAGGAGCTGAAAGAACACAGCCAGCCAGGCAGCATCAGGAGCTGGAGAAGTCAATGTTTCGGGTGTAACCATTCTTCAGGACTGGGGGTGGGAGTCAGGAGAACTGCAGATTAAGGGAGCAGTGGGGGCAGGGTGGTGAAGTGGGGATAGGTGAAGACAGGAAAGATGATATCCTGGACTCCAAGTGGGAGATCAGATTTTCAGCAACCTTTGATGAATTCTGAATCGCTGGAGCTGACTGAAATTATTCTCCAGAATAAGCAACATAGTTCAATAATTACAAAATAGAACTTCGGGGTCAGGGGGTGGTGACCTGATTGATGCACTTAAGATTATGGAGGTATTATAGAGTGAACTATGACATTTTGAAGTTCATGATCAGTCCTGTGTGACACCCAAATAGAGGTACTGCCTTAAATAAGTGCTAATTTTAACATTCTGATGCGGATTTAATGTGCCCTCAGTTACCTTGTTGTCAGCCATGTTGAGCGTTACTGAGCTGTGGATCATTACATTTAGATTCAGTCTATTCAATAAGATGCTGGCTAATTTGATTGAAGCTTGAATCCCACTACCCCTCAATAACCTTTTACTGTCTTGTTGGTCTCGAATTTACCTACATCTGCCTTTAAAAATATTTCGTGATGCTGCCTACACTGCTCTCTGGGCAACAGAGTTTCAACCTTTAGAGAGGAAATAATTTCTCATAGCTGTCTTAAGTGGGACAGCCCTCATTTTCCAACTGTGACCCCTGGTTCTAGTCTAGGAAGGTTTCATGCATCTGTTGCTCTAAAGCTATTGTTTGTTTCCTCCATGTTTTATTCCAAGTGATAGATGACTTAGGAGAAAAAAAGGAAGGTAACATTTTTTATTAAAAAAGTGCTAAAAGAAAACGTAGTATTTGTTGTTTGCTGTTTCTATGGCGGTTGTATGTTGGAACTCTGCATGGAACTTTCACGGATAGTTGCCATATCCATTAAGTAAGCTGGATTCATTGCCCCCGCCACCACCACTGCTCCCCACCATTCTGTTCACTGCCTCTGAAGAAAAAGCATGCTAATCTGAATCTGTAATGTTTTGTTTCTGTTTTTTAATGCATCTGGAATCGATTATAACCCATGTGAGGCATTGCTCGGTGTGGGAACATGTTGGCTGATGCATTTCCATTCAGCTGAATTTTCTGCTTACATAGGGTCTTGAGCAACAAAGCAGTGTTTCCCTAAGGGTGTGATTTGTAACATTAGTGATAAATTCCATTAAACTGACGGCTCTGGCACCTCTTCAGCAAATTTGCACATCTAGCTCAATTATGATTCCCGATTTTGAAAGATTCGGAATGATTGTGGAAGAAAGTTATAGGGTCTTAACAACTTTGGCACTTAACAAGCCCAATGACTACTTGAAGCAGTCAAGCAAATGCTGAATCTTACAGAGGAAACCTTCGACAACATCTTCCACTGCTGTGATCTCTATCACTTAGAAGGGCAAAGGCAGCAAAAGTATTGAAACACCACTACCCAGAGTAAGGGTTACATCAGCTAAATACTTGAGGCTCAGAGTTTTTGGTTAGGGCCAGAGCCACAGTGTCTGGGTCTGGGGGCTAGGATTGGGGCCGACAGCAGCACCAAGGCAATGATTTCTAACCCGTGTCCCCATCTACATGTTCCTGTTCGAACCACACTCCATCCTGTGTTGGAACTATATTGCAGTTCCTTCATTGTTGCTGGGTCAAAGTCCTAGAACCCCCTCCCTGACAGAACCGTAGGTACCCTCACAACCCATGCACTGAAGCAGTTCAAGAAGGTGGCTAACCGCCAATTTCCTGAAGGCCAATGTGATGGCCAATGTCCATGAACAAATAAGAAAAAAGGTCAACCTTGTGTTTGGCTATCTCGAATTGCACTTGTCATTGATAACCACCCACTGCAAGCATGTTTCTATCTTGGTGAGTATTTTCCACATTATTAGCTTTACCCACCAATTTAGTGATGTCTTCAAATTTTAACCTCACATTTCCACTTCCTGAGTCTGAAGTAAGGTGCAGTAATGAGTCCCAGTCCAGTATCAGTGACCTCAAATAATCAGCAATGGATCAGTATTTCTTGTTATGAAGTGAAATAATCAGGTCATATAGAACCGCAATGTTGCTGTAAAGATGATGTGTTGCCCAAGTTTTTATCTTGTACTCATCAGGACAAATGCTTGAATTCCAAATTTTGAATGATCACGCCAATTCATACTACAGGTGAGAAGGGATGGTAATTGGTTGGCAAGTTGATTTTGATTGCCCTGAAGATAAATAGGTTCTTTGAGTAATACAAAAAAGACAGAGCTTGAATATGTTGCTTTTGTTGTAGAAAATGGACATCTGTATGAAAGCTTCAGCACATGTCTTTTGTTTAAGCAATATATTAATAGGGAGTCGGTTAACTCAGTTGGAGTGATGCTAACAGCACAGGTTCAATTCCCACACCGGTTGAGGTTACCATGGAAGCCCCACATTCTCAAACTTGTCCCTCACCTGAGGTATGGTGACCCTCTGGTTAAACCTCCACCAGTCATGTCTTTCTAATGGGAGAGTAGCCCTTAGGTCGTCTGGGACTATAATGACTTTACCATTACCTTATACAGTGATATTTAATTGCATACATGGTCTTTGTGATATTGTAACAAATGACATGGCATACAATTGATGGTGTCATTAAGTAGCTTATAAATTTGCATTGTGTGAAATAGCTAACTGGCAGATTTATCTGCTAACAAAAGCTGTCACTGTTTCTATTATAAATAAATGTTGCAATATAGTGAGGGATATTTCTCATCTTCAATGAGGATTATCTATTAAACCCTCTTGTAACTTGTTCATTCATGAAAAATGAGGTAATTAGCAATGAAACAAAAATTACTTTTCCAATTTTATGGCTTCAGAAAATCTCAGAAGTGTAATAGCACAGGAGGAGGCCTTTCTGAGAAATCCTTTGAATCTAATTAAATTAATTAATTGTTTTTACCTCAGAGAGCTGCTGAGGCTGCCTCATTAAGTATATTCAAAACTAAGGTGGACAGATGTTTAAGCAGAAAGGGAATCAAGAGTTTATGGAGATAAGTGGAATTGAGGATTTATTGAATTAGCCATGATCTCAGTAAGTGGTGGAGTCATTACTGTTTCCATCACCGTTTCAGTCAGTGGATCTCAGATCACAGCAACTTCCTACATAATTTTTGTTTTAACCTGTGATTCTTTTGCCAATCATTAGAAATCTCTATTCCTCGATTACCAGGCCTGCCAGTGGAAACAATCTCTCCTTATCATAATCCTCCAATCGCTATTAAATCTTCCCTGTAATCTTCTCTGTTCCCAAGAGAATAAACTCAGCTTTTGTTCAGTTTCACTGTGAAACTGAAGTTCTTCATTTGTGGTATCACTCTGGTAAACTTCTGCTGCACTGACGTCCTTCCTGAAGGATGGTCAACTTAGGCAATGATATTGCCCCCCGTACCCCCAGGTAGGAGATAGGGGCCCACTGTGGAGCTTGGAGGTAAGGGACCAGTGCGGAGCAAGGAGGTAGAGGACCAGTGTGGAGGGTGGAGGTAGGGGCCCAGTGCATAGCGTGGTGGTAGGGGCCCAGTGCGGAGCATGGAGGTAGGGGACCAGTGCAGAGGGTGGCGGTAGGGGCCCAGTGCGGACCGTAGTGGTAGGGGCCCAGTGCAGATTGTAGTGGTAGGGGCCCAGTGCGGAGCGTGGAGATAGGAGCCCACTGCGGAGGTAGGGGCCCAGTGTGGAGGGTGGAGGTAGGGGCCCAGTGTGTAGCATGGAAATAGGGGCCCAGTGCGGAGCATGGTGGAGCTAGGGGGCGCAGTGCGGAGCATGGAGGTAGGGGCCCAGTGTGGAGTGTGGAGGTAGGGGCCCAGTGCGGAGGGTGGAGGTAGGAGCCCAGTGCGGAGTGTGGAGGTAGGGGCCCAGTGCAGAGGGTGGAGGTAGGAGCCCAGTGGGGAGCGTGATGGAGCTAGGGGCGCAGTGCGGAGCGTGGAGGTAGGGGCCCAGTGTGGAATGTGGTGGAGGTAGGGGCCCAGTGTGGAGCGTGGTGGAGGTAGGAGCCCAGTGCGGAGGGTGGAGGTAGAGGCTCAGTGCGGAGCGTGGTGGAGGTAGGGGCCCAGTGCGGAGGGTGGAGATAGGGGCCCAGTGTGGAGCACGGAAGCAGGGGCCCAGTGTGGAGCGTGGAAGTAGGGGCCCAATGCGGAGCGTGGAGGTAGGAACCCAGTGCGGAACATGGTGGAGCTAGGGGCGCAGTGCAGAACGTGGAGGTAGGGGCCCAGTGCGGAGTGTGGAGGTAGGGGCCCAGTGCAGAGTGTGGTGGTAGGGGCCCAGTGTGGAGGGTGGAG